>NC_134104.1:73343750-73946000 GCF_040939455.1 Microcebus murinus | reverse complement strand
AGTTTACACATGACTATGCCAGTATTTTCCTATTAAAGCCATAAGAATTTGTAACAAAAACAAACTAAGAAAGCCCTGGATTCTGCTAAATGTTTAATGATACTGCACTCTATTCAGAAAGAAAAGCAAATATCTTTATAATTATTGATGTGAGTAATTTATTGAAAGACTATCATTTTAACAAATAGTAACCAATGGCTCCTCATTACTACTAGGTAATTCTAGCTGTTCATTATTCTCGAGGCCTCAATGAGAAAAAATGAAAATTCATAATTGATCAAATTAGCTAGATGATGAAATAGTTGAATATTAACACTGAAATGCATAATAAAATTAGAAATAATCTTTAATTACAATTACCTTGTACTCTTAATGAATATAGATAAAAGACTCCAATAAATATTAAGTAAACTATAGCATTGTCTTATTTTTTTTTTGATTCATAAAGAAGTTTTAGTATGAAATTTGTTATTTAGAAATAGTATAATATTGATTGCAACTGAAAGGCACCCAAACAGAAAGAAAACTGAATTCGTTGGCATTTAAAATTGATTTAGTTATTTTTCAAATACATGCTTTCTTCAGTTGTAGAAGGCAGCTGCTAAAAAAGTTAGTAATCATTAAGAGAAAATAATAGTAAATCTTTTTGGTTCTTTATTTGTTTTTTTCTTTTTAAGCCCAACTGTTCCATTTAGTTAGTTCCATAAGATATGAACCATTTGGAAAATTTTTGAGCCATGAAAAATAAAATTACCTTAGCTCTCATAATTCGCCATGGATTTTTCTCCACAGGATGTTTTTAAGAACTGCTATGAAAGCTATGCTGGAACTTTGGATATCTCCTTTTGTGGAACCATTCTCCTGCCTACTTCAGTCCTAGTATGATAAGCTCCCCTAAAAAATTTTAAATCGCATGGTGGGAAATGAAGATCTTGGTTTGACTCATTGTGCCTTCAATGTGCTATTGGATTTTGGGCAAGTTATTCAACCTCAGATTTAATTAAAAAACAAGAGCATCTATTTAGTTATTGGTAAATTGGAGATGAATACATTTATTTTCCAGGGTTGTTTAAAAGCTCAGCATAGTCAATCTTTATTAAGTGCCTTAGAAGTTTCTACATACCCTGTAAGAATAAGACCATTAGTGTAGCAATATTTTTTTCTTTCAAGGATCAGAAAATAGTTTAAATGAAGGGATGGGTGTGTAATATTCTTCATGGTAGGAGGGAGTGAATCTACTCTCTTCTGTTCTCAACTTGGAATATACTAATATATTTCAGTCCAGCTCAGAGGGATTTACCCCTTGACTTACCAGGAAAAGACACACTTATTTTGATCTATGAAAATTTGGAGATACCTTAAAGTGATGCAAGTAGATCTACCATTTGATCCAGCAATCCCACTACTGGGCATCTAGCCAAAAGAACAAATGTCACTCTACGAAAAAGACACCTGCACTCGAATGCTTATAGCAGCACAATTCACAATTGCAAAGTTGTAGAAACAACCCAAGTGCCCATCAATACATGAGTGAATTAATAAAATGTGGTATATGTATACTATGGAGTACTATTCGGCTATAAGAAACAATGGTGATATAGCACATCTTGTATTTTCCTGGATAGAGCTGGAACCCATTCTACTAAGTGAAGTATCTCAAGAATGGAAAAACAAGCACCACATGTATTCACAAGCAAATTGGTACTAACTGATCAGCACCTAAGTGGAAATATAGGATAATATTTATCATACGTTGGGCAGGTGGGAAGGGGAGTGGAGGGACAGGTATCTACATACATAATGAGTGAGATGTGCAATGTTTGGGGGATAGTCACTCTTGAAGCTCTGACTCGAGGGGGGAGGGGGCAAGGGCATTATACATAACCTTAACATTTGTACCCCCATAATATGCTGAAATAAAAAAAAATTAAAGCAAAGGAAGGTGTTTAATTCACTCATGGTTTGACTGGATGTTTGAGTCTGTAGTATAGGCAGGACAACATTTCTCTATGTACAAGGGAAGCTTTTCCTAGGAAATCAGCAGCTGGCGCTCAGATGGTTTTTATTTAGGTCCTTGGGCCCTGTCGGTTTATAAGTCACAGACAATCAGCAGTGTATTTTACAGAATGGAGCCCACGAGGATCCTATCTCCCCTTTTGCTTTCCTGATCCATCTTCTTTAGACTTTCTTCTTTAAACTCTTATTCAGTTTTTTGTCCCTCATGGGCTTAATAACTAATTAGAGAGAATCTAAAGTCCCAATCACATGGGGCTCCATGACTTAGCAATACAAAATACACTTTATATGCTCACTGAATGTATGGGGCTCAACCGTTAGAAACACAACTGTTGCTCTTTTCCATATAGAGGGAAGTGAGAGTGATTTATTTCCTTCCTGGCACATCAACAGCTGGCAACCAGACTTCTTGATAAAACAGCAAAAAATAAAAAGTAAGTACATAAAAGCCCAAAACATGAGCAGAATTCTCCTGCCTTGTCACGGCACTACAAGCATTCACCCGGATTTCCAAGTGAAGAGATAAGGTCCTATACTCAGACCTCACAGATTATGGAGCTGTAATGCCAGGTACTGATTAGCCTAACTCTCCGAGGCCACATACCATTTTTCCCACTGCCTCGTTCTCTCTGCCTAATATTACTGTATTCCCCCCATTGTTATTCAGCTTCCTTTGCATATCTGGCTTGCACCCAATTCATTGTGACTGTGATCCCATAAGAAACCATCATGATTGCTTATGTTCAGCATCTACCTTCAAATGGCAACAGTCTCTGAGTCTTTTAGATAAAAAAGGCAATCAAATTGGCCCAAATTAGAGCCAATGTATGTTATATGTATTTCCCACTCCCTGAAATTACCGCTAATGTAACTTATTGGCCACCAGAATAGCCTCTTGATAAAGCAAAGTAGAATTTATTGAGTACTACAATAAGAGAGACCAACATTTTGACAGTCTTAGTCATATCTTAAACAGGAGGGATAGGTTTGAGGAATGAATTTGAGAATTTGAAGGTCTATTTTAAGATGAATCCTTTGATGCTGGAACCAACTGTAGATTGGACAAGCTTATGACAGAAGAGTTTAGGATTGGTCATCACAGTAGAAAAGTAAGGCTTTTCCGAATCTTAACCCTTTGCACTTGGATGTCGAGTGTGGATAATGTCGAGTGGATAATGAGAAAAAAGCAAGTGAGTGCAAAGGGTTAAAGGGCTCACAGTCTTTTGATGAGCCTCCAGAAGTGACCTACTGTCCTAAGATGGGGTAAGGAGGACAAGTTGAGTAGTCTGTTGTTAAGATAAATGGTTTGGGGGGGGGAGGGGTTATTTCTTGAAACAAACAATAAAGTCATTTGGAATTTCATCTTTCTGGGCTAGAGTTTCTCAAAGTTCTGTTAATTTACACAATAATGTGTAAATTATAGATGGTTTTCTGTTCTCAATGCTTAATGCTATCTCTTATTAGAATCATTTGGAGGAGGAAGGCATTAAAAAATACATGGCTTATCCCCTACCAAGACATCAACATTGTATCTTTAGGGGAGGTGCTTGGCCATTAGTCAATTTTGCTTCCCAGGTAATTCTAACGTTCAGCCAGGGTAGCAAACCAATGACCTAGATCATCACCATTTGAAGCCAGGCGACGTAATGGTTTTGCTGTTGTTGATCAGGTATCCATCTGTGGTGGGGAGCAGAAGAAGATGAGACATGTAAAATATGAGATTGCTCATTCTAGGGACTGTGGGTGTGGCAGATAACTGGAAACTTGTCTACTAGAGGTATTTATTGTCCCTAGGGAGTGCCTGGTCTGGGATGAATCACAGTACGTGCACTCCACCCACATTTTTTATCCAGGTGTTAAAATGCCAACACCCCTGGAAATCATAGGGGTTGAAACTGTCAGTGCATGAGTCTATCAAGAGCTTGTGTAGGCTGGCTATACCAGGTGCTGTGGCTGCTATTGATGACTAGAAGTGGGTGAAGTCAGCAAAGGGAATCTTGTTCCTGGGCTATGGTCCAGAGGCTGCAAAGAACAGACATTGAAAAGATGATGAATCAGCTAATAGGAGTGAGAGTGCCAAATTATGGTCAGGAAAAGGCTGTGGAAAATAGCAGGGAAATGAAGAGGTAGGAGAATAGCTGGAGGCTTGTTTAGAGCAGAAAGGGGCTTGGCAGGAATTTACTATCCCATAGTGTTCTGAGTGGAAGAGGGCAAGCCAGGTAAGAATTAGAGGTGAGGCCCCAGGGAGAACATATGGAAGAATATGGCCACATATTAGCATAGAAGAAAGAGGGTCTAGATCCACAACCATTGGTGATTCTTTTATCTCAGCCTACTTGAAAAAGGCAGAACTATAAGTATTATGTACAATGACCAACTACAGCCAGTAGAGAATAGAGGATTAGTAGCATAAAATGCATAGAGACAATTTCCCAGTGTTTTCCCCAATGCCAATGGGCCCAAAACACAAAACCAAAAATTGTTGAAGCCAAATGAGAAAAAGTACCCCAAAGAGCTATTGTTTTCAGGGTGGAATCTAATGGCAGCAAATCCATGGAGTTACTAGTTATGGGCAAGGAAGATTAGAAGGGATAATAAACAGTCATAAAATTGACCCAAAAATTATGCAAATATTAGTGTGGCAAGCTTATAGAAAAACAACTATTTCATATATTGTCAGTTTATAAAATCCCCTTGAGGAACAGTTTGGCCACATTTACTAAATCAGAAAATGGCCCAACAATTTCACTTCTAGGTGTAACTTCTAGATAGATTTTCACACAAGAAGATGTTTAAAAGTATGCTTATTGAAACGTTGATTATAAAGCAAAAAATAAAAATAGTTTCATTGGTTGAAGAATAATTAATTTATATAAGGAAATGTCATATGTCATTATAACAAATAATTCAGTCTATAATAATTTACATGTATAGATAATAAGTGGAAAAAGCAAGTTGCAAAAGTATACATGCAGTATAATAGCACTTATATATACATTTTAAAATACAAGCATAGTAGCCAGGCACTGTGGCATGCACCAGTAGTCCCAGCTACTTGGGAGGCTGAGATGGAAAGAACAGTTGATGCCAGGATTTCAAGGCTGTACTGAGCTATGATTGCACCTGTGAATAGCCACTGAACTCCAGCCTGGGCAATATGGTGAGATCCTGTCTCTAAGATAGCTAACTAATTAAATATAAATAAATAAAACATATATATATATATAACAGTAATATAATTCATTTATTGTTATTTACATATATTTGGGAAAAGTATTAAAATATATATTGTATATGCACCAAATCCACGATAACAATTGGCTTTAAAGAAGGAATTGAGTTTGGGGATGGTATCACAACATTATGCATAATATTTTATTTTTTAAAATTTGAAGCATATTTTATGTAATATTGTCACTTATAAATTCAGTTGGTAGGCTCATAGGTATTGTTTATATTTTCCTTTGACTTTACTGACAAGTGAACCAAAAGTAAATATAAAAACGAGAACAAAAAAAGCCCCTCAATCACGAGATATTTGCTGAAGTGTATTAATTCAATTTATCAAATACTATATAGAGTATTGAGGATGCCAAGGACAACAATATTTTGTCCATGATTCCAAGGAGCTCCCAATATCTAAAGATAACACACACACACACACACACACACACACACACACACACACACAGAGAGGCACAATTGCAAGGGTAAGTATCAAATTTATGGAAACTCATATGAAAAAGACAATAATTTTTGTTAGGAAACAGAATCCAAGAAAAACTACAAAGAGGATAAAGCATTTTTGATTGGCTAGTTAGAAAGGGTAGTTTCTATAATAGGCAAAGAAAGCCATGGTGGTTGGGAAAGGGGAACAGCATGAATAAAGGCATAGAGATATAAACAAAGACATTTTTAATAACAACACTTAGTATTGTGTGATTGGATCATATGAATGGTAGAGGTAAATGGCCAAAAATAGACCTAGAAATTGGAGGTAGTTAGTAGTAAAGGACCTGGAATGTCATATTAAGGAGTTTGGGTTACAGGAGTACATTTCAGTAAAATATTGCTGATGACAAATTGGAAGATAGATTGAATTGATGTGAGTTGGAGAAAGGAATGCAAGAGTCCAGGTAAGAGATACCCATCATTTGTTCCTAGCTAATGGGAAATATTTGATGGAGTCACGGCCATGTCATCCACTACAAATATAGCCTCAATGTTTCAGGAGTGAACTGAAGGTCAAACCTGGAAGAATTAGTCAGCTAGTGGCTGGTGGCAACTCCAGAGAGAAGCCAATATTGAGTCTCAAAACAACCAGAAAAGTGGAGTACAAAATCGCTTTTTACCCAATAGAGAAAGCTTTCTGTTGACCGTCTAATACTCATTATAAATAAATACATAATCAACACGCTCTAAGCAAAGAGGGTTTTATTTGTTTGCAAAACAAAACCAGCTTTCTTGGATGGTTGTACTCTAAACAGGAGCCCTTTGTAACTATACTCTTAAAAGTCTGATGAACCTGCCAAAGGGTGGGTCGTCTTGGCTGGAGTAGTAACAGAGATTGGCTCCTCCAAAGGAAAATTAAGGATTTTCAATAAACCACCAAGGACCCTGAAAGCGCTCGTCTGAGTGATACTGATACTCATTGGAATGATATTCTGGACTGTGACAGAAGTTTTTCTTTGCCTGCACTATAGCGAGAACACTACTCTGGATGCCTGAGGCCTTTGAACTTGTCTTACTTAGACCCTTTCATCTCATGAGTTCTTTAGAAAGTTGATTCACCACTCTGGGTTCCAGGGCCCTCATCTGAGAGTGCATTTTATTTCTCTCAACTAAACGCATCTTAGCCTTGGAGCACAGAATATGATAATCATGTTATTCAGTGGTTTGCTTCAACCTGCTGATTCAGCAGTCTTTCAAATCCCTTCTACTAATTCTGGAAATGTCTGAAAAATATTCCTGTATTATACCTTCTAGCCTTTGAGGAGAACTGTGATCCAAACATGGTCACCAATCTTTAGAAGATTTGGCATAAAGCAGTAGTTCAAGGCCCAACCAGATGAACACGGGAGTAGCCCAACTGATCCCAAAGGATCTGAAAGCTGGGCTCCAGGTGAATCTCCCATCAGTGTGTGAGTGGGCTCTCCCGCCTTTCCTATCCTGCCCAGGGAAGAGGATTCCTGGTGAACTCCTTTAGGGACAAGTTATGTGCTTGGTTGCTACTTTGGCCTATTTTTATTGTTCTTGTTTCTGTTTTTATCATCTGGTCTGATCAGAGAATCTTCCTCTCTCTTTTGCTGAAATTGGAGCCTTTATCATCCTATAATCTCAGAGTTTTGTTAGTGAATTCAAAGTAAGGTGTGTGCTTTTCTTTTGAAGAAGGACTTTGGAACAGGAAATCTGGAGGCCCCTTCAAGACCAGTATTATCATTCTCGCCACAGGCTTTCGGCTCTATGCTTAGGAAATGGAAGTTAGTATGAAAGAAATTTCATAAAGGTCTTTTATTAACTGTGAAATCTTGGGAAAATTATTTACTTTTCAAGATCCTCTGTTTGTTTATAATTAAAGTCAGAGACAAAATGTCCACTTATAAAAATGGTTAAGATGCTCACTTGAAGGAAGAGAATTGTTTAAGAGATCCTGGAGCAAAGGAGATGTTCAGTACCTATTAGCTCATGTTACTATACTACGCAGTATAATCAAGCAAGGGAAAAAAATCTGTTGCATTCAACTAGCAACTTAAAATTTCAAAATTGAATTTTTGTAAGTAATTTTTTCAGTTTGCTTTTAATACAAATAATAACATTATTGTGAATAAATCATAGTAGATGAGAATGGGGTAGAAGTGGAAGGTGGAATGGTGTTCTTACTTTCTCATTTGTGGATCTCCTCACCTGACTACACCACTGTGGACTATGATCATACATCACAAACTTAGGCTTTATACTTTTCTCTTTCCATTGATCTTGTTGGGCAAAAAAAACCTTTATTATTACTCTGAGTTCACACCTGTGTCGCCACACATGACTGCAGAAAAACGTGGGTCACTTTTTGCAATTCATTTTATTTATTTATTTTTTCATTTTAAATTATAGTTCTTTTTTAAAATTTATTTCAGCATATTACAAGGGTACAAATGTTTAGGTTGCATATATTGCTTTTGCCCCACCCTAGTTAGAGCTTCAAGTGTGTTCATCCCCCAGATGGTGTGGACCACACCCAGTAGGTGTGAATATACCCATCCCTTTCTCCCCGTCCCACCGGCCTGACACCCAATGAATGTTGTTACTACTAAATGTGCACATAAGCGTTGATCAGTTAATACAAATTTGATGGTGAGTACATGCAGTGCTTGTTTTTCCATTCTTGTGATACTGAATTCACTTAGTAGAATGGGATCCAGCTCTATTTGGGATAATACAAGAAAGAGGTTCTAGATCACCACTGTTTTTGGTGGCTGAGTAGAACTTCATGGTATTAATATACCACACTTTATTAATCCACTCATGGATTGATGGACACTTGGGTTGTTTCCACATCTTTGTAATTGTGAGTTATGTTGTTATAAATATTCTAGTCAGATGTCTTTTTGATAAAATGTCTTTTTTTCCTTTGGGTTGATGCCCAGTAATGGGATTGCAGGATCAAATGGTAGTTATATTTGTAGCTCTTTGAGGTATCTCCATATTACTTTCCACAGAGGTTGCACTAGTTTGCAGTCCCACTAGAAGCATGTGGGTGTCCATATCTCTCCATGCCGACATCTTTTGATTTGAGACTTTTTGATAAAGGCCATTCTCACTGGAGTTAAGTGATATCCCATTGTGGTTTTGATTTTATTTCACCAATGATTAGAGATGTTGAGCATTTTTCATATGTTTGTCGGCCATTTGTTTTCTTTTGAAAACTTTCTGTTCATATCCTTTGCCCATTTTTTGATAGGGTTGTTTGATTTTTTTTTTTTTTTTTTTTTGCTGATTTTCCTGAGTTCCTCAGATGTATAGCATATGAATATTTTCTCCCATTCTGTAGGTTGTCTGTTTGCTCTGGTGATAGTTTCCTTGGGTGGGCAGAAACTTTTTCATTTGATCAGGTCCCATTTATTTATTTTTGTTGTTACTGTGATTGCCTTTGGAGTCTTCTTCATAAATTCTTTCCCTAGGCCAATGTCTATAAGAGTTTTTCTAAGATTTTCTTCTAGAGTTCTTATAGTTTCATGCCTTAGTTTTAAGTCTGTTATCCACTGTAAACTGATTTTTGTGAGAGGTGAGAGGTGCAGATCCTGTTTCTGTCTTATACCTGTGGCTATCCAGTTTTCCCAGCAGCATTTATTGAATAAGGATTCTCTTCTCCAGTGTATGTTATTTTTTTCTGCTTTGTCAAAGATTAGATGGCTATATGAGGATGGTTTTATATCTGGGTTCTCAGTTCTGTTCCATTGGTCTACGTCTCTGTTCTGGTACCATTACTATGATGTTTTAGTTACTATAGCCTTGTAGTATAGCTTGAAGTCATGCTCATGGGTTGGCAGAATCAACAACTCATTTTAGATTAATAACACAAACATCAGATATGACCTCACAGCTCCTAATGAATCTAACTAGGTCTCATGAGTTAATATATCCCAATCTTCTATTTAGACACCTATTTTATACCTTTTCCTATATCTGAAAACCTCTCTTACCTTCTCACTGATAATGTATGACTTTGTTTTCATATTCATCTGAAAAAAATAGAAGTGATTAGCTTCCCTCCAACAAACTATAACTGAGCTACATAAGAATTCATATTCTGGCCGGGCGCTGTGGCTCACGCCTGTAATCTTAGCTCTTGGGAGGCCGAGGCGGGCGGATTGCTCAAGGTCAGGAGTTCAAAACCAGCCTGAGCAAGAGCGAGAACCCGTCTCTACTATAAATAGAAAGAAATTAATTGGCCAACTGATATATATATATAAAAAAAAAATTAGCCGGGCATGGTGGCGCATGCCTGTAGTCCCAGCTACTCGGGAGGCTGAGGCAGAAGGATCACTCAAGCCCAGGAGATTGAGGTTGCTGTGAGCTAGGCTGATGCCACGGCACTCACTCTAGCCTGGACAACAAAGTGAGACTCTGTCTCAAAAAAAAAAAAAAAAAAGAATTCATATTCTGTGCTGTACTTTTTGTTAAAATGATGAGCTATCCGTTTTCCTATTTAAGGTCAGAATTTTCACCTGTGTACTGAATGCCATTTCTTCCTATCTTCTCAAGGATTTTACTACTACATCACAAATTTACACTTTCTAAAAAATTTTTCCTAGCAATAGAAACCTACTCTAATATACATTATTTTAAAAAGTTTTAAAGTAATTTTTTCTGGCTTTTCAGACTGTACATGAACCTCTTTCCTCCTGTTCACTCCTAAACACATTCTAGTAAAAATCCCACCCTACTCCTTTACTGAAACCACTTATCGAATTTACCAAAAATCTTCATAAACCAAACCCAATCATCAATTTTCAGTCTTTATATTATTTAAATTAGAAACAGCATTACCAGAGTTGATTATTCCTGTTTTGAAATATTTCTTCTTTTGGTTTTCAACACCTTCTCAGTTAGGTAAAATATTCTAAGCTTATAAAGGGCATTACTCCATAGAAGTTTTTCATGTAAACTGAAATAGAGAGATACCTTTCTCAGAAAAATTGTACATGTGGTCTTTTGGATAAGCAGTGATGTCCAATCAATTTAATTGTAAATGCACAAAGTTTAGGAGACTTGTACTGAGAAAAACACCACCAGCTTTGATTAAAAGAGACTGAGAGAGTCCAAAAGGGAAAAAATATTGCCTTTGGGCCATCAGACGAACAAGCCATAGGCTGAGAAATATACTCAGATGAAAATACAGGCCACTTTTTGCTGAACAGAGAAGATATCACAGAAGAGATGATGCAGAAAAGAACATTGGAGTAATGAACAACTCTGATTTTATCAGACACATTGGATAAAAGAATGAGGACATTTCCAGTTCTGTAGCTTGTACAACCCTGCTACCTAGGTGTGACCTTTCCCTCTTAAAGGAGCCCTCCTTGATCTTGGGCTGCACCAGGGTTTTACAACTCTGATTTTATCAGACACATTGGATAAAAGAATACCTTTTCCTATATCTGAAAACCTCTCTTACCTTCTCACTGATAATGTATGACTTTGTTTTCATATTCATCTGAAATATCTTACCTGTATCCCAAAGCTCTGACAAAGGCATTTTTGTCCATGGATGACTGTCAAATTCTTATTGTAGTGGGGGGATTCTAGTGGGAAAAATCCTCTTTTGCCATATTGCTGGCATCACTCAGGGAATATTGTTGATTAAGTTCCTTTATCCAATGTGTTAGGCAGGTGGGAGGGTGGATGGGCATATTCACACCTAATGGGTGCAGTGCACACAGTCTAGGGGATGGACATGCTTGAAGATCTGACTCAGGTGGGGCAAAGACAATATATGTAGACTAAACAGTTGTACCACCATAATATGCTGAAATAAAAAAAAAGTACCTTGCTCAGAAGATATACAATGGAAATAAATTATCTTTTTGTGCTTGTTTGTTTTCCTCCATTTTTATCCCAGGTCTGAATCAGTTCAAACTCTTGATAAAATAAAGAAAAGAGGTGAGGAAATACAACTTAATCAGCCCAAACTCTTTCCTATTATAAAAAATAACATGCAACCTGTGAGCAATGGTTAGTAACGTCACTATTACTAAAATTAGGTAGTTTAATCTTCGGTTTCAAAGTTAAAAATCATTAAAAATAGAAGAATAAAACTTTTTTGTCGTTGTTTTAAATAATTGCTAGTTTTCTAATGACTCAAAGGTTACTTATTTTCTTATGCCTATTAAAAATAAGGATAAAATGTTATCTCTTTTAGAACCAGAAAAAAGGATCATTTTGAATGAATTTTTAAAAATCCATTATCTGTTTAATTCCTTCACTCAATATATGTCTAACTTATGTCCTGCAGAGGAAAGTGATCAAGTATCATTGACAGTAAGGAAACTGGAATTATTCTTCCAAGTTCAAGTCTGGTGATTTTTCTGTTAAATAATATCTAGGCCAACTAGAAATCTACACAATATTTCTAGTCATAAGATTATTTTATATGGGTTTTAGAGCAGGTACTATAAATGCGTAAATATCTAATGTTTATTTTTTATTTCTTATATACTAAAGCATGTGAGCATCTTGGTCTATTATAGTTAGTAAAGAATATCTTTCCACTGTTTCTTCATTAAACACTAATGAGTAGATTCCTTTAGAAATCTGGCATTTCTTCTTGAACTAGAATTAAAGAAAAATTTCTCCTAAAACAACTGGAAACACTACATGGTCTATTCATTGCTTCATATCAGAGCCAAACTCATAATTTCTTTTCTGATTTCGTCTGGACAAGTCCAAATTAGCTACTACATGACTAACCAAGACAGCCTTTCATAATCAAAATTGGTTGGCAAAAGTCAAGCACTTTGGATAAAGCTGTGTGTTCCTGTGCTGTTATTAATTGCCTAGTTTAAAGGAAACTGAGGGTTAGACAATTGCTCATTTTCTAATGAACCTTCTTAAACTCATAAAGCAGTAGAGTACATGAGAACAGAAAAAAGCTCTCTGAGGATCATTTAGTCCCTTGTTTCTGTGGAAAGAACCAGATTTGGGTTTATTTTCTCCAATCTGTCACATACCAATACTTTTAGAAAAATAAAATAAAAACTGAGTTACTAGATTAAAAAGCATTAGAAATTAGGCCCCATGTTTTGTTAAATCCAGCAGAAAAACAGTTGCACTGTCAGAAGGCTGTGAAATGTTTGCTCTCACTTTCTTATTCATCTCATCTCAGACCAGTAATAAAATTTTAAGAACTGGCAGCAGTCTGTGGGTCATATGTTGAATAGCACTAATCAAGTTGATCTCCTTCATTTTGTGTATGATATCCCCGAGATTTCTGGAGGAGAAATGACTCACTCAAAAATCACAGAGACAATTGGTACCAGAGATAGGATCTGAGCCTGTGACCTTTGATGCATAGGCTAATGCTCTCTGTAATGGAGTGGGCTGCCTCAACTAGTAACTCTTAATGAGAATGTAAGGACATCCTAGAAGACTCAAATTCAGGCACCTGTACAAGACACCATCAGTGTTCAAGTTGATTTTAAAAGTTTCACTTTTATATAAATTCCAAAATACTTAGATGTTTTATTTGAACTTCTTTCAGAAATTTTGACAGATAAAAAGGCTTTGAGAATGTTTTAATATAAATTTTATATTTATTTTTATTTAAAAACCAGGAGTATTCACTTTGCTAAATAATTAACTTGGATGCCTGTATAACCATTTTAAAACTTGACTTTATCTGAGTGTTCAAAACTTTGCAAGTCCATGTGATTTGGGCATTCTTTTTTACTTTTTTTTTTTCCTGGATACAGACTGACATTCAAACTGATGACACTAATTTTGCCTTACTAATTAAATCTTCCCTGAGAGATAGACTATTTAACTGGCACTGCTAATTTTTATAAGTTTCTCTGAGTACTCATAAAAGATTTTCAAAAATGAAATAAGTCTACATGTTGAAAATGTGTAAACTCATAGATTACCAAGCTAAATTTTCTAGTTCTCATCTTGGTCTACATATTACTGAATGTTAAATTAGTAAAATTATGTTTTAATATTGTATACATTTTAATATATGTTCATAAATTATATGTAGCATATTTAGTCAGTTTCTTATTTATCAATGAGTTGATATATTAATGATCAAAGTGTTAGTTTCTAGGCAGCTTATTTCTAACTTATTTTGTAATTCCCTTAGGAAAAAAAATCCATAAATGATTTTGAACTACACAATCTATTACGTTCTTAAGTATGAAATGTCCAATTTCCTTGAGTACCAAGTTTGACAGTTGATATCGCTAATATTTCACTTTGATACTTGTTTCATTTTTATTGTGAAGGTACATCCTCAGTCTTTCAAATACATCTTTTGGCTTGCGATTATTTTTCAAAAATTTTTAAAGCAATTTTTGTGAAACCATGAATAAGTCAAAAATTCATGTTATTTTCAAATATGAGTTCCATTGTGGAACCAATGCAGTGCAGACAGCTCAAAATATCAATGAAGGATTTGGGAAGGATGTGGATAACGAACACTTGGTACGTAGATTGCTTCAGAAGTTCTGTCCTAGTGATTTTAATCTTGAAAATGAGCCATGTGGCAACCTGAGACCAAGATGGATAATGATAAGCTGAAAGCTGTAGTGGAAGCAAATCCATCTCAACCTACATGTGAATTAGCAGCAAAGTTTAACATTACTATACCAACAATATTGGATCATTTGAAACAAATTGGCAAGGTAAAGAAGCCGGATAGAGAGGTACTGCATGAATTAAATGAGCGTCAGAATCATCTCGAAGCTTACCTTTCTTTGGTGTCACTACATAAAGGCAACAAATTTCTACACCATATTACTCTGCGTGATGAAAAATGGATTGTTTTTGACAATTGCAAGCATTTGGGACAATGGTTGGATAAAGATGAAGTGATGAAACACAGTCCAAAACCAAATATTCATCAAAAAAAGCTAATGGTGTCTGTTTGGTGGTCTAGTGCTGGTATTATGCACTACAGCTTCATGAAACCTGATCAATGGATTACAGCAGATGTGTGCTTCAACCAATTGGACAAAATGATGAGGATGCTGTGACTAAGCTGCTTAGACAGGCCAATCCTCTTGCAAGACAAGGCTTGACCACATGCCGCACAAACGACACTGCTCAACCTACAGAAGCCAGACTTGGAAATTCTCTTTCATCCACTGTATTCAACAGTTCTTGCACCAACTGACTACCACTTCTTCCAGGCCTTTGACCACTTCTTGCAGGAAAAAAATTCAATTCTCAACAAGCTGTGGAAAAACACTTTTGTGATTTCATCACTACTCCCTCTCCAGGCTTCATTGTTGGCATAAATAAGCTACTGTTAAGATGGCAAAACTGTATCGATAGTCTAGATGCATACTTTGGTTAATTGCACTGCCTCTTGTTTGAGATATAATAAAGCAAACTTTTGGTTTGAAATCAAATATTTCATATTTAATGATATAATATTAAATAGGTATATTGTATATGTAAAATACCTGAATTATAACACATAGAGAATGAAAGAAACCTCACATCACGTTTATCAAAGTGTTAATTTAAAGATTTGCACAGAATTCCAGAAAGACAATGATAAGCCTGACTCATTCTTAATTAAGCCAAAGACTGCTTCACCACAACAGCCAATACTTTCCTGTTAAAGTACAATGGATTGTCTCATAGTTCCATGAAAATGGCAACTCCTATTACTTTGAGGGTTGTAGAGGGCAAACAGCTGGACATCTTAACCAGGCATCCTAGGCCTTAAGCCAGCTAGTTGTAGTTATTCAATAATTATTCAAAGGCCTGCTTGATCCCAAAATTTGGTGCACTTGTCACCAGAAAACATCATAAAAGCAAATTTTTATGTAGTCGAGTTGTTAAGGAATAGTTTTAAACCATCTATGTTATTTCAGTAATTTTGAATACCCAACAGTCAATAAGAACTAGTATGAAAAGTGATCCATTGGGGAAAATGATGATGGTGAACACTCAAAACTTGATAAATAGCTTAAAAAAATTAACAAATCTATAATAAAAAACTTTCATAAAATCCCAGTTGATCAACCTATTTTGATGGTTTTTGCAGATTTACCATGGAGCTAATGAAGGTAATGCATTCTAGATCCCTGTTACATTTTGCAACCATATGGTTTTATGTTGTTACAAAGTTTACAAATTTTTTTTTATTTCAAATCTCCCTCTGTTATACTTGCCTTCATGAAGTGTGGCATTAGAGTGGTTACAGGGAAGTTGAGTTATGAACACATCTATTTTGTTTTCAGAGTAATATGTTTATGTGGCTTGCATTTATTTATGTTAAAAGTACCTGAGTGCTGTACACCAGTAGCAATGAGTACCCAGATATGTCACACAGATCTTTCTCTCTATTGCCATCTCAACTAAAAGGAATTAGGGTGTTTTAAAGTTATGGATGGTACCAGTGTGGGACAGGTACAAAGTGAGCCTGATGAAAAACTTGGTAGTCCAGAAAATAAAGTGCTCAAAAAGTGTAGAAAGATGTACAAGGACTCAGGAGCCAGCTTGAAGGGGCTTCAAATGTCTATGTAATTTGATGAACAAATAATTAAGTAAAGTAATGAATTGTAAGCCACTGAATAAATAGGAATTTATGAGTTCACATGATAATACATAAACGAATAAATAACTAGAAGGAAAGATAGAAAGCACACAAAATGAAGCAAATGGGGTAAAATATTAGCAATAGGTAAATTGGGGCAAGGGTAATATATTCATTCCTTATCATGTTTATTTTTGAAAACTTGCCATAAGTTTAAAGTTAATTTCCAATTAAAAGCTTTAAAAAAAGTAGGTTGTTGCTAACCTCACCCTATGTAGAAATGATTTTCAGAAGTACTTCTATAGTCACTGTGTCTATTCATGCAGTAGTGATATAAAGATGCATAGCCAGAGATCATAATGTGATAAAAATGGGTCTGGGTGACTCAGCAAATGAAATATAGCGTAGTAGAAGGGAAAACAAGGTTTAAAATGTATTGACCCAGAAAGATAATGTTTAGGAAATTCTCCCAAATATCAAATGCAAAATCTGTAAAAAGACATGTTTTCATTAGCTCCTAATCAAAAGGAAGATCTCTCCTGATAGAAATATACTTAATATTATAGGGTATACAATTATAAACATCTTTCTTTCAAAAATTGGTTAGGGACTATGCAAAATAGGATATATCATAATGTCTGCGTTTGGTGGGACAAACATGAAGTAATGCTATAGTATTGAGTCCATGTGTGAGTGAATATTCATGTCTTATATATCCCAGCATGTGGGATCATGTCTAAGCCTATCTGCCTCCTCTTGCCCAAACAAGTATGGAGCTCTCAGAGGAAATAGCGTGCAAAATTGTCTTTGACGCAGTGAAATGGCCTGAAGAAAAAAGTGTTGCTACACCTTTTCATCAATAAGTCAGTTTATATAGTATAGTTATTACTTATTCACACAATTGTGTAACCCAATACACCATATCAAGCAATTTCAAAAGCATTTTCATTGCTCCTGTGTATGAAATGTCCGATACTGACTTATAAATTTGAAATAAACTTTTTAAAACCTAAGAATATAAAAAAACTGATCAATCATGCCAGAGCAAATATGAATTATCTCTTTCTTATGCATGTGGAAAATATGCATATGGAAAATGAAGAGAGGTTGAACTGTATGGAGCCAAAGGTGTAGGAAAAATGGATTTTAAAGGTGTGTCAGGCAGTTAAATGATTAAAAAAAAAGATGTCATTTTTTGGGATTTTTTAAATATTTGTGGTACTGTCAACTTTTAAACAATTGTAACTAATTATTTATTTTATTATTCTAAAAGATATTCACTTTCATATCTCAGTTTATTTTCATTAGTGTGCATTCTTTTCCTAAGCTACTTTTATTATAAAATATAGCAGGAAAAAACATATACATGGAAGAATGTATGAATAAGTGAATGTGACCTGTTCTTGGAACCAACATGCAGCTCAGAAATATAACTCTTCCAGCCACCTCAGCAGCCCTGCACAGCCCACTCCCAATTACATTCCCCCCTTCCCTCCCCTATAAAGGTAATCCCTACTCTGATATTTATAATAATTGGTTTCTTGCTCTTCTTTATGCTTTTATAACAAATTGTGCATCCCTAAACACTATGGTTTATGCACTTTAAAAAATTATTTAATTTTTTAAATAATTTGTCTCTTTTTTTGTCTCTTTGTCTCTTTTTTTTATTTCAGCATATTATGGGGGTTCAAATGTTAAGGTTACATATATTGCTCTTCTCCCCGTCCCCCCTCGAGTCAGAGCTTCAAGAGTGTCCATCCCCCAGATGTTGTGCATCGCACTCATTATGTATGTGTATACCCATCCCCTCCCCCCCACCTGCCCGACACCTGATAAATGTTATTCCTATATGTCCACTTAGGTGTTGATCAGTGAAAACAATTTGCTGGTGAGTACATGTGGTGCTTGTTTTTCCATTCTTGGGGTACTTCACTTAGTAGAATGCATTCCAGCTCTATCCAGGAAAATACAAGAGGTACTATATCACCGTTGTTTCTTATAGCTGAATAGTACTCCATGGTATACATATACCACATTTTATTAATCCACTCATGTATTGATGGGCACTTGGGTTGTTTCCACATCTTTGCAATTGTGAATTGTACTGCTATAAACATTTGAGTGCAGGTGTCTTTTTTATAGAATGTCTTTTGTCCTTTTTGGTAGATGCCCAGTAATGGGATTGCTGGATCAAATGGTATCTTGTATCACTTTAAGGTATCTCTATATGCTTTCCACAGAGGTTGGACTAGTTTGTAGTCCCACCAGCAATGTAGGAGTGTTCCTATCTCTCCACATCCACGCCAACATTTATTGTTTTGGGACTTGTTGATAAAGGCCATTCTCACTGGAGTTAAGTGATCTCATGTGGTTTTGATTTGCATTTCCCTGATGATTAAAGATGTTCTTTTTATAATTTATTTGTTCAATAAAACATATCATTGATTCTGTAGGAGTTTTCACAGTATAAATTTTGCGGATTACATCACTTTAGTATATTTTGAAGTGTTTTCCTGACATTATTGTTTCCTGTAAATGATAGATTCACAGGCTTGATCAGGTTTTAGACTTAATTTACTTGTCAGGATTCCCTCAATTTGTTGACTTTCTTTATCAGCAGATATATAATGTTTCCTTCTGTGTCTTTTGGTGATATTGGTAGTCACTAATGATCAATGGCTAGATTGATTTATTAGAGGGTGAAAAATTGGGATATTCTAATTCTATTGCACCTTCATTTACTAGTACAAATACTTCTATAAGAAAAATTTCTCTTCTGCTATGGTTATGCAGTAGTGTACTTTTGTTGGAAAGGAAGGGTAAAAATGTTATCCTTTTCCTTTACTTTCAGTTTTCTAAATAATTACCAGGTATCTTACCATTCTATAAGGGTTACCAACTAATTTTTATGGTGATGATAATGATTAACAAACAAATGTAAACATTTTTGTTATAGTGCAGTTAATATACTATTTAGTCTCAGATTTCCAATTCTTGGTTAGCCAGAGCCTCTCAAGTATACTCCTGAGTCATGTGGGCATAAACCTAGTATTCTTTCATAGCCTCCTTGCTACCTTCTAAGGCAGGGTATTTCAGGTTCATTTTATATATTCCTGCCCTAGTTCTGGAATCAGCCATTTTTCCAAAAGGCCCTGGTTCCATTTAGTAGAAAATATAGGAAAGGATTATAATCTAGGTACTAGAAGAACTCATTGATACTGGTTTTTGCACCATTGTTTCTAGGTCTTTTCAATGAATAGCAATAAGAATGAATGAAATGAATGATTGAAATATATATGTGTGCGTGCATGTGTATACACACACACACACACACACACACTTCTGTGTCTGGTCAGTGGAAATACAAAGACTGGAATTACCTTTCATCTCCTTATCACACACCTGAAACAACTGAAAAACTTGATAAAATAACAAAATATGTGAAACAATGGTTTTCAACCATTGAACATCAGACAACAAAGAGCAGTGATCTCTGAGAGCAGGTAAGCAAAGGATCACTGCAATTGCCCTGAGTTACTGCCTTGAGAGAGTTTTGAGGCTGGAGCACAGAGAGGGGGAATTCGGGAGGAACCCATAGCCTCAAGGACTGAGGAGAGTCTTGGGAAAAAAAAGCAACTAGACTTCATCTGATAGAGTACCAGAGAGCTGACAGCTGTATGCAGAGGTAACTACAGAGATCTGCAGAGTCTCCCTCAAGTATTCAGCAGAGTACTGATAAATGAATAGTTAAGATGAGACTATCTGAGGCCAAAGAAAGAACCACACACAAGAATTAGCCATAACAGTACATGGAGCTCACAAAAGGCCAGGAAGTGTGCCTCTTCTCACATAGCCATACAGGAAAAACTCTTAATGCGTGAAGCATTAAGTAGAGTGCTTAGAAGAAGAGTATCATTTCAGTAGTGGGCTAAAATTAGCCCTAGAATAAATGCAACTCTACTATCTCTTAGAAAAGCTTGAAAACAAGACCCCAAATGATCATACCATTTACAGGTAACTTGACTGAATCCTAGAACAAGCTCACAAGTCTTTATAAGAATTCAGAAATATCCAGCATTGTATTCATTTTTTAGGGCTGCCATAACAAAGTCAAAAACTGGGTGGCTAATGCAAGAGAAATTTATTACCTTACAGTTCTGCATGCCAGAAGTATGAAATCAAGATGACAGCAAGGCCATACTGCCTTTGACAATACTGGGGAAGGAACCGTTTCATGTCTCTCTCCTTGTTTCTGGCAGCTTCAGGTGTTCTTTAACTTGTAGATACATCATTCCAATTCTCCATCTTCACATGGCATTCTCTGTGTGTATATAGTCACATTCTCTTTCCTCTGTGCTTCTGTCTCTGTATTTAAATTTCTCCTTTGTATAAACAATAGTCATTAGATTAGGGGCCTACCCTATTTCAGTATGACCTCATCTTAATTACCCTTGTAATGAGCCTATTTACAAATAAGGTCACATTTTGAGGTACTGAGGTTAGGACGTGAATGTATCTTCTTTAGGGAGCACAATTCAATCTGTAACAAACACCCAACAATGTAAATTCACAATGTCTGCCATCTTATCAAAAATTACTTGGCATGCCAACAAACAGGACAATATAATCTACAATGAAGACAAAAAATCTATCAGCCAAATCTAACCCAGAACTGATCTAAATATTTTAAATTTATTAGACAAGGACATTAAAATAATTATTATAATTATATTTGACATGTTCAAAAAGATAGAGTAAATATTGATCATATTAAGTAGAGATACAAAAGATATATTTTAAAAGACCCAAAATGAATTTTTGGAGATAAAAATTACAATATATGAGATGAAAATTATACTGCCTGCCTTAATGACAGATTATGTATGACAGAAGGAAAGATCAGTGAATTGAAACATAAGGGTAATAACTATCAAAATAAAATATAAAAAGAAAAAATGCTAAAGAAACAAACATAAAAAATGGGCACAGCATCAATGAGCTCTAGGAAGTGAATTTATGTAACTTGAGTCCAAGAAGGAGAAGAAAGGGTAGACAAAAGGATTTGCAGAAATAATGACCAAATTTAATAAAAACTATAAACTTACAAACTATATAGACTTCAAATACAATAATTATGAAGACGACTACACCAAGACATATAATAACCAAGTTGCTCAAAGCCAGTAATAAAGAGAAAAACTTAAAAACAGTCAAATAAAAAGACAGATTATGTACAAAGAAACATAGCAGAAAATTTCTAGTAGGGAACAATACATCTTTATCTTCTTTCTTTAACGTAACAAAATCTTGGTTCTCAAGGTCATCAAAAATGGTATAATTAGAGTATCACATAATTGTGCATTTGCTTCATCCCATGTTGTACATTCTACTGTCTCAGAAAGCCACACCAACACTATTACTGGTGCTATGATCACGGAAAATATTTAATTTTTTTTTTTTACTATTTCTTTATCTTACCCAGAAAGTTCAGTAAAGTGGTTTCCTACTTTGAAAAATTAAAACACCTGAATTTGTCTGATCGTAAATGAAATGTAGGGTTTAGGCTGACATTCATGTGCTATAAAAAAGATAACATTTTCTCGCTAGAGACACAATGTTTGAATTTCTACACCACCATTTCTAAGTTTTGTCATTCGAGCAAGATAATTTAGCTCTTGGAACTAATGTTTTCTTCATCTGTGACACTGAGATAATCTGTACATTTCATGATTGTAACTATTAACATCCCTAAGTACTCTGAATCAGTAAAGTATTAAGATTTCCTTTTACATATGAAGAAATTAACTTAGAGAGTTAAAGAGGCTTTGAGGCCACACACCCAGTGAGTAGTGACCAATGACTATGACTTTGGAATTATAACCCAATGTTCTTTCCTGTCACAGATCCATGGAGCTCTATGCTACTGCATGTCATATACAACACCAAGGCATTGCACAGATAGAGAAGTGCAAGTGGTAGGAGCCTGGCCAATTCCCCTTTAGGAGTTCTGGTACTTCATTTCTTTTCCTTTTTAGTTTCTTCAGAACACACATTCTGAGGCCAAGACAATGCGTTTATTGAAGAACTTTATTGAGGACACAGGCAGGAGCATTTGCAGCAGAGAGATACTTTACAACGTTTGGCCAAGAAACTCTGGCGTATTTTCTATGTGATACATTTTTAAGCTGAAGATGTGGTTTGAGGATTAATATCTCTCGGCAGTTATGTCTTGTTAAGTCATTTTCTTTTCTCCATTTGGAAAGGCTTGTGGAATTAAGTTTTGATCCACTTGTAGTGGAATACAGAGTAGAGAAAAACAAACAATTTGAAATGAGAGACAGACTAGAGAAAAACACACTTTATTGTCTTCGTCAAGGATGCCATTGGCTGGAAGATGACTTTAAATGAGGTGCTGTTTGCCAGACCACAGCATGTGGCAGACAAACAGAAAACAATGAGGTCATGCAGAAGTAGCTCATTACCCTGAACACAAAAATAGAAGCCCGACTACACAGCTTGGTGTGATGTTAACAAGCACTGGACTGGAAGTCAAGAAATGTGGGTTCTAGTCCTAGTTTTAGTGGTAACCAAATGTATGATCTTAATCAATTCTTCTTTTTCTGGCCTCAGTTTTCCTGTTTATGAAAAAAATAATGAAAAGGTAAGTTTCAATGATATCTATGGCGTTTTCTGGCTTGTCAATTGATACATATTAATTTAGCACCTTCTATGCACCAGGAACTTTATTATGTGCTGGGAATGCATCAATAAACAAAATAGACTGTTTCCTGCTTTTATTTCAACATGAAGAAATTGGTTTATAAGGCACTCATAGGGCCTTAAATATTACCTGAGTAGTAAGAACACTGCAGGAGTTCTTTTACTGTGTCTGAACAGGGCTATATATTTGCATTAAAATTGTAACTTTACCGCCACCTTATGCTGTGATTACTTCTTGCTGGAATGATAACAGTTACCTCCTCCCCAGTTTCTTTGTCCCTATTCTCAGTCCATCTGTACAATTATGCAAATTGCTCTCAGAATTGCTATAAGTGCTCCAAGGAACCATACATATTGTGTCTCTTTTCAAAAATCTTCTTTTTCATGTGGCACAAAAAAGCGTGTTCTAATACCTTAACATATGGTATTAGAACCTTAACATAAGATTCGAACCTTAACATAAGATTCAAAGGCTTTCATTATCCTGCCTGAAACTTCCTTTTTTTTTTTTTTTTTTTTTGAGATAGAGTCTCCTTCTGTTGCTCCTGCTAGAGAAGAGTGGCCTTGCATGGATCATTGCAACCTCATACTTCTGGGCTCAAGTGATCCTCCCAGCTCAGCCCCCTGAGTATTTGGGACTACAGGCACACACCACCATGCCTGGGTAATTTTTCTAATTTTTTTTAGACAGGGTCTCATTCTTGCTCAGTCTGGTCTCGAACTCCTTAGCTCACACCATTCTCCTGCCTTGGCCTCTCAGAGTGCTAGGATTATAGGTGTGAGCCACCAAACCAGATCTCCCTTTCCTCTTTTTGTCCATCACATGCATTAGTCCTTACTCTAGTGTAGACAAACTACTTGTCTCAACAAGCATAGTCTGTTTCACGATTTGAGTTACTGATATCACTTTCTGTCACAATACCAGGAGCACTCGGAGAGCAGAGATGGCTTTTTATTTGTCTCTGAATCCTGGTGTATAAGCCAAACTTGGTGGCATAGTAGACGCTCAGTAAGTATTTGTGGAATTGATTGGATATTTTTTTGGCAGTCTCTCTCTCTCTGCCTGTTATATTCCTTACACTGCAAGCTCTCAATAAATCATTCTTGATTGTTGCCTAAACCAATGCTACTGAAGTACGGCTTTGAACTGCTAGCATCATCAGCTTCATGTGGGAACTTGTTAGGAATGCAAATTCTTGAAGACTTTTTCCAATTATCTTTGAGAGTGAGAACTAGGAAATCTCTGAAACTCTTCAGAAGTTTTACAGATGCTAAGTTTTGAGAAGTACATCCCTAAATCATTACCAAGAACTAATATACAGACTCTGGGAAGATGCTGACTCATTTTTCATTTAATAAAACTGTGTTAATTTAACCAGTGCCAAAGCACTTAGTCCAGGGGTTCCGCTATTTGATAAAAATCTTAAGACAAAGCCAGGATAAAGCCTGAGTATTGGCAAAGTTTAGACAAATGCCAAGAATTTTTTTAATCTGCTTTGCTTATCATAGTTCCAACTGCGGTGTTTTGCTCTACTCTCAGTAAAAACAGCAAAAATAAACACTTGCTAAGGTTGCACAAAATGATCAAACTCCCCTATGCTATAACACTAACGTGTGTTAGGCAAGGGCTAAGGAGGTGTTAATACGTTAAGATTCATAGATAACATAATTTTAATTTATAGGGATCTTTATTCTATCAATCCCTTATTCACAAATTAGATCATTTATTCTTTCAACTGATAGTTATTGAGAGTTTACTAAGTATAATCATTATGCTACCTATTATGGAGTTACACAAATAATTAAAAGGCATGGTCTTCACAAATTGCTGACAGTAATGGAGGTAACATGAAATAAATGTGCAATTTTAAAATGATGCCATTTGTACCAACTAGGAGTAAATATCAGCTGTCAACCAGTTGACATGAGCCCTAATCCAGTTTAGAGGGCTCAGAGAGGCTTCCTAAAGGATTTGGTATGTTGACTGAGGCCAGTAGCACTAGTAGGAGTTATCCAGGGTAAGGGTGCAAGGAGAAAGGATAGAATGGAGACTAGAATAAAAGAATGTTACAAATAGAGGAAATTATATTTACATAATGCAGACAATAGAGTGGGAAGAGCAGTAGGTGCCCTCTTGGGACTGTAAATTATTCAGCCTGGTTAGAACATAAAGCACAAAATGGAGTGAGGAGAGATGAGGGTGGTGAGATGCAGGCCAAATTGCGGAAGTCTCCTAAGCCACATTAAGTGTTTGAATGTTGTCCTGGAAGAGGAGTGAAAGATTAGAGTGGTGGGGGGGGGGGTTAGCCAAAGGAACTGAAAGGTTTTAAAGTAGCAAAATATCCACAGTTTAGTTTCTGCTTTAGAAGGGTAACCTGGCTGCACTATGTGTAACTTGTTGGATGAGGCAAGCCTGGAGGCAGGGAAGCCACGTAGAAGAACAGTGACCTGAACTAAGTGGCAGTAAGGAAGGAATAGAGGATGGATTCAGGAGGCAAGCACTAAGAAGCAGTAGGCTTGATGTTATTCTGGATGTGGCATGGAAAACTAAAGTGATGTCTAAATTCAGCCTTCAGAAAAATGGCGGGTATGGGTTTACTGAGAGAATTCAAGAGTTGCAGTGGGGTAGGGGATTCAGGGGGTGGACAAGAGTAGTTGAGAGAGTGATGACAAAGTGATCCGTCTTCACCCTAAGGTGGGGATATTTTTGAAATCGTACTGTAAATCTTGCTCTTCAAAGGCACATGTGAGACTACCAGTTCTCTGAATGTGTTCTATGATATTTCTGAATAAATACGCTCCACTGCACAGAACAAGGGTCAGCTGGGCACTGGCATTGAAGGTGAAGCTCAGCAATAAAATAGCTTTTTGTCCCACTCTCCGGTTCAGTGAGCCAAGGAAAGGACTGAAGGCCCAAGACTCTGCCCTTGTGTTGCTCTCTATAACCTGTGTATTTTGATTTCTTTTAGTTTGTAAAGTGGGAGAAATATTGACTTATTTTTCATAGCTGCCCTAAAATTTTTTCAGCTAAAATAAATACAAAACATGCTAAAAATTGAACATGACCATACATGCATAACCACAGACTTGCAAAACTTAAAAAAAAAATTCATAATCTGTAAAACTTTCAATCAGTCTGGAAATTCTTTGAAGCCACAAGCCCTGAATTGTATAAACTGAATGTTTACCACCCAAGCCCAAGTTCAGGGCAAGTACGATATTTCCTTTTACAAATTTAAAAACAGGTAATATGTTAACCTTAGAAAACTTTGCTTTGAGGTTAGAAATCCAGAACACTATTCATGCATTGCTGCTGCACATCTAAGTTTTTGGCCACTGGTTCTATATGACTATTTTGATTAAGTGTCCTATTATCCTATTTTGATTTGAAGATAAATGTTTTGAGGGGAGTCTCATGATTAGTTTCAGAGAATCTGGACTCCAGTCCTGGCTTTGTTATTGCCTGTCTGGTTGACCCTTGGGCAGGCCTCGCTGTCCTTTACATCTCAACTACTTCATGTGGGCCTCTAGGAGTCGTCCCTCCAGACACTCTTGATTCACAATTACTTTTTCAAGATCATCATTGGGATTCATCGCTGTCCTGTGCTACATCAGTGCAACCTCACCAAGGCCACATTCTTTTGTCCTGGGGGCACCTCTCTGGTTGTTGTGACTGCTTCCCTCTTTCCCCATGTACATACAAGGTGTTTGATTGAAGAATTACATTTTATGTTCTGGAAATTCCTAAGATATTTCTACATTGAGCCTAATATTTATTTTTCTCTTTCTGTGCCCTAGAAATATCATCACATCTGTTAAACAGCTTTGTGGTGCCAACTTCAAATCAAGTATACTTGGAAATTGCAGCAATATTTAAATTGCTTCTGAATTAGTTGTGAAAATGACAGCATACAATATACTGGTATTTATAAAAGCTTCAGTGATACCGCAGTTGTTATACAGTTCCCCGAGAATATTAGCTCTTGTTCCAACATAAAGTAATGAACAGTGATAATTTACAATGAGATGAGCTACCTATTAAATTTATTAAATTCCATACAAACTCCTTCCTCTGGTATTTAAGGCCCACCACCATATAGCTCAAACTCTTTCGTTCCATCTTCCATCAAATTCCAAGGCTACGGCAGGTAATATGGATTGGCTACTTTTTGGAATATGCCTTTTATTTTCATATTTCATATCTTTACTCATGCCAATCCTTTGAACTGGTAGAACAGCTCAGTTATTAATAAGAGCCCACATCCGCACAAGCATCCATATAGTCTTTACAGTAGCCTATTCTCATTTTACAGAAGAAGAAAATGAAAACTCAGGAGAGAAATGCCACATTGCTAGAAAGGTACAAGTCTGGGATTGAATCTAGGCTTCAAAACTTCTCTAGGCCATATTGCCTCTCCTGGTATGATTTAATTGAAATTCAGAGAAAGGTATTTTAAATAAATAAAGCCATGTATTATGTGGTTTAATGAAATTATATATGAATAGATGGATATAAATATATTTAGGATAAATGATTAAAGAAAGCAATATAGGAAATAGCAATAGATATAACCCATATAAACAAAAGCACTATATTAGAAATGTAGAATCTCAGACTCTGCCTCAGACCCACTAAGTCAGAATCTTCATTTTAACAAGATTCTTAAGTGGTTCATTTGCACACTAAAATTTAAGAGGCACTGTCCTAGAGTGGTAGTTCTCAACTCTGAATGTGTAAGTAGATTCACCTGAATAGCTTTTAAAACACCGAACAAATGGTTATACACATATTATATATTACAAATATTTATACATAATATATTAATATTTTCATATATGTATATTTTTCCCAGTCATTCATTCAACAACTGTTTACCAAGCCCCCACCATGTGGTGCCAGGAACTTAGTAGACATTATTAAAGGTAGTTATTTCATCACACTGCAATTATTTGTTGAATTACTTAATAGAGCTCAGAGATCCTGATTTCCACTTCAGTGTTTATTTAACTCTATGTCATACTGCCCTCTTTGGCAGATTAAGATGGCTTGTGATACTATTCAACCAGCTGGGAAAGCAGGACTGGTATCTAGATTTCTGGACACATTACACTGCTCTTTCTGTGAACAGAAATTGTGGCCCTAAGAGCAGAAATTGATGTTGGAAATCATCAGTAACTGAAAGCTCCTCCCAGCTTTCCCTCTTTTCTAAGAAAATAGAACTATTTAAAAAGAGAGAGACGGAAAGTGAGAAAGAAAGGAAAGGAAAGAAAAGGCACACTGTTTGATGTACTATTTGTTGGAGGGTTTTGGAAAAATTTATAATGTGTTCTGTGCTCAGAGGGAAAATTTTCCAAGAGGACGTTTATACTATTTTCTTCCAAAAGTCTGTATCCTGTTATACTCTGGAATAAGTGACCTCATGGTGTTTGTATTTGTCTCTCTCACAAAACCTCTTTTATAGTATCAGTGCATGTGCAGATCCTAGGATATGTAATACATGAGGCTTTGACTCGGGCAGGTCATTCAAAGAACATGCTGCTACTTTCATAATGGCATCATCTTGTTTTATAGTGGCGGAGGGACTGGGAGGGGGAGAGCTGACTAGGAGAAAGTATTATGTCAAGTTACTTGGAAAATATATGCCACAAGCAATTGTGGGAATCTAATAAAAGTGAAAGAATATTAAATGGTGATACATGTTACTAGTCTCAGAGGAATTACTACAGATTATAGAGTAATCACTATAATCCCTTATAACATATTAGAATTACAGTAGTCTCCTTTTACCTGCAGTTTTGCTTTCCACAGTTTCATTTATCTATAGTCAACTATGGTCCAAAAATATTAAGTGCAAAATTCTACAAATAAATAATTCATAAGTTTTAAATTGCAAACTGTTCTAGGTAGCAGGATAAAATATCAATCCATCCTGCACCATCCCACCCAGGATGTGAATCACCCCTTTGTCCAGGATATCCATACTGTATTTACTACCCACCCATTACTTGTTTAGTAGCTGTCTCAGTTATCAGATTGACTGTCACAGTATCACAGTGCTTGTAGTCAAGTAACACTACATTTACTTAATTATGGTCCCAAGGTGCAAGAGTACTAATGCTGGCCTATTGTTTTACTAGGTTGGTGCAAAAGTACTTGCAGTTTTGGACAGTGAATTTTAAATCATTATATTACTAATTAGGCTCAAACACATCTTTATTATCAAAATAGGAACCATTACAATCAACACGTTTATGCCAACAAGAAATAAGTTTGTTTATTCCTGTAGTGTAAAAATCCATGCTTCAGCATTTTCTGCATCCTTCTAGTTGTGGAAGTGTTTTACCTGCAAAAACTTGTCGAGATGCTTGAAGAAGTGATAGCTGGTTGGCAGAGAGGTCAGGTGAATATTGCGGATGGGGCAAAACTTCACAGCGCAATTCGTTCAACTTCTGAAGCATTGGCTGTGCGACGTGCAGTCGGGCATTCATGGAGAAAACGTGGGCCCTTTCTGTTGATCAGTGCCTGCTACAGGCATTGCAATTTTCAGTGCACGTCATGGATTAGCTGAGCATACTTCTCAGATATAATGGTCTTGCCACAATGATTCAGAAAGCTGTAGTGGATCAGACCAGCAGCAGATCACCAAACAGTGACCATGATCTTTTTTGGGTGCAAGTTTGGCTTTGGGAAGTGCTTTGGAGCTTCTTGTTGGTCCAAGCATGGAGTTGGTCATCTCTGATTATCATATAAAATCCACTTTTTGTCTCAGGTCACAATCCAATAAAGAAATGATCATTGTTGCATACAAGAAGAGAAGAGGCCACTTCAAAATGATGATTTTTTTTTTATTTATTTTCAGTCAGTTCATGAGATACCCACTTATTGAGCTTTTCCACCTTTCCAATTTGCTTCAAATGCCAAACGATGATAGAATGGTCGATGTTGAGTTCTTTGGCAACTTCTTGTGTAGTTTTAAGAGGATCAGCTGCAGTGATTATTAATTGGTTGTTGTCAACTTCCAATAGCCCACCACTGCACTCCTCATCTTCAAGGCTCTTGTCTCATTTGCGAAACTTCTTGAACCACCACTGCACTGTACATTCATTAGCAGTTCCTGGGACAAATGTGTTGTTGATGTCACGAGTTGTCTCTGCTGCTTTATGACCCATTTTGAACTTGAATAAAAAAATTGCTTGGATTTACTTTTTGTCTAACATCATTTCCATAGTCTAAAATAAATATTAATATAAAATAAATACCAAGTAATAAGTCATTAGCAAAAACACATAAAGTGAGAAATGTACATGAAAATGTTGTAAACATAACCACATTTATTTAAGAATGTATTCAAATATCAAATGGCAAATTTCAACAATCCTAAAAAGTCAATTATTTTGCACCAACCTAATAATTTTACCATTATATTATTATTGTTAATCACCGTGCTTAACTTATAAGCTAAACTTTTTCATAGGTATGTATGTATGTATGTATAGGAAAAAACATAGTATATATAGGGTTCAGTGCTATCTGAGATTTCGGGCATCCACCAGTGGTCTTAGAACATATCCCCTGTGGATAAGGGGGTCTACTGTCTAAGGTGATTGCTTGCACATTACCTCATTTATACACCACTGTACAGTTTATAAAGTGCTTATGTGCAGACCATCTTGACTATTTCTTCCAACTTCTATGTGCGCTATGTGGGACCAGTATTATCCCACATTTATAGGTGAGAAAACTGAGGCTTTGAAAGAAATAAAAATGTTAATATTAATTAAATTTATATAGAATAAGTCACCATTAAAAACATATATGTGAATTCATTTGATTTCTACAACAAATCTCCATAGTAAATAAAATTATTATTAATCTAATTTTGCATATAAGGAAGCCAATAGAGAAATTAAATAACAATTCAGATTTTACAGCAAATAAGTGGCAGAGTGAGACGTTAGATCCAGACTTTCTGACTCCTTATGAAGTGCTCTTTTCACTACATAAAACCTCCTCTTTATAGAATATGGACTTTGGAGTCAGCCAGACCTGGCTGTAAAACTTGACTCTTACACAGACTCTAGGTGAAGCCTGAGAAACCACTTAGCCGCACTAATACCACTTTCTAATCAATAAAATACAAAAAGTGATTTCTACCTCAAGGTATTACATTGAGGAAAATATGAGCTAATGTTTATAAAATGTTTAGTGTGGTACTTGACACACTGAAAAGGTAAAATTACCATTACTATAACATATTTTATCTATGATTCCTGTTAGTACACAAGCCCTTTGGAAAATGCCATTTGATTTTTTTCCAACTGAAGCTGTAGACTTTTTCACAGCAATTCAGAAAGATCTGCACTAATCCCTGGAATAGAAGCAAAGATTTGTAGTGCCAGCGCTTTCATCTCCCTCCTTTCATGTCTCCTAGAACCTATGCAAGCCCCCTCCTTTCCAGCTTCTGTACCCAGCTGTAGGATTGAGTGAACAGGATAAAGTGAGAACCATGCAAAGAAGGAAAACAAACTGGGGCTTTGTCAGAACATATGGCTGAAATTCCGGTGCACAGGACCCCACACTAAGAGACTCCTGCCCACCCTTGATCTGGGGCATCTCAGTCAACCTCAGTTGTTTCGACTGCACCTCTAAGAAATCATCCACCTAATACTTAAGGCAGTTTTGAGACCAAAATCGGCCCTGTAGTTAGGGAATAATGAAAGTATATAGCAATCAACACAGATCACTTATTTGTTAAACGCACTGCTAATTCTTACCATAGATAGATAACTTCTCAAGCCTTTTTCTCTCCTACACGGACTCTTCATTACATACACCACATAGCCCACTCATCCTGAATTGCTTTGCAATCTCCAGTTGCAACCTTGCCTTTCATATTTTAGTGCTTTTGCATGTTGTTCTTTTAACCAAGAATTCTCACTCATTCCCTGAACAGTTTACAAGGTGAGTTCATGCTCTTCTTGATGATATAGGTCAGGGAACTCTTAAGAAATGTTTTCTGTTTGCTTCTACTCTTCAGGTTTGTCTGGGATAACGTTGGTAATTTTCTCTTTTGTCTTATCTCCTCTATTATGGCTTTTACATACTTAATTTATAGATATGTTCACACATCTATTTCACAGATCTCTGGTATCTCTAAGGGTAATTTTTTCTGTTGACTTAGGAATCCCATTGCCAGACCCTTGGTAGGGACTTAATAATATTTTTTATGGCAGTAAGGAAGATTAAAGATATTTTAGAATCTTAAACTTTTTTATATGCCTTGGACTTCCAGTGCCACTGTGATTTTTTGCCATCATAGTTGAAGAAAATGTCAAATATTAGTTAAATCTTAGTATAAAAATGACAATCTTTTTCTGATCCAGGTTATGGAGCCCATGAATTCTATTTCCACATCTCTGATTAAGAGCCTCTTGAAAGTTTGGGTTTAAAATCAAAAAGATACCGAAGGTGACTGAAATATCAGCATCCCTCTGCACTGGGTTAGTAGAGGTTTTCTGAAATTCTGTTTCTGATTGTTATAACACCTACCTGTGTGTGAGATGGCATGAGAAAAATAGATACTGTCTGTAATGGTGTCTCGCATATTGAAACTGCTAAACAAATACAAAATATTGTTAGTTTATTCAAATTTTATGGACAAGAAAAGATGCCCAAAATACCCTGGATTTGATTCCCTGCCATGCTTCTTACTATTTATGTGACCTTGGCCTCTATAAGCCTCAATTTGCTTATTTGGAGTATGGGATAATATACCTACTATGAAGTCTCTTTGTAATAAGTACACAGTAGGATATGTGCTAGCATGGACCTGGAAAATAAGAAATGCTCAATAAACAATTAAATGAATGAATGACTTTAATTTATACATATAATTAATTCCACTTGTTTGGATCTGAACAAATTTCAGTTTCTGATAAAATTAAAAATTCTCAAAAGATGCCACCTATTTATCCACTCATTCAAAATCAACTAAAAATAAATAATTTATTGATTATTTTAAAATAAAAAAGTTATCATTTAAAGATGATGTCAATTTTTGAGAGTTAACAAACTCCATCTACTTTTTTTAACAATATCTTTTTACCAGATGTCAAGATTTTTCTGAAATATTCTAAAGGAGGAGCTGGTTAAATAAGCAAAACATATTTCAATGAAAATATCAATGCAATTTTAAGAAAATAAATTTTAAGTAAATATTAAGTAAATTTTAAGTAATTTAATTTTAAGTAAATATAAATAATTATTTCTTAGTATACTCTGTTTTTATGTATCAAAAATATAATTTTTAATATATTTCCTAGGGACACATAGTTTAAATATGGACATAAACAGAAGTAAATAAATACTTTGGGTAAAAAATAGCTAATGAAATATTTAAGTACTCAGCTAATGCAAGTGCTAAATACTTATTAAACACATGTCCCAGTGACACATAGCAAAATAAGTCCAGTTAGATTCCACCATCTGATTGCTCAGAAGAGAGGCCCAATTTCTTATCCATAATGCAAATTTGCCCTTTGATTAACTGCTGACTGTTGCATTTCCTGCCAGCTGTCCATCAATGCCCCAGAATCCGAAAGGCCAGGGTGGATAGCATGTGTTACACATGTGTGGCACAAGCCTGGCCACCCCAGAGAGCTCTTCCCAAGTCTCTAGCTGATGTTTAAAATGAGAATAAAACATTAACAGATGTTGTGTTTTAACGTGCCTGCTGTCTTACTGACTTCTCTGGTGGGGTCCCTCTTGGCCAATGATCATAAACTCTAACTTGGAAAGCTGCCTGGTAGACTAAAGGGAGAGGGGGAGAGAGAAAGAGAGTGGGAGAGCAAGAGGAAAAAGGAGAGAGAGAGAAAGGATGGAGAAAGGGAGAATGAGGAGGGGAGAAAGAGAAAAAAATATTCTGTGTTGTGCTAAGAATTAAGACATTTGGAATGTAGTTCCATAGCAGCCACTAACTTGCTGTGAAAATCGGGCAAGTTACTCCTTCTCTCTATGCCTCAATTTCTTCATACATAAAAGGAAGCAACAAGATTAGATAGGCTAAAATCCTGTCTAGGGTTAACTTATTGGCACCCAATGCTTAAAAAGGAGGCTTTAATTTCAATATATCCTGCACAGTTACAACCTTAACAGAGAATTAAATCTTTCTTCCAGAACAGTAGCCACTTTCACCATCCTTTCAAGAATTGATTTTTGGAGCTGGCCTTTGTGAGAGGTGGAAAGTGCAGGTCCTGTGTCAGTCCTTCTTTCTAGGTGATTATCCTCAGAGATGAGAAGTGCGCGTGTGTGAGACAGGTGAAAAGTGTGGATCCTGTTTCAGTCAAACAGGAGATCCGTACTTTACACACTCATCTTCAGACTGATTTGATGACCCAACTCAGAATGTAAAACGATTCTGGCAGACAAATCTAAGCTTAGGCACGATCACCTGGGTTTTTCAAGGAGTAGACAGAACCAGTTTAGAAAAATTCATTATTTTAAGTGTTATTTCACCACTATTTCTCTGTCTTTAAAGACATCAGGTATTTTACCAGCATTTTTAGAGTAGTGGTTTCATGAGCTCATATCCTAAGACGATTCTCACAGAGATTTCTATATCAATGATTAACACGATTCTCACGGAGATTTCTATGTAGATGCCTAGCTAAGAAGATATTTTGAAGAAGTCGGTCCTAGAGCCTTTAAAATAACCATTCTTTAAAGAACTATCCCACCATCGATCACCATTCCTTCAATTACGGTAGCCCTTTTCACCATCATTTTAAGAATCGATTTTTGGAGCTGGCCTTTTTCAGAATCCGTACCTTTAATACCCGTCTTCAGATTGATTTGGTGACTCAGCTCGGAATGGAAAATGTTTTTAGCAAACAAATCTATCTTTAGACACGGTCACCAGGGTTTTTCGAGGAGTAGGTAGCAACAGTTTTGAAAAATTCATTATTTTAAGTGTTATTTCACCATCTGAAAAGAAACCAGGTATTTTACCAGCATTTTCAGAGGAGTGGTTTCATGAGCTCACAGGCTAAGATGATTCTCACAGAGATTTCTATGCTACTGCCTAGCTAAGGAAATATTTCAAAGAAGTATTTCCTAGAGCCATTAAAATAACCATTATTTAAAAACTTATCTCACCATCGATCATAATTACTTTAAGATCAGGGGCCCCTTTCATCAATCTTTCATGAATACTATTTTGGAGCTGGCATTTGTGAGAGGTGGAAAGTGTGGGTCCCGTGGGTCAGTACTTTCTTCTGGCTGTTTATCCCTAGGGATGAGAAGTGTGCATGCGCAAGACAGGTGAAAAGTGCAGATCCTGTTTCAGTCTACTTTAGACTGAAAGAGGATCCGTACTTTTCACCCTCCTCTACAGACTGGTTTGGTGATTCAGCCCGGATGGGGAAACAGTGCTGGAAGACAAATCTGTGCTCGGGCAGTCGCCTGGGTTTTTCAAGGAATAGCTAGCACCAGTGTTGAAAAACATCATTACTTTAAGTGTTATTTCACCATTATTTCACCGTCTTCAGAGACACAAGGCACTTTCCCAGCATTTTTAGAGGAGTGGTTTCATGAGCTCACAGCCTAAGATGATTCTCGTGGAGATTTCTACCTTGATACCTAGCTAAGGGGCTATATGTAAGAAGTCAGTTCCAGAGCCTTTAAAATAACCATTCTACAAAGAATTATCTCCCCATCGGTCACCATTACTTCAAGAATGGTGGCCCCATTCACCATCCTTTCATGAATAAATTTTTGGAGCTGGCCTTTGTAAGAGGTGGAAAATGCGGGTCCCGTGTGTCAGTCCTTCCCTCCGGCTGCTTATCCCCAGGGAACGGAAGTGCACATGCGCTAGATGGGTGAAAAGTGCAGAAAAAAGTCTATATTAGATTGAAACAGGATGTGCACTTTTCACCCTCCTCTTCAGACTGGTTGGGTGAATCATCCCGGAAGGAAATGGGTGCTGGCAGACAAATCCCTGCTCGGGCACAGTCACGTGGGTTTTTTGAGGAGTAGCTCTTACCACTGTTGAAAAAATCCTTACTTTAAGTCTTATTTCACCATTATTTCACTGTCTTCAGAGACACCAGGCAACTTCCCAGCATTTTTAGAGTAGTGGTTTCATGAGCTCACAGCCTAACATGATTCTAGTGGGGATTTCTACGTCAATGCTTAGCTAAGGGGCTATTTAGAAGAAGTCTGTCCCAGAGCCTTTAAAATAACCATTCTTCAAAGATTTATCTCCCCATTGGTCAGCATTACTTCAAGAAAGGTGGCCCCTTTCACCATCCTTTCACGAATAAATTATTGGAGCTGGCTTTTGTGAGAGGTGGAAAGTGCAGGTCTAGTGTGTCAGTCCTTTCCTCTGGCTGCTTATCCGCAGGGATGAGAAGCACGCCTGCGTCAGACCGGTGAAAAGTGCGGATCCTTTTTCAGTCTACTTTAGACTCAGACATGATCTTCACTTTTCACCCTCCTCTTCAGACTGGTTAGGTGACTCAGCCCGGAAGGGGAAATGGTGCTGACAGACAAATCTGTGCTCAGGCACAGTCACCTCCGTATTTCGAGGAGTAGCTAGTGCCAGTTTTGAAAAAATCATTACTTGAAGTATTATTTCACCATTATTTCACAGTCTTCAGAGACACCAGGCATTTTCCCAGCGTTTTTAGAGGAGTGCTTTCATGAGCTCACAGCCTAAGATGATTCTCTCAGAGATTTCTACTTCCATGCCTACCTAGCTAAAAGGCTGTTTGGAAGAAGTGGGTCCTAGAGCCTTTAAAAGAACCATTCTGCAAAGAATTATCTCCCCATGGGTCACCATTACTTCAAGAAAGGTGGCCCCTTTCACCATGCATTCAGGAATAATTTTTTGGAGCTGGCCTTTGTGAGAGGTGAAAAGTACAGGTCCCGTGTATCAATCCTTCCCTCTGGCTGCTTATCCCCAGGGAAGAGAAGTGCACATGTGCGAGACGGGTGAAAAGTGCAGATCCTGATTCAGTCTGTATTAGACTGAAACAGGATCCGCATTTTTTACCCTCCTTTTCAGACTGGTTTGGTGACTCGGCCGGGAAGGGGAAACCGTGCTGGCTGACAAATCCGTGCTCAGGCATGGTCATGTGAGTTACGTGGAGTAGTTGTCATCAGTGTTGAAGAAATCATTACTGTAAGTGTAATTTCACCATTATTTCATCATCTTCAAAGACACCAGGCATTTCCCCAGCATTTTTAGAGCAGAGGTTTCATGAGCTCACAGCCTAAGACGATTTTCACAGAGATTTCCATGTTGAGGCATAGCTAAGGGGCTGTTTCAAAGAAGTGGGTCCTAGAGCCTTTAAAATAACCATTCTCCAAAGAATTATCTCTCCATGGGTCATCATTACTTCAAGAAAGGTGGCCCCTTTCACCATCCAATCAGGAATAATGTTTTGTAACTGTCCATTGTGAGAGGTGGAAAGTGCAGGTCCCCTGTGTCAGTGCTTCCCTCCAGCTGCTTATCCCCAGGGAAGAGAATTGCACATGCTGGAGACGGGTGAAAAGTGTGGATCCTGTTTCAGTCAAATAGGATCTGCACTTTTCACCCTCCTCTTCAGACTGGTTTGGTGACTCAGTCTGGAAGGGGAAAGAGTACAGGCAGACAAATGTATATTCAGGCAAGATCACGTGGGTTTTTTGTGCAGTAGCTCTCACCAGTGTTGAAGAAATTGTTACTCTAAGTGTGATTTCACAATTATTTCACTATCTTCAGAGACAGCAGGCATTTTCCCAGCATTTTTGGAGGAGTGGTTTCATGAGCTCACAGCCTAAGATGATTCTCACTGAGATTTCTACGTGGATGCCTAGCTAAGGGGCTATTTGGAAGAAGTATGTCCCAGAGCCTTTAAAATAAGCATTCTTCGAAGAATTATCTCCCCATCAGTCACCATTACTTCAAGAATGGTGGCCCCTTCCGTCAATCTTTTACAGATAATTTTTTGTAGCTGGGCTTTGTGAGAAGTGGAAAGTGCGGGTCCTATGTGTCAGTCATTCAGTCTGGCTGCTTATCCCCAGGGATGAGAAGCGCACATGCGTGAGATGGGTGAAAAGTGCAGATCCTGTTTCAGTGTACTTTAGAGTGAAACACGATCCGCACTTTTCACTCTCCTCTTCAGACTGACTGATTTGGTGATTCAGCCCAGAAGGGGAAAGGGTGCTTGCAGACAAATCTGTGCTTGGGCATGGTCACCTGGGTTTTTCGAGGGTAGCTAGCACCATTTATGAAAAAATCATTACTTTCAGTGTTATTTCACCATTATTTCACCGTCTTCAGAGACCGGGCATTTTCCCAACATTTTTAGAGGAGTGGTTTTGTGAGCTCACAGCCTAAAGCGATTCTCGTGGAGATTTCTATATCAATGCCTAGGTAAGGGGCTATGTGGAAGAAATCGGTTCCAGAGCCTTTAAAATAACCATTCTTTAAAGGATTATCACCCCATCAATCACCATTACTTCAAGAATGGCAGCCCCTTTCACTATCCTGTCACAGATAATTTTTTGGAGCTGGCCTTTGTAAGAGTTAGAAAGTGTGCATCCTGTTTCAATTCTTCCCCCTAGCTGATTATCTATAGAAATGTGAAGTGGGCTTGCATGAGATGGGTGAAAATGGGGATAGACTGATACAGGATCAGCTCTTTTGACCCTTGATTTCCGGCTGATATGATGACTGATTTGATGACTTAGCTCTGAATGGAAAACAGTTTTGACAGACACATTTATGTTTAGGCACAGTCACCTGGGTTTTTCGAGGTTTATTTAGCACCAGTTTTGAAAATATTATTATTTTATTATTATTTCACCATCTTTAAAGGACTACAGCTCTTTTACCAGCATTTTTAGAGGAGTCGTTTCACGAGCTCACAGGCTAAGATGATTCTGGCACAGATTTCTATGTTGATGTGTAGCTAAGGGGATATTTCGAAGAAGTTGGTCCTAGAGCCTGTAAAATAACCCTTCTTCACAGAAAAATGTCACCATCAATCACCATTACTTCAAGAACTGTAGCCCCAATTCTAGGCAACAAAAACAAAATGGGTATTTTGTTTTTGGTATTAATGGTATTAATATGCCAGATATCAAATTATACTACAAAGCTGTAGTAATTAAAACAATATGGTATTGGCACAAAAATAGGAATATTGACCAGTGGAACAGATCTGAGAATCCTGATATAAAACCATCCTCACATAGCCATCTAATCTTTGACAAAGCAGACAAAAACATACCCTGGGGAAAAGAATCCCTTTTCAATAAATGGTGCTGGGAAAACTGGATAGCCACTTGTAGAAGGCTAAAGCAGGACCCACACCTTTCGCCTCTCACAAAAATCAACTCATGCTGGATAACAGACTTAAACCTAAGGTATGAAACTATTAGAATTCTAGAGAAAAATGTTGGAAACACTCTCCTAGACATCGGCCTAGGCAAAGAGTTTATGAAGAAGTCCCCAAAGGCAATCAAAGCAGCAACAAAAATAAATAAATGGGACATAGTGAAACTAAAAAGCTTCTGCACAGCCAAAGAAACAGTCATGAAAGTAAACAGACAACCTACAGAATAGGAGGAAATTTTTGCATCCTACGCATCCGATAAAGGGCTGATAACTAGAATATACTTAGAACCCATGAAAATCAGCAAGAAAAAAATCAAATAACCCTATTAAAAAGTGGGCAAAGGACTTGAACAGAAACTTTTCTAAAGAAGACAGAAGAATGGCCAACAAACATGAAAAAATGCTCAACATCTCTAATCATCAGGGAAATGCAAATCAAAACCACAATGAGATATCACTTAACTCCAGTGAGAATGGCCTTTATCAAAAAGTCTCCAAACAATAAATGCTGGCGTGGATGCGGAGAGAGAGGAACACTCCTACACTGCTGGTGGGACTGCAAACTAGTTCAACCTCTGTGGAAAGCAATATGGAGATACCTTAAAGCAATACAAGTGAATCTACCATTTGATCCAGCAATCCCATTGCTTGGCATCTATCCAAAAGATCCAATGACACTCTACAAAAAAGACACCTGCACTCGAATGTTTATAGCAGCACAATTCATAATTGCAAGGCTGTGGAAACAGCCCAAGTGCCCATCAATCCAAGAATGGATTAATAAAATGTGGTATATGTATATCATGGAGTACTATTCAGCTCTAAGAAACAATGGTGACATTGCACATCTTATATTTTCCTGGTTAGAGCTGGAACCCATACTATGAAATGAAGTATCCCAAGAATGGAAAAACAAGCACTACATATATTCACCAGCAAACTGGTATTAACTGAGCAGCACCTAAGTGGACACATAGGTACTACAGTAATAGGGTATTGGGCAGGTGAGAGGGGGGAGGGTGGCGGGTATATATATACATAATGAGTGAGATGTGCACCATCTGGGGGATGGTCATGCTGGAAACTCAGACTTGTGGGGGGAGGGGGGAAAGGGCATTTATTGAAACCTTAAAATCTGTGCCCCCATAATATGCCAAAATAAAAAAATAAAAAAAAGAACTGTAGCCCTTTTCTTCATCATTTCAAGAATGGTTTTTTGGATGTGGCCTCTGTTAAAGGGTGAAAGTGCGGGTCGTGTGTTAGTTCTTTCTTCTAGCTGATTATCCTCAGGGATGAGATGTTCACATGTGAAAGACAGGTGAATAGTGTGGATCCTGTTTCAGCCTAAAGACTGAAACATGATGTACACTTTTCACCCTCGTCTTCAGACTTATTTGATGACTCAGCTTGGAATGGAAAAGTGTTCTGCCAGACAAATCTATGCTTAGGCCCAGGCACCTGTGTTTTTTGAGGCGTAGGTAGCAGAAGTTTTGAAGTAATCATTATTTTAAGTGTTATTTCACCATTATTTCACCCTTTTTAAAGAACTGCAGCACTTTTACCAGCATTTTTGGAGGATTGGTTTCATGAGCTCAGAATCTGAGATGAATCTGGCAGAGAAATCTATGTTGATGCCCAGATAAGTGGGTGTTTCCAAGAAGTCAGTCCTAGAACCTTTAAAACCACTTCAGTATGGCGCTCACTGGCAGTGAATCCTTGCCCACAGCCAGCACTCATAGTTTGCACAGTATTTTGTGCTGTGCATTGACGATGAATCTGTTTTGCTCTTGTGTGATGAGGAAAGCTTTAAAGCACTGAAAGTTTGTTTTACTTTATAGGCAGCTTTACTTGTAATGTAAATCGGAATAGGTCACATATACAAGTATGTTTTTATTATGTTATTTTTACATGTTCACAATTTTATTTTGATATATGAAAAATTAGAAAAGTCAATTCAAAATTATAGTTTTATTTAACTGAAGTCGACACTCGGCTGTGCGCCTTCATATCATGTCTGTCAGCTAAAGTTGACACTAGGCTGTGCGCATTCATCTGTGGCTGTCAACTGTAGTCGATGTATGCTTGTACCAAAGTGGTTAAGGAAAGAAGCCATCTGCATAACATAAAAGTGCAAAGTAAAGGAGCAAGTGCTAATGTAGAAGCTGCAACAAGTTATCCAGATGATCTAGCTAAGATGATTGATGAAGGTGGCTGCACAAAGCAACAGATTTTCAATGAAGACAAAGAAAGCTTTCTATTGAAAGGACTCTCATGTGGGTCTCTCATAGCAAGAGAGGAGATGTCAATGCCAGGCTTCAAAGCTTCAAGGCTGAATCTCTTGTTAGGGGCTAATGTAGCTGATGATTTTAAGTTCAAGTCAATGCTCATTTACTATTCTCAAAATCCTAGGGCTCTTAATAATCATGCTGGATCTACTCTGTCTATGCTCTAGAAATGGAACAACATAGCCTGGACGGCAGCACCTCTGTTTACAGCATAATCTGTTAAATATTTTAAACCCACTGTTGAGACCCCTAGTGCTTAGAAAAAAGATTTCTTTCAAAGTATTATTGCTCACTAACAATGTACCTGGTCACCCAAGAGCTCTGATGGAGATGTGCAAGGAGATTAATGTTGTTTTCATGTCTATTAACACAACATCCATTCTACAGATGGGGAAACAAGGAGTAATTTTGACTTGCAAGTCTTATTATTTAAGAAATACATTTGTAAGGCCACACCTGACATAGATGGGGATTCCTCTGTTGGATATGGGCAAAGTAAACTGAAAATATTCAGGAAAGTGTTCATGATTATAGATGCTGTTAAGAGCATTAATGATTGATGGGGTGAGATCAAGATATCAACATTAGCAGGAGTCTGGAAGAAGCTGATCTCCAACTTTCATGGATGACTTTGAGGGCTTTAAGACTTCAGTGGAATAAGTCACTGCACATCTGATAGAAATAGCATGAGCACTAGAATTAGAAGTGGAGCCTAAAGATGCCACTGAATTGCTGCAATCTCATAATAAAACTAGACTCAATAAGGATTTGCTTCCTATGAAAGTGCAAAGAAATTGGTTTCTTGAGATGGATTCTACTCCTGGTGAAGATGCTGTGAACATTGTTGAAATAACAACAAAGAATTTAGAATATTATATAAATTTAGTTGATAAAGCAGTGACAGAATTCAAGAGGACAAACTCCACCTTTGAAAGAAGTCCTAGTGTGAGCAAAATACTAACAAATAATATCTCATGCTACAGAGAAATCTTTAGTTTCATAAGAAGCAATTCCTCATGAGGTCAAGTTTATCATGAAGGAAAGAGTTAATTAATGTTACAAATTTCATTGTTGTTTTATTTTAAGAAATTGGCACAACCATCCCCAACCTTCAGCAACCACCACAGCCCTAATTACAGTAGCCCTCAACAGAGAGGGAAGACCCTCCACCAGCAAATAGGATTATGATTCGCTGAAGGATTAGAGGATTGCCAGCCTTTTTTAGTAGTAATGTATTTTTGAATTAAGGTATGTGAATTTCTAGACATAATACTATTGTACACTTAATAGACTGAAGTACAATGTAAACATAACTTTTATTTGCACTGGGAGACCAAAAAAAATGTTTGGCTTACTTTATTGCCATATTTGCTTTATTGTGGTAGTCTGAAACTGAGTCTGCAATATCTCTGAAATGTGCCTGTATAAAAAAAGAATAATAAAGTCTGAGCTGATCTGGGACAAAGAAGATGAGTTAAGGTTTAAAGTGCTCACTTTTAAGTGACAGTAATACATGCAAGTGAATATTAATGAGATTTCAGCATGAATAATGCTTAAACCTGTTCTTGCAAAAACATCAGGCATGGGTATAGCATACGGCAGGCCATACAGGACAACATGCAGGAACCCGAAGTTAATTATGGTTGGAAAGATGGAAAAACTTGAGACACTTAAAATACTTCAGACAGGCTAGGATTTCTAAGACTTTAAGAGAACCTGTAGGTTTTGTTTTCTTCAATATTTTTTCAATGTGACTGACAGTAAGGAATACTTTTTTTAAAATCACAGTTCAGTAGACATATTGATATAGATGCACATATTTAGCTAACAAAAATATCTCTAGAAGGAATATTTGCTGTTACTATAGCATTGCACTCTGACATTTTTTCTACCACATTATATTTTATGTTTATATTGCTGGATGCAACTAACTAAATTGATTTCACAACCCAGTAATGAGATCAAATTACTGTTTGAAAACTATTGGCTAAGAGGACATTAGGGGAGGTGAATACTGGCAACCAATGAGCCCTAGAGGAAGGAAAGCACTCAGGCAGCCCATAGGCTATGTTGGTCCATTATCAAAAATATGCGACTTGACAACAAAAGTGAGTGTAGGGCCATGAATCAGCTGGGGTGTTATGGGCACAGAGGTGATGTTTGATGTCCTGGAGTAGGTAAGTTATTTGGAGGGAGAAAAGCAAAAAGAATAAAGCAGAAGATCAAAACTTGAACTCTGCTGAATACCCAAAGTTATGCAATAGAACAAGAAAGAGGAATTAGAGAAAGACCATTACACCTAACCCCAATGAGATTGGCCAGTATCAAGAAATCCCAAAACAACAAATGCTGGCTAGGATGTGGAGAGACAGAAATACTCCTACACTGCTGGTGGGACTGCAAATTAGTGCAACCTTTGTAGAAAAGAATTTGGAGATATCTCGAAGAGCTAACAATAGAAATACCATTTGACCAAGCAATAGCATTATTAGGCATCTACCCAAAAGAGCATAAAACATTCTATTTTAAAGACATCTGCACCTGAATGTTTATGGCAGCACAATTCACTAGTGCAAGGACATGGAAACAACCCAAGTGTCTGTCAATTCATGAGTGGATTATTAAAATTTGGTATATGTTTACAATGGAATATTACTCAATTCTAAGAAAGGACAATGAGCTAGCACAGCTTATGTTATCCTGGATTGAGCTTAAGCCCATTATCAAAAGTGAGGTGACACAAGATCAGAATAACGGGCTCCACCTGTACTTGACATCAAATTGGTATTGAATGATTAACACTATGGTGTTCAAATGGTAGTGGTGGTCTCCACCGATTCGTGGGTTGGAGGGGTAGTCCTACATCTGAGGGATGTGGTGAGCATTGTGGAGGGGAAGGGCATACCTCTAACCCTTGCTAGGGAGAGGCAAAGATATAAAATGTAACCAAAATGTTAAAAACAAAAACAAAACCAAACAAAAAAAACATTTATCAGGTGTCGGGCAGGTGGGGAGGGGGAGGAGGGGATAGGTATATACATACATAGTGAGTGCGATGCACACCGTCTGGGGGATGGACACGCTTGAAGCTCTGACTCAAGAAGGGAGGGGAGGCAAGGGCAATGCACGTAACCTTAACGTTTGTATACCCTTAATATGGTGAAATTAAAAAAAAAAAATATATATATATATATATACACACACACACACAAGAAATTTAATGTAATTATTTCAGAGTCAGGAATCATTGGTGTGTTCCATATGAAAGTTTTAAAAAAAATCAATATATTGTCAGTGTATACTGTTGTGTTGTGGGCTGTAAATTGATTTATTCTTCTCAGTGGGGATGGGATCAGTTTCTTGTCTAAAAATGGTTAAGCAAGTCTAGGAAAGATGATGTGTTCTGCCATCTAGTGGTCTGTGTTATTATGTTACTACTGTACTAGGGGGCAAAAGAATGAAAACAAAATTTACCCAAAGACACATTTCAATTATGGTATATGCTATGTGTATATTGGAGGCCAGCCGACAGATTTAGGAAAATTAAAATCTGAGGTAAACTCTACTCTTAAAGTTGAGTTGGGCACCCTTTCACAATATTCCTCCTCATAGAATTTTAGGAAAAAAATATAAATTAAGTAGGAATAAGCTTAATATGAAATGAATAAGATATGTATGAAGGAAACTATAGAAGCATACTAAGGAACACAGAAGAATAAAAAGATACACTATACTCACTATACTTCTAAAGGAGGATTCATTATTATAAATATGTATACTCCTCCCAAATAAAGCTATAAATTCAAAAAATCCCAGGGAACTTCAAAAGATTTTTGTTTGTAAATTTGAACATTATAAATTGGTTGGTTTTTCAAGTTCAAATGAAAGATAAAATGTGAAACAATAACCAAAATGAAGGGGAAAAAGGAGAAAAGAAAAAAGAACTTGCTTAAGATATAAAAAAGTATTATAATAGTCATTAAAAGATGTAAAATTATACAGTAATAAACAAACAACTGAATAGCATGCAGAATCCAGAAACAAACTCATGACAAATATTGAAACTCTGATGGTGATTAAAGTGACATTTCAAGTTGATGAGGTAAAAAAGCAATTATTTAATGAGCAGTATTATAAAGATTTATTATGCATTTGGAAAACATAAAATTATTGTGAACTTTAAGCCACATGCCAATATGAATTCTTTATGCTTAGAGAAGTGTACAAAACAAAACTGTTAAAGTATTAAGGAAAAATGCAGAATAATTTTTATAACCATATATTTGGAGAAGTCTAAGCAAAACAGAATCCTGCAGCGATAAAAAAAAAAAAAAAAAAAAAAAGGTTTAACACATTTGAATACATAAAAAATCTTCAGCCGGCACGGTGCTCACGCTTGTAACCTAGCACTCTGGGAGGCCGAGGCGGGCAGATCGCTTGAGGTCAGGAGTTCAAAACCAGCCTGAGCAAGAGCGAGACCCAGTCTCTACTACAAATAAAAAGAAATTCATTGGCTATAGAAAAAATTAGCCAGGTGGTGGCACATGCCTGTAGTCCCAGCTACTCGGGAAGCTGAGGCAGAAGGATTGCTTGAGCCCAGGAATTTGAGGTTACTGTGAGCTAGGCTGATGCCACTCTAGAGTGGCACTCACTCTAACCTGGGCAACAAAGCAAGACTCTGTCTCAAAAAAAAAAAAAAAAAAAAAATCTTCAATTTCTTGTGATGAAAGACACCAAAAACAAAGTTAAACAGTAGAGGACATACTGGAAATTACATTGAAAATCTAAAACTCTTTCTATACATCAATAAGTAAATAAGTCTCTAGAAAATGGGCAAATGATCTGGACTGGGTTCACTGAAGAAATACAAAATGCTGATAAACTGATCAAAAGATTCTGAAACTTAAGAAGGATCAGAAACACAAATTAAAATTAAAATAAGATTTTTTTTATTTTAAAAGTTTGGTAACATTAGGAATGTATAATGTGGGAGAACAGGCACTCTCAAATACTTTTGAAGAGTGATAAATTCTTGGAGTATTTTTGGAAGGCAGTTTGACAGAAACTATAACATTTTTAAATGCCCTGTTTTTGATATAGCAATTCTACTTCTGGAATCAATTCTAAGGAAGTATTCACATATGTGCACAGAGATATATGTTCAATGTTTCCATTTAAAAAAAATAATAGTGAAAAATGGAAAACACTTCAAAGTGAAGTAACTTTCTTCATTTGTTTTCCAAAACAGCACACTTCCCTGGTTTGCTCACTTTTTGAATGGCCACTCAGACCCAGAGTGTTTTCTTGGCTCCTCTTCATCCCCAACCCCAGCACCTACTCACATTACAGTTCCCCAAAGCTCAGTCCTCAGATCTCTATCTTTACTTCCTTCTCGTGACCTCCTCCAGGGTCTGTTGGTTCTTTGACTCAACATCTACACCCTCCCCTCGACTGGACTCACTATGCCGGTGACTCCTCAGTTTATATTTCTTGCTCACATTCCTTCTTTAAACTCCAAACTCATACATCTATTTCCATGCTTGACATCTTTTTATTTATACTTAACATGCAACTCAAACTTAACTTGAAAAACAAAATTTTGATCTTCTCTTCCAAACCCGTTTGCACCTTATTCTTCTAGATCTCAGTAAATAAAAACTTAATCATTCCAGTTGCTAAGGCTAAAATCCTAGAAGTCATTTTTGAAACCTCTTTCTCTCATACCCTTCATCCAATTTGTTAGCAGTTTGTATTGTCCTATTATTGGCTGTGCTTTCAAGATGTATGAAGAATGCAATCACTACTCACCTCCCTCACTCCTATTATTCTGGTCTGAGCCACTATTGACCACACTTGAATGACTGAAACAGCCTCCTAACTGGTCTCCTGACTTCCACCCTTATTCCTCTGTCATTTGTTTTTAGTAGAGCAGGTATAGTCACCTGCCACCTTTCAAATCCTCAAAACCTCCAGGCGTAGTCTGAACGTAGGGCCTTCAAGCTGTTTCTTTGGCCTGTATTTTGTCACTTATTCCCTCACTTTTTTGAAGCTTTCACTCTAGTGACTCATGTGGCACCTTCTTATTAAGACTTTCCTGACCATCTTATTTGAAATTACAAGATGCATCACCATCTGACATAGTGTACATTTTGTGCTTTCATAAATTTGTGTATTTATTTTCTGTCTCCTCCAACTGAATTGTTTTTTGGCCAGGTTTTTGGTTGGCTTGATTGGCTGATTTTTATTTTCATTTATTATTACTCACTAATGTACCTTCCTTGCTTAAAATAGTTATTTGGCACATAGTAGGTCCTCACAAAGTATCTGCTGAATGAAAGAATAATGGAAGTCCATAAATAGGAAAGTATCATAAGACAATGATCTTTAAAATTTTGTAAACATATTCATCATAAGAATTTTGAGAAACTGAAAATAAGTATATGTCATAAGTATGACATATACTTTAATTATGTTATATTTCAAAATATATGGTTTCTGATGTTTTTAATACTGTAGACATGCTTTAGATATATCTTTATAAAAACTTAGATGATAAAAATTCACTTATTTAATTTATGGAAAATGTCTGTCATATTCTAAATAACAAAGATAGTTCTAACTTTGCATCAGAAAAATTTGACTTCATTTTCAATTCAAATAAATATATAAATATCAATTTCAGTGACAACCATCTCACATCTGAATTCTAAATCTGAACTATTTCAGTCACCCACTTCAATATGTTGAAACTCTCTGTGCCTTGCTCTTCCTGGCCTCTTTCCCAGGAGCTGTGCATTTCTCCAATCGTCGCTTGATTTGTTCTGCAAAATCTTTTACACCTGAGGCAATTGTGTCATAGTGACTGTGGGGCGTTAGTGAGAGGTATGCTTTTCTTCTGTAATAGTGATTGATGGCAAAAGTGGAAAGAGGAGAGGAAAGCAGTCAGAGCGCAGGGGCATTCTCCAGCAAATAAATTTTAGGGGAAAGTAAATTTGAAAGTTGAAGATCTAGAAATTAATTCCTGGAGAACTTCCTATTCCCATATATTTCTGGAAGGCTTATGAGCAACCTTGGATAATCAGGCATTCAGATCCAATTCTAAAGTTAAATTACACTGTGGAATTCTATGCAAGAGTAATAATGAAATAGGTATATCTATATGTAATGATGTGGACATTTGTAAGAAATAATTTTAACTGATAATAGCAAGTTGCACAATAATGCTTTCCATTTATCTTTGAAATATGTTTTTTTTTTTTTTTTTTTTTTGAGACAGAGTCTCGCTTTCTTGCCTAGGCTAGAGTGAGTGCCGTGGCGTCCTAGCTCACAGCAACCTCAAACTCCTGGGCTTTAAGCAATCCTACTGCCTCAGCCTCCCGAGTTGCTGGGACTACAGGCACAAGCCACCATGCCCGGCTAATTTATATATATATATATATATATTAGATGGCCAATTAATTTCTTTCCATTTTTTTTTTTTTTTTATAGTAGAGACGGGGTCTCGCTCAGGCTGGTTTTGAACTCCTGACCTTGAGCAATCCGCCTGCCTCGGCCTCCCAGAGTGCTAGGATTACAAGCGTGAGCCACCGCGCCCGGCCTGAAATATGTTTTTAATTGACATGCATACACATGTCAGTTCACTGAAGGAAGGGCATAGAGATATACAAAGCCACTGATAGTGAGTACCTCTGAGGATTGACTGGGGGGCATGGAGTGAGAGGCTCATATTTTGCACAGTTAACTTTCTATGCTGTGAATTGTAAAATTTCATTGATTAGTTAAGAAAAATTAAGATTAATTACAAATTAATTTAAGACAAATTTTTGACAGACTGGTATTACAGTGCTGATATAACCTTTTAAAATATTTTCTTATAGTAGTTTGTAAATACTACCAATAGCTTTACAAAAATGAAAGTCAGTTACAATAAACTCATACTTGCCTGCTTCTCTTTCTATATTGTTGTTTTCCTATTGCATATTGTTGATAGTTACCTTGGGCTCTGTTACAGTTCTTTGCACCTGTATCTGTCTCCCTCACTAGATAGCATATTCCTTAAAGGATTGTATCTTTTTCAACTTTGCAATCCTGACACTTCACACAACGCCTGGTGCATGAATGGTTTACCATGACGTTTTGAATGAATTAACGAGTTAATCAATTAATGAAAGTAAATGACTTGTCCCCTGTTCTCTTCTTTGTCCCACTGATTCAAAAACAAATGAATTTTTGTTTCATCTTGCATGCCTAATGGTCTCTTCTATACTTATTGGATAGTAAGTTCTGAACATTTAATGCATTTACAGACATTATCTCATTTTTCTTCTCTGTGGTGAAGAACTATGGTTAGAAAATAAAACTTAGCTTACACATAGAGAAGTAGAAATACACAAAGACAAAAAATATTTTTTTAATGCACAGCCATCGATGCTGTAATCATTAGAGTATAATTTATATAATATCATGAAGATCCATAGATAACTTTAATAGCCAACCCAACAGCTCCTCTAATAGCTCTTATAAGGTGCTATATGAAATTTAAAAGGTGTTTAAAAAGAAAGACTGAGACTGGGCATTCTTTCTTTAATAACTTAAATGTAACTTATTAAATTATGCTTTAGAAGGTTTCATAAATATCATTTAAATAAGCCCTTAGTTAGCTTTTTAAATCTTTTAAAAACATACCAGGGGGAGTCACTTCAATAGAGATATGTGTTAAGGAGAAAAGTAGAATGGTGGCCGGCACGGTGGCTCATGCCTGTAATGCTAGCTCTCTGGGAGGCCGAGGTGGGCAGATCGCTTGAGGTCAGGAGTTCGAAACCAGCCTGAGCAAGAGCGAGACCCCATCTCTACTATAAGTAGAAAGAAATTCATTGGCCAACTAATACATATAGAAAAAATTAGCTGGGCATGGTGGCACATGCCTTTAGTCCCAGCTACTCGGGAGGCTGAGGCAGGAGGATTGCTTGAGCCCAGGAATTTGAGGTTGCTGTGAGCTAGGCTGATGCCACGGCACTCACTCTAACCTGGGCAGCAAAGCAAGACTCTGTCTCAAAAAAAAAAAAAAAAAAAAGAGAAAAGTAGAATGGTAATCTTTATGATAAGGGCATGTGTTTATACGTACATATTTATCAAAGTGAAAACAAAATGGAAATTTATAAAAGCAAACTTTTTCTTTGTGTTTGAGATCTTATAATACTTTTGGTATTGAATATTGTTAATAGTAGCAGGTGATACAATATCAATGAAGCAAGATAAAAAAAATTCAAGCAAAAACAAGAGGTAAGAAATTTCATCACCATCCTGATGCCTCCTTCAGAGATATGAAACTTTTGCTGAAGAGAAATAATAGAGTCATTTCTGGACTTTAAGTAAATTATGACAGAGCTTTATGTGGTAGCCAGGGTCAGGACAATTTCTTATATCTCCAGCTAGTGCTGTATTTTCCATATTTATTTCAGTCCTATGCACACAGACATGTCATATTTTCAGAAACAAAAGTTAATATAGAATACTGTACCCTCAGTATAGAGACCCTTAGACCAATACATATGGTCCACTTTAAGAATAGTTTTATAGTTTTTCTTCTTCTTTTTTTCACTGTATTACTCAACTGAAATATAATAATCAATTAAAATTTTTTCAGAAATATATTCCACTATACAAAGACAAATGACCCAAAATAGAAGCCAGAAAATATTAAATATAAGTTTGATAAATGATAACTAAATACTAGGAATTTAAATATTTTACACATCAATCAGATATGCAGGTTCATTTAAGAGAAAAACATTCTTCTAAGTAATAAGTTGGAGAGAAAAATAGAACCAGGGAAATACATTCATATTAATTCTAATACCATACCTACAGGATCTCAGTTCAGAAAAAGAATAAGGAAGCAAAACCAAAACAAAAGAAACAAAAACAAAACATAAAAAGTAAATAAGAAATCTCCCACAGGAAGTATAAAAATATTCTTCAATATAAAGTAGGCAAACAGATACTGAGGTACTTATATTGCTTATACATCTATTTGGAGATCAATGATGAAATATATCACGTCAATTCAACAGAGGATACAATAATATAATCACCTCAATTTTCTGCTAAAAGGTTATGTGTTAAATATAATTTTTATTCCTGATAAAATATTTTAAAAATCTAGGTTCTTTTGCTTCAATCAAGATGGCACATAGGGAATATGACAAAATATCTCCCCATTCACACTAAACCCATTAAAATGAGATAATTTGAATGAAATATATTAAGAATGAAAATATTCTTAACCACACTCAAAAACAAATAAGATAACTCTTCTGAATGAGGATTGGAGAGACATTTCTAAAAGAGTAAAAGCAGATTAAATACCACAGTTAATTTTGCTTCTTTACTGTCATAATCAAAAACTAGGGCTACATTGCTTAGAAACAAATTGTGAGGCTTGTCTGCCCAGCAGACAACTCTAAAGCTAAACCAAATTCAAGATCAATATTGGTGCCATTGTGAAGCTACCTCACTAAGAGAAATTCCCACCACAAGATGTGAAAAGATAACTTCCTCTGCAAATAACCAAAGAACACAAACAGCTAAGTAATACTAACATCTTTACAGAAACATAAACTCAAACACCAGAAGAACTTATGATCAAGGAAGTTAGGATAATAATGCAGCCTGAAAAATATTTTAAGTATTTAAAATTTACATTTAATAATTTCAAAGATCTACGAAGTAACTTCCTCCAATAAGCAAGAACCAGATACTATAAAAAAGATAAAGAACAGGTAGCTATAAAGTAGGAATTAAGAATTGTAGAAATTTTTTTAAATGTACTTTTATTTTAAAAAATTCAATAAAGGTACTAAAAATGTGCTAGAAAATGGTGCTGAGAAATTTCCCTGACACAGCCCCAAAATATGAAAAAATTAAAAGACAAGAATATATCCAGAATGCCAATATTCAGCTAAAAGAAGTTCCAGAAGAAAAGAGAGAATGAAGGGGAGACACTATTTAGAGAAATATATAGCCAAGAATTTTCAAAAGGTGAAGAAAATCTTGACTCTTAAGATTAAAGGAACTTTTAATTAATTGCAAAATTAATAAACATACTCAAGAACAAACACACATGACTAGAAATAAGAAAATGAAACCTAACAGGAAATAATGAAAATAAATTAACTTCTAAGGATAAAGTTTACACAGAAGAGAAAAATAAATCACAAAAGAATGAGAAATAGAGTAACATCAGTCATACTCTATTAAAAAGGACAAAAGTAGCAATATCTGTATACTATGAGATAAATAGCTTTGAATATAGAATTCTATACCCAGCTAATCTAATTTAGCTGGTTAAACAATTTTTGACATACAATAATTATATCTACAGATCCTCTCTGAAAGAGCAAATAACCAATATAGTGTACTGATATAGTCTACCAAGAATAAAAACTAACTTAATAGTAAATATTAACATGCAGGAAGAAGTAACAAGTAAACAAATCAGTAAATGAGATTAGTAAATCTAAATATTGTTTGTTTAAAAAATAGCTTTAAATGACAAGAGGGTAACTAAAAAATTAAATATCAGCATGGGGATTGAATAGAGGTAGAAATGTAGAAGATTTTATTAAAATAGTTTTAAATTTGTATATCAAATGTTTAAGGATAGTTATTAGAATAATGAAAATAGAACCATTATCTTTCAAAAATTAAAGAAAAATGAAAAGAAGCACTGAATCTATCTGAAAGGAAGCTAAAAATATGAGCAAGAAGAGAAAACATGGTAATTCATAGATTTTTTTTCTATATCTAATTTTTAAATTTTAATATAGTCAAATATATCAATCCTTTATATGTTTTGGTTTTATGCCTGTTCAGGAAGATTTTTTCTACCCAAGAGCTGTGACAAATTTCATTACAATTATTTCTAGCAATTTATATTTTTTATTATTGTCATGTGGATATTAGTTCCATCTTGAATTTGTTTTGGAATACTAAATTAAGTATGAATCTTTTTTCCCACTAAAAAAATCAATGTTTATGATTTCTTCACTGATTTATAATGCCAGTGCATGAGGTTTTTTCCTAATCTTTTTTTTATGTTCCATTGATCTATTTGTTTTCCTGTAAAAGTATCATACTGTGGTAGTTATTGTAACTTTAAAAAATATGTCTTGAAAATTCCCTTTTTTCACTTTTCAAAATTATTGTTGCTTTTATTCTTACAGGATAAAGGAAGATTTACTAAACATGAAAGTAATTAAGTTAGCAAGTAAAAATATCAATAAATTTGGACAATTAAATATTGATAATAAGACTTCATAGATAATTTTAAAAGAAAAGAACTTCCCAGATATGGATATTTGCAATGTGTATGACATATGATAGGTTATATAATCAACCTACAAAAAGCTCTTATATATCCCCAAGAAATATACTAACTCCTCAACTGAATAATAAGCAAAATACATGGATTCACAAAAATAAATATGAATTATTAATTAAACATGTGAAATAATATTTCAATCTCCTTAACATTCAAAGAAGTTTAATAAAAATAAAATATGTTTCACCTAAAAACTTGCAAACCATTTAAATTACTGAAGCAAATTATATTGTAGGAGTGATTAGAATTATAAACAATGAAATTTGTTTATCCTCAGTTATAAGATTTAAGCAAAAAAGATTTATATGATCTGAACAGAAACTGGAGTATTTCAGTTATAAGGTTTAAATTGGGAAAATATCTCAATGATTTAAAGATAATGTGAAATATTGGTATAATATAGCATCATGTTTTTGATAAATAATACATTTAGATAATACTTAATGTTATAGTAAAATGATCAAGACAGCATATAAATTTTAAAAGAGCAAGATTTATATAAAAAATAGTTCGTTATGGGTTTCTTTCTCCTGAACTGTTTGTAAGACCCTCACTTTGAGTAACAATGGTGCCTGTTGTTTACAACTCATTGAAAATCAAGTTCTGATCTTTTCCTTTTAAAATTAAAAAAAGATGTTATACCAGTTATGTTTTTAAACTAATAACTGACTAATAACTTGAAGTAAATGAGGAAAGGGTCATTACTTTATGCTCCTGTACACAACATGTAGATTTCACACCACACACTGATTTCCCCTCCTGTCCCATATCCCATCCCTTCCACATCTTTGCTCTAACTGCCACAGGGAAAGATGCAAGAAAGAACAACCACTCCAAAAAATTCTCATGTATCTTATCTGTTGGCTTCCACCCCTGTTGGTTGAGTTACCAAGGATTGCCACATGTGTTAGGTGAATTTCTGCCAGCGTCACGGAAACCTCAATACAGAAAGCAAAACATGCTTGGAATACATTTGAAGTGAAGCACTATCAGAGGGCAAAGTGAGTTGAGACCCATCCAGAATGATGTGTTGCACTCATGACTGGAACCAGAGGTAAGGTCAAGAGAATGTGAGGCAGAGAACAAGAAGTGCCTGAAATAAATCACTGCTTGCACCACTAAATATGTTGGTACTCTACATTAAAATTAATGTGTCATCAAGTCTTTAAGGTGGTAACCAGCCACACACAATTGCTAATGAAAGATTTAATACACAAGAGTCAGTGGAGCAAGCTACAATCACTGCTGCAACAACTGGTCCCAAGGATGTAACTATTGTTTATCATCTTTCCTCTCCATCAGCCATTGTAGATGACCCTCACCTTCAGCTGATACTTCAGAAGGCCTAGTTTTAATATCTGGTATGGAAACTCAGATCATCATCTGAGAAAAGTCTAAGACACTAGTTGTCTTACCTTTAACAGACTATGGTTGCTGTATTTTCTCTTTCATGGTTATCCCTGGCCTGGAACAACCAAGAAAACACCCTGATGAATCCCTTGGGGACACATATACCCCTCACTTCCCACCAGTGTGTAGCAGAAGCTGTAGCTTTTCATGATAATCAGTGTAGATTTCACTACTATAACTTTTCTGCTAGTCTTCTAGGTGAGAAGCCTAGAGCTACCAGGTGTGCTATGGTTTTAATATTTTGGTCCTCTCAAAAATTCAGGTGTTGCCAAGGCAATAGTATTAAGAAGTGGGCCTTTAAGAGATGATTAAGCCATGAGTAACCCATAATCTCATTAATGGGATTAAGGACTTTTGAAAAAGGCTTCAAACAACATTTGGCTAGCTAGCTCACTTGCCCTTCTGCCTTCTACCATGTGAAAATGCAACAGAAAGGCCCTCACAAGACCAAATTCTGTCACCTTGATCTTGGACTTCCTAGCTTCCAGAACTGTGATAAAATAAATTTTATTCTTTATAAATGACCTAGTTTCAGGTATTCTGGTATAGGAGCACAAATGGACTAAAACAAAATTCATAATCATACTTTCAGATTTAGTAGAAATCTTATTAGTGGGAAGATTTTTCTCACCATGAACCAGAACCTCTAATCTAGCGAAGTCAAAGGTTTTAGCTATGGATAGCACGAATTCTGCAATTGGGTCACTGTGAGTCAGGATGAAATGTGAGTTTGGCCAAGCTTATTTCCACTCTCAGTTTTGTTTCCTAGGCCTATGAATTTAAGCTATTAGGGATATAGCACCATATATTGAATTTTGGTTCAGAATATATATATATATCATCCTGGTGAAAAATACTCCAACATGGCAGAATGTTCTTCCAGGGCCAGAACCCCAGGTGAATATTTAATAAGCCATTCCATCATTTTTCTAGGGCAGCTGTTTCCCAGTGATGCAATATGTGGTATAATCAATAGATACCTTGACTCTGTGTCCACTGTTACGACTTCTCTACCATAAATGAGTCTTTTGGTCTGACATAGTATTCTTTTCATATGTAAGGTTTTTTGTGAGCTCTTCTTGCTTCTGGAAGATCACTGTATTAGTGAACTTGGCCTACTATAAAAAAAAATCATAGATTGAGTTACTTAAAGATCAGAAATTTATTTTTTCATAGATTTAGAAGTTAGAAATCCCAGATGATGTTTTAACAGGGTCATTTTTCTGGTGAGGGCTCTCTTTATGGCTTGTAGATAGCCATCTTCTCATTGTATACTCACATGGTGGAGATACAGAAAAAGAAAGAGATGAGAGATATTTTGCTCTTCTCATAAGGCCACCATTCTGATCAGATTAAGGACTCACCTTTATGACATCACTTAATGTTAATTACTCCTAAAAGCCCCATAGTCACATTGGGAGTTAGGATTTTATATATGAATTTGGGCATGGGTGCACAATTCATTCTATAGTAATCACTATGGATGGGGAAAGAAAATCGATAACTAGAAGAGATGTCAACTCCAGAAAGGGAAAATTGCTGCTTCTTCCAAGGAATAAAAGGCCTTATGTAATCAAATTTCCACCAAGTGGCTGGCCAAATTCTACAAGCAATGGCACCATATAAAAACATAGCAATCGTCTCCACTATTTGGCGGGTAGGGCATAGAGCAGCAGCAGTATCACCTTTTGTAAGATAATGGCATATTTATAATAGTCCCTCCAATTCTGCCACTGTGGCTACTCCATTTACTCAGGCATTGTAGTGGCCAAGTAGAGAGGGTTACTGACACTCACCAGAGGAATTATTCTATTTTTCCTTAGAATAAGTACCTCCTCTTTAATGGTTTCTGGTAGGCATTCATATGAAATCCAAATAACCTTGCACTTTATGATTTTTCCCATAGATCCATCAGTGTGTTTCTTCCTCTCATTTCTTCATCTCACATATATGGTCTTGTTCCTTATAGGTCAGTCAAGGCAATTTCCACTGACCAGGAATCTATGCAAATATTTACCTTAAGCCATTTGTTCTTCCACGTAAAGAGGATGATCAACTATATAGCTTACAGCTCTGCTCAATGAAAAAATTCCACTCTCTGTCACTCAGTGAGCCAGTAGTATGGTAGAAGTTCATTTTAACCTTGGATCAACATATTGAGTGAATATTCCTTCTTGGATATCTAATAAGTATCTTCAAATGAAAAGGTTGAAAATAAAACTCGTAATTTCCCATGCCCCAAACCCATTTCTCCCCTTTTTCCTATCACAGTGAATGATATCAGCATCGACCCAGCTGCTCAAACCTGAAGTCTACAAATCCTCTCTTCCTTTTGCTGTTTTTTTTTTTTCTGATTAATCATAAAGTCATGTTAGTTCTATCTCCAAATCCATCTGCTTCTATTTCTATTACTACCATCTCAGTCCAAACCACCACCATCTTTTGCATAGAAAAATGTCTTCTAACTAGTCTCCCAAATTTGGGTTTGCCCATCTGCAATTTATTTATTCTTAAATAACTCAGTTATCCTTCTAAAATTAAATTTTCTATTCTCCTGCTAAAAACTTTTCAATATTTTTTCACTGATGCTAGAATAAAATCCGAACTTACTGAAACAAAGCCTACCACCCCTGCAGAATCTGGCTCTTATCTATTTTGCCAAAATAATTTCAAATGTCTCTACCACAGGTTCCCTACACTCTTCACAATGGCCATATTTCTGTCAGTTAAGTATGCCAAACTCTTTCGCACATGTAGACTTCTTTATATATCTAGAATGTCTCCCCCAATGCCTTGTCTTGTTTTCTGTCCTCATTTTATTCTATCAATCATCTAGTTATTAATACATGTCACCTCCTTGACACAACCTTTCTTGACATTTTTGCTACATTGATCTTCCTTAGCTACTTTCCATCTCAGATCTCTATTTATAACTATCATATATATTTGTTTACTTTTCATATGTCCCTTAACCACATGATAACATAAGCTCCATAATCTTGTTTGACTTATTTACTTCTATATTACATATTACATTTATTACATTTATTACTTCTATGTTACATATTACATTTACTTCTATATTACAGACCTATTACATTGTCTGACACATAGTAAGCACTCAATAAATGTATATTGAATAAATAAATAAATTTAATGGGCATTTACTATGTGCCAGACATGTGCTAAATTATTAACCTGCATTAATTCATTTAACTTTTTTTTTTTTTTTTTTTTTTGAGACAGAGTCTCACTTTGTTGTCCAGGCTAGAGTGAGTGCCGTGGCGTCAGCCTAGCTCACAGCAACCTCAAACTCCTGGGCTCAAGCGATCCTCCTGCCTCAGCCTCCCGAGTAGCTGGGACTACAGGCATGCGCCACCATGCCCGGCTAATTTTTTATATATATATCAGTTGGCCAATTAATTTCTTTCTATTTATAGTAGAGACGGGGTCTCGCTCTTGCTCAGGCTGGTATTGAACTCCTGACCTTGAGCAATCCGCCCGCCTCGGCCTCCCAAGAGCTAGGATTATTCATTTAACTTTTATGTGGACTCTATTTGCAATTACAATTTACAGATTAAGAAACGGGATTGGAAACTTTAAGTAACTTGCCTGAAATTGTGCAGTTTAGACAAGAGGGAGCCAGTGTTCAAGCCCTGCTGTTTCTTACTCTAGAGTCTATGCTTTTAACTGTCTCCAGGTATGTCCACCAAAATATTAACTATGATTATTCTAAATTGCCTGTTTTATGGATGGCATTTTACCCAATTCTTTCTTGAACATTTCTATCTGTGTTAATTACTAAATACAATAAAAATAAGAGATTAAAAATGTTATGTCAAATAAACTACTAAAATGTTACAGCTACCTTACTAAGATCTGGACTAAGTATTAAATACAAATTTTAAATCTTAGGGCCATGTTGTGTAGTGCTTGAGCAAAAGAATATACCACTAGTTAAGATCCTTCACATCCTAACTCACAATTTACTTGCTCTTTGAAAAACCCCAAACCTACTTCTGTCACACCTTCACCCTGTGCTGCTTTAGCATTACATTCTACTTAGTTATATAATATTGCTTTACATTGCTTTGACTTACGTTCCCTTCTAGGAATCTTAAATGGAGTTGTGTTTGAACTTTTCTGAATTCATTCCTTCATGAATTTATTTATTCACATATCAGCGACTATTCAATTGAGTTCATTCATCCAAAAACAATTATTGAGGTTTTTACCATGTCCAGTGTTTATGCTAGGTACTGTTTATTTTTGCACATACACTTAGTTTTTTAATTTTACCCCTATTTTCCCAGTGAAAATTTGAGACAGCAAAAGAATTAAAAGCTAGGTGGCTCTTGTCCTTATGTAGCTCACAGTATGAATATAAACTCGATAATTATTACATATAAATATTAAAAGTATCATAAAGAGGTATGTGTAAGGAGTACAGAATAGAAAAAAAGCATATTTCTTGAGTATGAAAATCAAAAAACATTGATGGAAAGGATGTAACTTAACTGAACCTTGAAGTGTCTTCATAAATTTTAGAAGCAGAAATGGCAGGAAAACATTTCAGGAATTCTCATGAATGACTAAGGGGATTGATTATTGAAGTGCAAATCCTTCAGCTCCATGTCAATTGTGATCCTTGAACCTCAGTTACTAATTTGCATTCAAATTAGTACAGTGATCTGTTTTTGTGTCTTCTTTTTGACATCTATCCAATTGAGAGGAAGGTAATGTTTTAATTCTGCCCTATGAGAAGAATTAATTAATGAAAATGGTTTCATAAGATCTACATTCTATAAAAGACATTATTTTGTTGTAAATATTTATAGGTATTAGTTATTTTCAGCATAGCTGAAATTAGACTCCAAAAAAATCATAACAAAAATTGTGTTTTAATGTGGCCTCCAGAGTGTGGTCTTGTTAAATGTTTATTACCATGTCGCAACAATTCAAGGTCTTTTAATGTAGCTCTTAAAAATAAAATTAGTAATGATTTTACAAGCTAAGTAGTTCATCTCATTATTCATAGCAGAGTGAAACACATTTTCCTGGAAAAATGTAATTCTCTCTGCTGTGCTTGAACTATCACTTAGAAACTAACTGCCACTGGAAAGGCCTCAATGATCAGGGATCTGAAAGACAATCTTTCTGCCCATAGGTGGAGCCACATGCATACAATATTTAAACTTTTACTGCCTTACTTACTTAACCTGAAATCATCACCCAAGCAGATAGATGTTTTTCTTTTCATCTTTTATTTTTAAACCAAGAAGATAATTTATCTCAACCATTTTTTTCTGTTATTTCTTTTTCTTTATTTATTTTCCTTATTTGTTTCTCCATTTATTCCTTCCTCCTTTCTTCTTTCTTAATTTAAAAAAAATCATACAAATGCATGTTTTTTTTAATACCAAATTGTCAGAACCAGAGTTTTATACTTGAAAGTATCCTAGGTGCTGTTCTAGTCTAGTCCCTTCTGTATAGGTTTTTAGGAAAAAAGTCTTAGGGATTTCAGAATTCATCAAAAATCTTGCTTTCCCATTTGATTAGGTATGCAGCTGGAATCCTGAGAAATAGCATTTTTCTTTTTTTTATTTTTATAAAATAAGTTTACTGCCCTCTGCCCCCTCAAGACAGTGTTTTTCTCTTCATAATAAATACAATGAACATTATAACTCTATCCCTCAATGCCAATTATCTGATAAGATACTTACTTTCCATCAAACACACCCACACATACAAGGAGGTGGGGTGGGGTTGTGATGATGGTAATTCATTTGTTTGCTCAACAAATATATTTTAAGCATTATCAAGGTATCAGCAATTTATGTTAAGTATTTCTCTCAAATGCCTTTCTCTTCTGACAGTTATTAAAATGGTATCAGTGGTGAGCTGATATCAGCAGGAAGAGTGGTAGGAACAAAGAATAACTATAGGAATGAAAGAAAATAAAAACAAATCTCCACACTTAGACTAAAAAGAAAGAGGTGGAAAATGGCCTTTATCATTTAAGCTGTCTAGACATCATTCCCCCAAATATCACATAATTTTATGAAATCCTTAATTTTATGAAATTCATCATTTTACTTTCCTAGGGAAGTCAGAATCTTTCAGATCTCTAAACATGAAAAAAAAAAATTCTCTGAGCTGACATCCTGAGGGCTCATATTGCAAAAGACATTGCATGTGACTTTGTGACAAATTCTTATGGAAGTGAAAAACATCATCTTTGTTTTTGAGGAATTTAAAACTAAAGTAAAGGTGGAACCAACCCTACTGGAAAGACATAAGAACTCAAAGATTGTTGTGGAAACATAGCACACAGCCTTGTACAATTACAGTTGCCTTGAGATAGACTCGATTCATAGAATTCAGTTAAATGTCTTTAAGGAAGGCTACCTGTGGAAGGCAGTTAACAATGTTCAGGGGGAAAAAAATCAAAAGCTGAACTCGTTAACAGGAAACATCAATGAATTTGCATAGAAAATCCAGTGAGTTTGCATGGGCAGCATTCCACCTAAAAGGGAAGGACTATATGTAAGCTCTAGGGACAAATCAGTTGCTTCATTTCACATAGGAAAATAAATAATTTTTTCTGGTCATAGTAGCTAATATGAGTTGAGATAAAGTGAGACAAGATGTTTGAAGATAGTAAACGAAAGCAAGAGAAACTAAGGTGGTTTTACAACGATTTAAGCAGTAATTTTGAAACTCATAAAAGAGAACTTTTCTTTTGCATTTTACTACAGAAATTTTAAAACCTATACTGAAGTAAAATAATATGATGCATTTCTATATGCCTATTATTGACCTTATGATAAATATCAACATTTTACCAAATATTTAAATGAATGTTATTGCCACTAAGTATGTGAATTATTCAGGCTTCTGTTGGTGGTAATTTGAACTTAGATTATCAGACAGGAATAGTTTGAAAGGTATATTTTTAAGCCAGAATGGATTGAAACATTCAAGATAAGTCAAATCAGTTCTGCTTTCAAATTGGCTTCCCAGAATCTAGACACAGGAACATAATGAGAGTCAGGTTTTGAATACAAATGTCTTGTCAAAGGAGCTGACATGAAGTATGAAGGTGTCCATTGGACAGTTCCTCTCACTGGGCACAGACAGAAATGTAGTTTAATTGTATCTAAGAAACCAAATATTTCCAATAATAATAATGGCTGCTTTGTTACTAAGTTTCAGATACTGGAAATGGAAATAACTTTTGATAAGAACTCTGCCAGATGCTATATGAATATTTTTCCTATGTTATTTTACTTAAATCTTACAAAACCTCTGGAAGAAAGATATTGTTTTCCCATTTTATATGCAAGTTAATTGAAGCATAGAGCTGTTAATTCACTTATTCATGACACACAAGATCTAGGACTATAACCCAATTCAGTCTGATTCCCAAGAGTGTTTGTTTCCCTGTACAACCAAGAAACCAGAGAGACAAAAACCAAGTTTCACTCCACATCACACTGTCTAGGACTCAAGGTCAGAACAACCTCTAGGAATGATGAGATGGACCATGCTGAACAGTTCAGTGTTCCAATATTCAGAATATGAATACATAGTCCAGAGAAGAAGGCATTTTCTTCATCAAAGAGAAAGGGAACTTGGGCATAATTAGAAATCTGTGTCATTTTACATCACCCACTTACTGTGCTTTTTTACCTTTTGTGTGTTTGGTTTTTGTTTCCCTTCAATTTTCTAATGAGGTGCCAACTTGGTTGTGAAAAGGAATTTGTGCACACATAGGTCAACACAGAAAAGAGTTCAGAAAGATGGGCCTGGATAGTGGCAGAAGCAGTTCCAGGGTGGTAGACCTAGTGAACTGGACAGGTGTTGAGGAGCAGCCTAAGAGGTGGACCGTGAGTGTAGCCAGGCATGTGACTCTGTTCTCAGATGGACTTTTCCTCACAGTTTGTCTTTGTTTGTGTGTTCCCTACTATGAGCATGGCTTAGCATTAGGAAATCTGAGTTTTTCAAAGTGTTATTTGTTTACAATTAATGATATACAAAATTTTAGTAGTACATGGACAAACATTTTTTTTAAGTTAGGCATTGAGTATCAAGTATATTAGGAAAAAGCTCTGTATTTGTGAATTTATGGATATTATCAGTTAGAAGAAAGCTGAAGTTTTACAAATCAATCAATTTAGAGAAAAATACTAAGTTAAAAATACTGTGGGTATTATATTGGAAGACTAATATAAAGCATGCCTGACCAATATATTAATTGCCAAATAAGGATAGATTAGAAGAGGAGGAAAGAAATGATGACGAGGTGAGTGTAAAATGATGAGGAATAAAACTAGAAAATCCATTTCCACAATATAATAGACCATATGTAAGTGACATTTCATAGAACTTCCTTATCTTGTAAATGGAAAATCTGAGGTATAGAGGATAGAATCACTCCAAATCACACAGAACGTTATAGAGCATTGACTGCAACATGGGACTTTTGCTTCATAGTATAGTGATTCTTAAAAAAACACCAAACCACTCCCTTCTTCTTAAAAACAGAAATATTTTAGTTACATATGAATGTTATTGTGACTCAATTTATCATGTTGGACACTCTCATTAATACATCATCTATTGTTTTCAATTTAACTCAAAAAGAGTTTATCTGGAAAATATTCAATATTTTCATGATTTCATTTGAAAGTAGTCTTTGGGTAGATCCAAATGATTTGAGAACATTTTTAAAAATTGTTCATGTAATTAAATTAAAGTAGTGTTGGAGGAAAAAAATCAGAGTCTATGACAGATAAGCAATGCTATGTAATAATAAAAGCAGAGCAAAATATTGCAGGGACCCAGGTTGAATTTTGGTCCTACCTGATCCACAGAATAATTTTAAGCATTGTACTTAGATTCTTTGGGTCTTGGTTTCTATAACATGGGAATAAGAATAACCTTCTTGCTAGACATATTTGAAGATGACAGGTAATAAAAATTACCAGTACGGCTCCTAACACCTAGTAGTTATTAAGTGTGTGGCAGCTGTTGTTGTTTCTGCGATGGGGTTTAGTTGATAGTAAGAGAGAGGAGAGGGATTGCTATTGGATGGTTTCAAGGCCAAGAACTGGAAGTATTTGATGTGATGCTAAAAGACCTGATTCATTTTCCTCTCCTTAGAGGTTTTGGTGGTTATGCTATTTCACTTAACATTTCTGCAGAGATACTGAGAATTTAAAAGTAAATTTCTCAGGCCAAAACCAAATCCTAGTGTCTGGGTTTCATGAAACTACAGTGTTGACAGCTGTTAATGAATATTTTCAGCATCTGGATTATATCAGCTTTCATTGAATCATAGAACTTTTACCTTTCGCACTTTTACAAAAGCAGCTTTAAATAGTTTTGTTTCCATGTGTCCATAGTTCATTGCATAGCAGGATGTAGAAACGTAAATTGCTTTGTGGGAGAGTAAATAGATTTGTTTGACTGATGTTACCAGCAGACTACTCCATTTAATGTACATTGTTCTTAAGGTATTAATACATTTCTTACATTTGTACAGCTCTTATAAACTTCCAAATACTTTCACACATATTCTTTCATTTACTCTTTTATGACAATAGTATGTTGTAAGTACTAATATTCTCATTTTCTAGATGAAGCAACAAAAACTAAAGTTAAAGTGGTTCAAGGTCACATGGCTAATGAGTAGTTAATCCAGGTCATGTGATTCCAAATTAAATACACTTTTTACTCTGTATCTTTATTTGTTATTTCCATCATTCAGTTTAAAATGAAACATGAAACATATTTGTCCCTGCCCACAAAGAAGTCTCAATCTTATTTGACATTAAACACACACACACACACACAGAGACACACACACATTTTAAGTGATACATGCACAGGGAAGAGAGAGGTTGAGATCACCATGAGAGGGAGTGGTCAGGGCCATATCACAGAGTAAGCAAGAAGAATGTTTTTAGAGAGTAGAAAACCTGGCACCCATTTTGGATGACTGTAATAATCAAGTCAGTCTTTACCCCCAGGCTCTAACTCTCATCCGTAAACATTCCAAAAGGAATAGGGCATTGAATTCTTGGCTGGAAATGAAACAAGCAAATGAATCATCTAAAAATTCAGGGTTGGAGTAGGTTTTAGTCTGATTAGAATGAGAGATATCCATGTTTACGGGCTCCCTGCTGATGGGGTACCCCACAGTACCCAAATCTGGGATACCTGCCACCTTCCACATTCTTCTACTGGCAGCCTTACTCATAACCAGGGTTCAGCAAACCAAACCATGACTTTTTTGAGTCATTATGGTGGGTAAGGAGACAAAGGAAAGGAAACTGAATTAGGATTTGGAACTGGATTTTTTTTCTCGGTGTTATAGCAACTGAATTAGTACAACCTTGAGCAACTCACTTCATATGCCTGCATTCCAATTTTATCATCTGTAAAATGGGGTAATGACACCTTGCCAGTCTACCTTTTTTAAAAGAATAAATGAGGACCTGAAAATAGTAAAATATATAAAAAATCACACAGATGTAAAATGTACATGATACATAAATATATTTTGATTTTCAAGAATCCTTTTTAGAAAAATCTCCTTTATTTTTCTCTTAAAACTTAGCATGCCACTCCTTAAAATATATATATATTTTTGTCTCATCATCATTACTGAATATCTGATGTACACAGAGATAATTGTGAAACTATTGTATGCAAAACTTAGTGAAAAAGCCATTTTTTTTCTAAGCCTCATCTTCTGTGAAACTGTTGGTTGTCATTTTAAGTAGTGTTCACTTAAAAGTTAGGTGAGCAATGGGAGAAGCATTTGGTGAGTCAGGTGAGCATTCATGTTATTACTAGGTACATGGGTTAATATGGAGGGTTGGAGTAGGAGTCAGTGAAGAAGGGGGAAAATTAAAACATACAAGTTAAAAATGTCATTCCCTGAAAACTTGTTAACATAAACTAATAACAACCAATCACTGTGTGACACTTTACTCTCTACCACCACACAATTTAAAATGTGCTCTATGGGCCAGCAGCATGGAATATCATTTGGGAGCTTGTTAGAAATGCAGATTCCCAGGCTCTACCCCAGGCCTACCTAATTAGAATCTGTATTTTAACAAGATATTGTTAGGGACCGACCTTCCACAGCCCCACCGGAGGACAGAAAAGCAGAGACATCGAGGATACAATCACACAAGAGGAGGTTTATTTTCTGGCTAGCCAGGGTCCAAGCCCCAGAGCACCAACGCAGTGGCCACTCTCGCAGGCAAGGACCCCGACCGAGGTTGCAGTGTGCTTTTTATTCCCATGGTGCATACGCTATGCATTGGCTGATCATGCGTGGATCATGCATTGACCTTTAACATGATTGGTTGGCTGGTAGCCCCACTATACAGCGGTTCAAACAATGCAAAGTTGGCAAGCAACAGTTTCCATGGCTCAGGCAAGCAAGCAACAGTTTCCAGAAGCGGACGTCTGGGTCAGCCTTCCCGGATGTTGCTTCCGGCTTCACTGGGGGCGCGGGGCCTTACAGGTGTGCAATGACTCAACCCCTCACAATATCTGGGTGGTTTATATGCATATTGAAGTTTGCAATTCATTGGTCTATGAGGCACTTTCAGATACATTTGATTATTACGAGATTTTGTTAAAAACGGTATTATTAATACCTTGCCCCAGACATGGCTGGGTGTAGTAGCTGAGGTATTTAAATGTAGACTTTCTGGTTCTAAAGTCTATGCTTCTTCCACTGCAGGCATCTTCTGTTCCAGCAATCTCTTTCAGATATTTATATATGTAAAGATCTCTCTTAAAACAAGATCTGACGTTCAGCAATTCTTTCTGGCTTTAAAATCCACTATTTTTTCTAAGATAACCTACTCACATAACCCCGCATCATGATGCAGGAACCACACAGAAGCAGAGGAAGAACTGCTTCCTTTTGCGGCACATTCAGACCTTTTGAAACTGTGCCAAGGAGATGACAGGGGAAGTTCCCATTTTACATTCTTCTTATTTTACTTGTGTAATTGAGGTTCTTAAATGACATCAGACTTTCTGAGAACTTTCTGTGAATTCATTCTTGGCTGATCCCATCATCAGAATGCCACTATTATAGTATTATAGAGTACCACCCCTGGAATTGCTCAAACCCAGTAGCTGACTAGACTTCTTTAGGGTGCCTCAGGTGGCCCCTTGGAGCAAAGAGTCTGCTTACGTTGGTAGGTGAAGGCCTGATTCACTTGCTTACTACAGGTGCTTGAAATGTGCTGCTGGATGTTCTCCAGTTTTCTCTTTCTTGGCACATTCCCAACCTTATCGCAGAAAACACGTTTGGGATAGCAGTAAACAGGCAGTGGTTTGAAAAATTTTATTATCAGTGATTTATTACAGCTGACAACTGTGATATTAACCACACCTCATTTAATATAAAATACATAATGCATATGGGGGAAAAAAGAAAAATGAAAGAATAGAATACAAACCAAAAAAAAAGGAAAATCCAAGGAAAAATAAAGATACCAGGATTGTGCTCTGAAACATCCTGGTATACCAAATGTGCCAACCTTATTCTTATCCAAAGATGAGGCTTTTATCATGTCCCTTAAAAACTTCATTAGTGAGTTCTACTGGCTTTTGAAGTGGAGAGTCCTGGTCCTACAATATCTGCCCCCTCCTTAGTATCTACCCCTAGGATGCAACACAAATAACACCAACAAATCCTAGCGAGCTTTAGGGTAAAGCACCTATGGAAATCCCGAATAAGTAGCTAGACTCAGCGTCACTCACAAAATGAGAACAAACGCCCAGATGGTTGTTTCTGTTTAGTTCATATCAATGAGTAATGCCATTTTATTCCCAAGTCTTTCTATTGTTGTTTTTACTTCTTATTTTTCTGTATATAACTTGGTTGTTAACCCATTAAATCCTCCTATCCATTGCTGAAGCCACAGACACCTTACAAAATGAATTTAACTCTTGCACAGTTATTCTGCCTGTCTACAGAGGCCCACAAATCTTTGCTTATAGTGTTTTTTCAGCCTGAAATGTTCTGCACCAAGCCTACCTTTCCAAATCCCGGGCATCTTGCAATGAAATTTTTTTCCTGAAGCCTCTCTTGATTACTCAAATCAAGTATAATCACAGTTCATAGCTTACATCTCTGCTAGAACACTTAACTGTTCTGCTTATTTTAGTTATTTGTATAATTGTTAGCCTCTCCCACTGAGCGTATATCAATCTGTTTTACTAGATTATGTTTTACTTGTCTGTATGATTTTACAAGCTCTTATAAAACCAATTTCTTACACATTCTTGAAACACATGGGTGCAATAATAAATCACTGTTTGAATGGAAATGTCTCTCTCAAAGTTAAGAAAAAAATGTCAGGCCTTGCTCTTCCAGTCTGGAGTAAGCAAGTCACAATTATAACACTCAAACCCTGTGGTCCTTTGAGGTTGCCTCAGCACCCTGGAGGCTGTATCCAAACCTGTAGGACTTGTTCTCCAGCTTCCATGAAAAGAGCTCTTCATTTGAAATAAAGGTTCCACCCTTTCCCATAAAACCTAATGTTTCACTTTAATAGAACATAGATCTGTGTCCTAGACTGTGAGAAGTTTTATATCTTTAAGAAATTAGTATTTGTGGCATACGTGGTTAAAAAACATCAAGGAAGTTAAAAGAATAGTTACTTTGATTAATTCTATTATTTTCTCTACAAACTTATATTTTAAGTTCTTTACTATATTGCTGCAGAAATAAAATGATTTCAAATGATTCTGACAAAAACTAGTAATTATTCCATGACTGAGACTGTTACAAGGAAGATGGATTTTAAGGGTAGGTTCCAAAAAAACATATAAGGAGTCTGTTTAATATAAAGGAATCCGATAGGGCAGAAATGGAGGGTTTAAAATGGAGACTTAAAAAATTGCAAAGAGGACCTTGGAATGTCAAAATATTTCCAATGGGACTGAGGACAAGACTACTCTGAGGGCTACAGAATCAACTATTTCACAAAATCAAAGGGCTTCGCAATAGTCATGCTCAAAGAAGGGTATTCTGAAGACCTAACACAAGGGTGGCACTGGTCCCTGCTTGAGGTAGATGTTGTAAAGTTGAGATACCACCAAAAAATAGATTCTTTAAAGTTCTCTTCAGTTTTTTTATTCACGCAATAAACATTTTAAGAGCAGTCAGACTTGTGAAAAACTAGTCTATTTGTCTCCAGAGGGAAAGATAGGATTAATTATTTTAGTAATTAAACAAATAAGTAGAAACCAGATGGCCACACATTACAAATCTATACAAAGAACATTTTAATAAACAGGATTATGTAGGAAAGATTTAGGCTGTCTTGAGAGATGGGAGGTTCACTCTGTATAGCTCTACAAAGGCTCAAAACCTCTTTGACCACATAAGGGTGCAAGCAAGGGTAAGGACTAAGAGTTTGCATTCTCAAGCCAGACGGAGGTCAAATCTACACTCTGTAGCTGATTTGGGGCAAGATATCTAACTTCTCTGTGTTTCAATTTCCTCATCTCTAAAATAAGGATAATAGTATTGCCTAAATGATGATTTGTTAGAATTAAATTAGTTAAAATACTTGAAAGAACTTTTCTATAGTTTTCCATGGCAATTGACATTTTTGAAGTTACTGTCTGCCCCATCTTTTTCATTTGTGTTATCAGAATCTTCCTCATTTTGTTTTTGTCTTATATTTTCCACAATTAGATTCAGGCTATATATTCTCAGAATATTGCATATGTAATACTGTGTTTTTCTCCATATATTACATATAGAGACATATTATATCTAAATTTATGTCATAGGCGATGTTAATTTTGGTCTTCTGGTAATGATGTTGTCAAGTTCTCCACGATGTAATTACTATTTATGTTTTCTCCCTTGTAACTAATAAGCAGTCTACAGGAGAAACCCATTAAGACCATGCAAATATCCTGTTTCTCATCAAAATTTCTTCTAGATTTAGCATTCATTGAAGATTCTTGCTTGATCTAATTTTACTATGATGGTCCCAAAATCTTGTTTCATATATTTTGCTCATTATGCAGAATTTTCAAAATATGGAAACATAAAATGAATAAAGGAAAAAATGTAAATAAATATACATGCAACAATTTTTATGTATTCTATTTCTTTCTTTTCATTAATGTGTACATAATTGGAATCATATATTTTGTGATATGATTATATAACTACATCACTCCCTATGCATTTACCAGTTAGTCTTTGTCATTCTGCTGTAAGCAAGAGACCTCCTCCCTTATTAACTAATCAATTTTTAGCATAGACTTATAAATATCAATTCTTCAATGGTTTATAATTTATTATTGTACTTAATTATTTTGGTGTTCAAAATTGTTCCATGTTTGGCCATTGAGAACCCCTTCAAGCTATCTCCTGTGTCCTTGTAGCATGCCAGATCTGTCCTCCTTTCTCCTTCTCTCTCTCCCCTCGCTTCCTTCTTTCTTTGCACTATCTCCCTTCCTTCCTTTTTTTCTTTCTAGAACTTTTTTAGTTATGGCATAACAAGATGTTCCAAGCTCTCATACTGTTCCTGTCCCAGCCCTGAAATCAACCATATATCTTAGGAGCCCTGGTTTGTCTTAGTGGGGAATTATAATAGTCATCAGAATCTGGAAAGGAGGTGTGTTCATTGTTACTGGAGTAGAAACCATGGTGGTCAATGCTTTCTCATGCAGGCATGAATGTGTAATGAACACAAAAATAATGTCTTTTAAGGTCAGTGGCAGGATAACATCACTTGATATAAGCCATTTGTGGGGAGATAGAATATTCAAAGAGTGAAAATGAGCCTATTCTGTGAGATGTAACTTAGAAAAATTGATGTGACAAGCCATATGCATAATTGTGTGTCTTAAAGTTTCACGAACACCCTGAACTCTAATCTAGGTGATTTCTGTGCTATTGTAGAGAGGAAATATGGGAATGCAATTGTGATTTTAGTAAGCAGAAATGTAAGTGATTATTTGTTGTCATGTTTGGAGAAAGTCTTAATAGAAGAAGGAAGCAAAGTTATCTAGAACAGTAGTTTCTAACTTTTTTTGATTGTATATCCTATCAGTAAAAATGTTTAAGTGCACTTTTGTGGTACTATTCTAAGCATCATCAAAAGAGGTCACAATCACTGTCATTGAATAGCATGAAATTTTGTGAAGTACCAGGTCAAGAATAAAATGCCTTTAATATGCATGTTTTTCCCAATCACTGAAAGAAAAGTACATAGAAAATCTTCATTTTCTGTATGTTTAGTATTCAAATTTCTTCTGTTAAATAATATTTATAGGAAGCCATTCATTTGAAGTGAGCTTTTGCAGTAGACCCAACAGACCAAACTACAATGAAGTCACTCATTCTAATGTTCCTCATCACCAAATAGAAACTGAGTTGTATATCTGACGGTTGGCGAAAGCAAGAGAGACATACTAGCCAAATCCCCAAATAGGCCAGTTTTAGCTGGCAAGATAAAAAAAAAAAAAAAAAAAAAAGCCTGTCTGTTTACCCTTTACAAAAAAAGTAACTTTGAAATGACCAATCGACATTGATTTTCTGTTTCTGCTTTTCTGGGCTCTTTTCTTTCTATGAAACCAACCTCTGCTCAGCTCATGGAAATATTCTATTTTATGGAGTGAAGCAGTGAAGCATTACTCAATTTTAGAGTTGCAAATAAAGCCAATAATAAAGATCTTTAAACTTAAATTTGTTGTAATTTTATTTTTTGACACTTTTTAAACATGATGGCTTCAATCCATCACTCGCTAATATCTCAAAACACATGGCACACTTTGGGCAATGCCTTCTTCTAAGAAGATGATGAATACAAGTTCACATATCAAGTACACTTACTGGAAATTATTAGTTTTTTGCTATGTCACTTATAATTAGATTATGCAGGAGAGAAAAAATAATTTTCTCTCTACTCTTCATAGTTCTTAGTTGAATGAACCCCTGTAACAAAAGAGAGATTAATAAGAGAAAAACATTCAGAAGTTTAGTATATGAATATCTCATGTATATATAAGAGATAAGCAGGAAAATCAGCAAATCTCAAAGATTTGTGACAACCAAATATGTCTCCAGATACTGCCAAATGTTTCCTGGGAGGCAAAATCTCCCCTGGCTGAAAACCACTGCCTTAAAAAGTATTAGAAATGGAAACTGTAAGTCTCTACCCCAAAACTGCTATATCAGAAACTCAGAGAGGATTTAGCAATTTGTTTTAACAAACCCTGCAGCTGTTCTGAAGCAACTGAAGTTTGAGAACTCCATTGGCTTTATCTCTTCCTAGGACAAGTATAGATATAGAGAATATAAATTAGTATTCCTTAGTGTAGGGACCCACAGATTATCTATATCAGAATCACCTTTGTTGTATATTAAAGCAACATCTAGGAGTCCACACTAGAACTTTGAAACCAGAATTCAAAAGGGGCTAGAAAAGGGAGAGTGAAATGGAAAACAAGGATCCAGGGCTTTCCTTTTTTTTTTTTTTTTTTTTTTCTTTTCAATAAACATGTCCCAGGGACTCTTATGTACACAGAGCTTTGAGCACCACTGACTGATATAGACCCTTCAGACTTTATTTGTAGCACTAATATCCCAAATTTCAGTTTCATGCTTCCAAAACAGATTCCTGATGACAAATTGGTTTCTGGTTTAGAACAACCTACAGCTGTTTCTCATCCCTGATAACATATTTGAACTACCTGGGTGCTTTTAAAAAATACAAACGACCAGTCCCCACCCAAGAACAATTAAGTCAGAGTCTCTGAGGGTGGTAGTTTTGAGTCCTAGATGATTCTAATATACAATTAGGCTTGAAAACTACTGGCCTATTAGAGAAAATGCACTAGTATTACCAATGGTACCTTTCCAGTTGGTTCAATGCTTACATTTATCATTGTAAGTCATTTTAATATTCTAGTTTGAATTTCATACTCTTTTTGTGTGTCTTAAATTCATTCAAATTCTGGCATCCTGATCAAACTATATAGTTCTGAAAACCACAGCTAAATATGAGATCCTGTAATGCAATGGTATTATTGGGATATTCCCCTCCTCTCCATCCCTCCTGTTGGCCTTTCTTCTATTCTTCCTATTTTTTGTCACCCACTCAAAATTCAACTAATTTTCAGAGTTTCGTTCAATTAATTATAATAGAGAAACATCTGCAAATCTCTATCTTCAAAAATAGAAGCACTTTGATATTCACATAAACAAGCCTTATGTTTAATTTCAGTTCATAAGAGACATGGAGGATAGAGGAACAAATTAAGCACCCTAAGCAACGCTTTAGACTAATCCAGAAGGCGGACATTTTATAGAGTAATTTGCCTGTTTCTTCAATAAATCATAGTTATGAAAAAACTTAAATGACAGTAAAAGGAAATAACAGTAAAAGGAAGAATGCTTTATATTAAGAGAGATTTAAAAGATATAACAAAGACAATATATCGGACTTGGCCTTGATTAGATACCAGTTGGACAAACCAGCTATACAGGAAATTGTGGTAGTGATCAGAAGAATTTGAGTATTATTTGAATATTAGATGATGCTAAGAAATTATTCTTAATTTTTTGGATGTCATTATGGTATTGTGGTTACATATAGAAAATCCTTATTTTTTTAAAAAAATGCAAAACAAGGAAAAAATCCCATAGTATCTGTAATTTACCTTAAATTATTTAGCCAAAAATAGGTGAAAATATAGCAAAATATTAACAATTATTCAATCTAGATTATAAACATGAGTATTCATTATACTGTTTTCTTTTTTCCACTTTCTTAAAATTTTTTACAGAAAAATAGAAGAAAAATTTAAAAAATATATAAAGGCAGATTAGACAGTGGAGAAACCCCTGGAATGGGAATAAAACCACCTGAGTTTGGTCTTGACTCTGTGTAGTCCTTTCTCTGAGCTCCAGCAGCCTCCTATGCCAAATGAAGGGTTAGACCAAGGCCATTCCTGCTGTCATCCTATGGTGACTGTCCTCATACACAATTTTATTAGAACCTGGTACAGTAGCCAGCAGTTGTAAGAGCCAAATATTGTTCCCAAATATGATTTAGGACATCTCTGGGTGGCAGCAATTAGGCATGGGGTAGTTTTTGCAAATATTTTCTATTGCTAAAATTTCAATAATGAATATTTTGCCATTTCTGCTTAGAGTTTGTGAAGGATTACAGTCTTGTTAGCAAAAGTGGGAACACGTGAGAACAAATTCTTACATGACATATTCAGAGCAGAAAACACGCATGGTGCAGCCCTGACTAAAGTGTGACAAAACTTAAAACTTTGTGTTATTTCAGACAACTATGTAAAGAAGAATAGGACCATTGTCTTTTAATCACAAGAACAGGCTGTTCTAAAGTTCTCAAGGTATAAGCTTCTTCTGGAAGTGAGAAGGCAGGTTATAGAACATTTCAATGCCATTTATTTGAGTCAGTTTTCACTAAGCACCTCCTGTGGGTCAGCCCGTTTTGGGAGGCAGCAGTAGGGGCAGGCAAAACAGATATATATATAGGCATCCACTGTGTGCCGGGCACTCTTTTTGGCATGGGGACACTTTACGTTCAGTGTTTCAGGTGGTGATCAAAAAAGAATACCTGTCCTATCAGAGCTTACATCCTAATGGGGAGAGATAGTCTATAAACATATAGATAAATAAGAAAATAAAAACACGTCAGCTACTGAGAAGTGCTATTCAAAAAATGCAGAAATGTGAAAAAGACTGAGGGAGGCTGTTTTAGGGAGTGGTCAGGGAAGGTTTCTTTAAGAAGATGATATATTTATTGAGACCTGGATAAGAGAGAATCAGTGATAAAAATGAAGCATCTAAAGTTACAGACTGCTTACCGTGGCCAGGTCTGCGAGCTCTCTTCTTTTGTTAGCTGACTTAAACTTCACTGCAACCCAATGAAGAAAGTACTATTATTTATTACGTCCATATTTCAGGTGAGAAAACTAATGCGCAGAGACAGTCAACCATTCACCTGGTACTATAGTGCTGGGGTTTGACCTAGGAAGTCCAGAGCCTGCACTCTTATACCATATCAGCACTCACCAATCTGGGGTAGTAATGTATACTGGAGGAAGGAAGAGAAATTACAAAAGCCTTAGCAGAGAAATTAGCTTGGTGTGTTTGACAGATCCAAAGAAGGCCAATGTGGCTTTCTAAGGCAGAGAGTAGAAGCAGAAAAGATAGGCTTGAGCCTGATTTTATTCTTGAAACAGTTTTTAAGCAAAGGAATGATATATGGTTTCCATTTCTAAATGATCACTCTGCTGTACCAAAGATGGATTATAAGGGGGCAAAAGTGAGGCAGAGAGAACCATTAGGATGTTGCTATCATAAAACAAGCAAGAACTATTAGTGGCTTTAATTAAGGTTATAGTGACGACATAGCAAGGCACAGTTGGAGTAGGATTTAATTTTAAAGAGAGAAATAATAAGACTTTCTGATGTGTTGAATGAGAGATGTGAAGGTAGAAGAGAAATAAAAAACAACTCCTAGGATCTTGCCTGAGCAACAGGGTGGGTGGTAATGGCATTTACTGAGATAAGCCTTTTGGGGGAGGGGGAGGAAAGGGAGGAATACATATTTCTATTTTAGCTGTATTGAGTCTGGGATGGTTGTTGGACATCAGAGTCTAGGTTTTGGGTTTAGAAAAAGTTGACATCTTTTATTATAGGCAAAGAGAAAAAGAAAAATTTTGATAAGTATAATTTTTTCTGAAATAAGTTTAGTTTTTGCACTTTTAAGAAAAGGCTCATTTGCCCCAAAATTCATTATTCTAGATCAAAAGGTATAAACAGGTGGCCCAAGGGTATGTTTTGTTTGGCTTCAAAATGTTTTAAAAATTGGGATATTTCCCATAAAAACACTTCTTGCTTCTCTTAAATAAATAGGAAGGGTAGGTCATATTGAGCCAACATTTCTACTTTGGGAGCTCTCTGCTTTTCTATAGACTTCTCTATTCCCTGTTGTTTGCTCCCGCCTGGCCTTTATGACATTTAAGTTCATGATGCTTGAACTAGATTACAGTCTTCCCTCTGCCACTTGCAATTGTTTGATATTTTTCTGTCAATTAACATTTCTGTGTCTCAGGTCCTCAACCATAAAACATTGGCTGTGACTAGCTCACAAGGTTCTTTGAAAATTACGTTATATAATGGTGTAAAAGCATCTTGTATTGGTAATGTGCTGTAAAAGTATAAAATATTACTTCTTTTGAAAAAGTAGAAGTTTAGATTATTGATTTATAACTATAAAATGAGAGCTGGAAAAATTTAAATTTAATTATTTAGATATTTGGAAAAGTGTCAAATTACTCTTAAAATATAGTCTAATTTAAAATAAAAGGGAAATAGAAAGGATTTGGTGACCCAAAATGAGGAGAAGGGATTCTTTGAGGGTAGATATGACAATATCTACATAAAATATTGACAATTTAAAACATTTGAGTGGGACAAAGATTAAAGGGCAAAATGGAAGAAAGAAAGGGGAGAGAAACCAGAGTCAGAAACCACAGATTCTTGTCCCAGCTTCACAGCTTCTGATCTGTGTGAATTTAGGATTGGGGATAATAGAAGTGAATACTTTAGTGCTTTACATGTATTATTTCACTTAGTACAATTCTATGAGGTGCATAGCCCTACTCTTGCCATTTTAGAAATAAGGAAACTGAGGCACAGCCTAATTAGGTAATCTGCCTACAGTTATGCAGCTGACAAGCATCAATGTTTGCAAATAAAAAAAAAGTATGATGAGTCATTTTACTTCTCAGTTTCTTGGAATTAAATGTGAAAAAAAATAAGTAATTTATAAAGATTTTTCTAAAGTGTTATAAATATATACAGAAACTATTAACTCTGAGAAGGAACCATGTTTTTTTCTTTTTTTTTTTTTTTTTTTTTTTTTTTTGAGACAGAGTCTCGCTTTGTTGTCCAGGCTAGAGTGAGTGCCGTGGCATCAGCCTAGCTCACAGCAACCTCAAACTCCTGGGCTCGAGTGATCCTTCTGCCTCAGCCTCCCAGGTAGCTGGGACTACAGGCATGCGCCACCATGCCCGGCTAATTTTTTTTATATATATATCAGTTGGCCAATTAATTTCTTTCTATTTATAGTAGAGACGGGGTCTCGCTCTTGCTCAGGCTGGTTTTGAACTCCTGACCTTGAGCAATCCGCCCGCCTCGGCCTCCCAAGAGCTAGGATTACAGGCGTGAGCCACAGCGCCCGGCCTAGGAACCATGTTTTTATATAACTTATGTTACAATGCCTATAATAACTTAGAGGCTATGCCCACATGATTTATCAAAGTCTGGAAATTACAAACCAAGTCATCAGGTTTGAAAGCCTATGAAAATATATGCACAGATAACAAGCTGTTTAATAGTTTAACTTTGTTAGTGCAAGCATCCATCTGACATATATATATATATATATATATATATATATATATCAACATTATTTCACAAGTATCTTTAGCTAATGCAACACGCAATGTCTCTACCCAGTACAAAGCTATACAATTAGGCACTTTACATGTCTTTATTGTTGTTGTCGAAGCCCCAAGATATGTTGGTAAAAATTATATCCAAATTCTTCAACCTCCCCAGCATCTCTTTAATGCTAATATATCCATTCATTTGACAGTCAATGAGTAGAACACAAAGTTGGAAGGTAATCTGAATTCTAGCACTTTCTCTGTCACTAACCCTTTGAGTAAACTTTGAAAAGTCAACATGCCTCTCTGGATCTATAAAATGAGAAGGTTGGGCCAAGTGACCTCCAAGTCCTCCACCTGCTCTGATATTCTGGGATTTTGTGAAATGTAGGTGTAAAGTGAAATAATGCCCTCCCATTGTTATTAGCAAAGTATTAGTTGAATTCCCCATTAAAAACATATGAGTCTCTGAGAGTTTCCAACAGGACTACCAGGCCAAAAATGAACCACAGGGTATTCATTCTTATTCTGAAGTCGATGTAGTTTCTGCCTGAATGCAGGCCTTATGTGCTTTCCTGGCTCCCAAGTGCTCCAGTCGAATGGCTGCGCTGAATGCTAATCAGGGACTCCAGCTGTGCAGGGTGAGCCTTGTCTGATTACATCAGCAGGGTGGGCTGGAAGGCTTGATTCAGTTCAGAGTAGTTATTCAGCAGTTCAGTGACACATAGAAGGTCATGGACTTCAAAGAGAATGCAGAATGCGGAGATGAAGGCCTGTGCAGAATGGCCCAGTTAATGATCACACTTCATAATTTCACGGTGTGCTGATTCTCCCAGCCACGGTGCTCAGCCTGACTCTTACTGGTTTGGCTGGGGAATCAGGAGCCTTCACCCCAGGGTCCCTCCCTAAACCTTTAGCCTGTTTAACTGAATATCTTCCTTTGTGTAATTTGTTTTATGCAAGAGAACTTAGTTAAGAGAACAATCCTGATCATGTTGTAGCACTTTGTTCCATGATTTTCCAAGTGCTTTTGACATCCATTGTTCCATTTACCATCTCACTGAGCCTCTGAGGTACGCAGAACACACATGATGAGTTAGACCTCAGAGACAAAGAAACGTCAGAGAAGAGAACTTGTCCTCAATTACACGGCTAGTAAGTTGCATGTTTATTCCTAGTCAGTGTTCTTTCTTCCCTGACATAATCCTTCAACCTAACAGTGGAGAAGACATTTTTAAGACTTGTCATCCCTTATGTACTCTAGAAGAAGTGGTATAATTTCTGCTTTTATATGATGTGGTTAATAACATGTAATAACGATCATTTTTTTGCTCCCTTGTGTTATACCTGAGGTAGGTGCTATGTTAGTACCCATATAGTTTCCCTTTCTATATGGTGGATTTTAAACAGTGTTCTATAGAACAATGGAGGTTTTAAAGAGGCCTCTTGAGAACCATCAGTGTGGCCAGAGGGGAGGGATGAGTAGGTCAGACTAAAGGCTCCATTCCTGCTCTAACTAGAACACCTCAACCTTCATCTGTTTTACATATTGAACTTCTTCATTAAATTGTGAACAAAGGAGTCTCTAGCCAGAGTATTTGAAAGCCAGAGTTGTCATGCTCTTTTCAAAAGGGGACATATTGTATTCCAGTAACAAGCTTTCATGGGATAGCAGGAAAGGGCCCTACTAGACTTTGGCCTCAGGTCTTAGTTAAAGACTCAACTCACTGGCTATGAATGAACTCAGTAACCTCTCTGAGCTTGGTTTCCTCTTTTATAAAGTGATAATAATACCTTCTGTTTTAGTTTGCTAGGGCAACTGTAACAAGATATCACCAACAAAGTGGCTTAAACAACAGACATTTATTGTCTCACAGTTCTGGAGGCTGAAAGTCTGAAATTAAGGTGTGGGTAGTGTTAGTTGCTCCTGAGGGCTGTGAGGAAGGGGTATGTTCCAGGCCTTTCTCCTTGCTTGTAGATGGCTATCTTCTCTCTGTGTCACTTCACATCATCTTCCCTCTATGTGTGTCTTTCTCATTGTTAAAATTTCTCCTTTTATATGAGGACACTGGTCATATTGGATTGGATCCACCCTACTGCAGTCTGACCTCATTTTAACTAATTATATCTATAAGAATTTCATGCTCAAACAAGGTCACATTGTGAGTGGCCGGTGGTTAGGACTTCAAAATATGAAGTTTGGAGGGACAAAATTAGGTGAGATTTTATACTTAGAGTGTTTTACAGAGTACCTAATAAATAACAGCTATTTAACGGACATGAGTTCACTTCTTTTTGTACAATGCAATCCCTATTGCTAACTTTTTTTCAAACACTCATTTCTGTTCCTCTTTGCTATGAACATTTCTAACTTTACCTTTCTTCATAGCCTCCTAGTATGACTTTCTGTAAGTGCTCACCTCTTCTGCCTATTCCCAAGAAAATTTGTAAAACCTAGGGTGAGGTTATGTAAGCCTCATGCTGTATCTTTTGTGGGAGAATGCCCTAGGAATGAGAACCAGACTGATTTTTTAGATCATTTTGGTCCCCCTGCCAGCTGGAAGAGATGTGAATTCACTAAGTTTGGCCATAAGGAAAAGCTTCTCCTAAAATGTCCCATAGAGGTGGTGTCAGAACTATCTGAGAAAATTTATAAACATGTCTGAGCATGAGGGAGTGGTTTGAGAAGCATATGCCAGATTCCAAAGAAAGAACAGTTCTGATGGAACAAAAGTTCACTGGGGTAAATGAAGAAAAGAAAAATACAACTGTATTTTTTTAATTCAAAGTTCGTCTAAAACCAACATGTCAGCAGTACCTCTAACAAGTCTTTGGTTAGTCACGTCTCCCTTGAAATGTGGCTAACTCCCACAGTAATCTGGCATATATCTGGAGATAGCAAATATTATCTACCAAGAGCATTGCTTTAAAGTGATACACTTCAAAAGTTCTACGAGTAGTTGCAGGTAGCATTTCTTTTGAAAGAGCAGCAGAGACGATAGGCTGAAATATGAAAGTTAGAGTCCAAAGACTGGGCAGATCCCAGGCCTGCCTCTGTTTTGCTGAATATACCTGACACACATCAAATGGCCAGAGAGAAGCATATCATTATGGGCTCTGGAGTCGTGTTTTGCTTTTCATGCACACAGGGAGCCTCAGGAGAGAGAGATAGAAGTTGATGCTGGGATAGATGCGTCTTCAAGATGAGACACGCATTGAGAAACATAAAGGACATGACCCTTTGCTCAGGCTGCTGTTTGAGAAAATTGGGTCACTGAATTGGGAGTTCCTTTAATGAGCCTTTCCTTAGGATCTTGAGCTCTTCCTGCCTAGATCTCTGAGTGTCTTTGGGTGGGAGTGAAGGCTTTGGAAAGGCTAAGAGAACACTTAGATGAAGGAATTGAGTAGGTGGAGTTGAGGCTGGAGGCTAATTGCTTTATGCAGGTGTGCATGTGTGTGTATGTGTGTGTGTGTGTGTGTCTGTGTGAGTGTGCTGACCTGGTCTTGGCTAGCTCAGCTGTTGTTTTGCCTTCCAAAACAACAGCTTTTAATTCCCCAGTGTACCATCAGCCAGTATTCCAGCTCCACAATGGTGGTGGTCTTGGGAATCACAGCAGGCCACCTACGAAGAAAAGAAATGAAAACAACATCTAGCCCCTCAAGCAGGTTTTGCACTTAAAATCTCAAAACATTCAGAAGCAGGAAATCTGTTACAGTTTATTATCATGAAGTCCCTGGAACAGGCATTAACATCTTGGAAGGAGCAAAGCTAAATCAACATGAGGCATAGTAACATCAATAGTGTACAGCAATAACAACAGTAATTTACACTTTCCATCCCTCTTTGAAGAATTTTTCTCATGAAGCTTTCCTGAAGGGAAAAATGCCCTTGGTTTGGAGTGACTTAAATTACTGTTTTGACTCTGGCATTAGCTCTATCATTTTGTACAATTACCTTTACTTCTCTGAGCCATGTTGTCTCATCAGTAAAAATGAAGTGAATACTGTCTACACAGGACAGCACTCATAATTGACTAATCTTTTATGTAAAACTTTGATATGATTGCCTTTGGGGTCTTCTTCATAAATTCTTTCCCTAAGCCAATGTCTATAAGAGCTTTTCCAACATTTTCTTCTAGAATTCTTATAGTTTCATGCCTTAGATTTAAGTCTGTTATCTACTGTGAATTGATTCTTGTGAGAGACAAGAGGTACGGATCCTGTTTCAGTCTTCTGCAGGTGGCTATCCAGTTTTCCAAGCACCATTTATTGAATAAGAAAGGCAATCACAGCAACAACAAAAATACATAAATGGGACCTGATCAAATTAAAAAACCTTCTGCACAGCCAAGGAAACTGTCATGAGAGCAAACTGACAACCTACAGAATGGGAGAAAATGTTCACATGCTACACATCCAATAAAGGGCTGATAACTAGAATCTATATAGAACTCAGAAAAATCAGCAAGAAAAACTTAAACAACCTCATTAAAAAGTGGGCAAAGGACATAAACAGAAACTTTTCAAAAGAAGACAGACTAATAGCCAAGAAACATGTGAAAAAATACTCAAAGTCTCTAATCATCAGAAAAATGCAAATCAAAACCACAATGAGATATCACTTAACTCCAGTGAGAATGGCTTTTACCAAAAAGTCCCAAAATGATAAATGTTGGTGTGGATGTAAAGAGACAGGAAAACTCATACACTGCTGGTGGGACTGCAAACTAGTACAATCTCTATGGAAAGCAATATAGAGATACCTCAAAGAGCAACAAGTAGAACTAACATTTAATCCAGCAATCCCACTATTGGGCATCTACCCAAAGGAAAATAAGACATTCTATAAAAAAGACATCTACACTCAAATGTTTATAGCAGCACAATTCACAATTGCAAAAATGTGGAAGCAACCCAAGTGCTTATCAATACATGAGTGGATTAATAAAATGTGGTATATGTATACCATGAAGTTCTACTCACCCACAAAAAACAATGGTGATCTAGCACCTCTTGTATTATCCTGGTTAGAGTTGAAGCCCATTCTATTAAGTGAAGTATCCCAAGAATGGAGAAACAAGCACCACATGTACTCACCATCAAATTAGTATTAACTGATTAACACTTATGTGCACATTTAGTAGTAACATTCATCAGGTGTCTGGCAGGTGGAAGGGGGAAGGGGATGAGTATAGTCACACCTAATGGATGCAGTGTACACCCATCTGGTGTATGGACGTGCTTGAAGCTCTGACTTGGGTGGGGCAAAGGCAATATATGTAACCTAAACATATGTACCCCCATAATATACTGAAATAATAATAATAAAAACTTTGATAAACTGAAAAATTGGAAAGAAATTAAATTGTACTACCACTATGTTTATTTTTCAAAAACCATGAATAATTTCACAGGAATAGAAGAGTAATAACACACTTTCATTCTCCTTTAGAAAATCAAGACTCTCTACAGATTGCTTTACCCAAGTTGCAATTGGATTTTCATAATCAGCATCAACAAAGCAACCAATTAGCTGTATTTCGCCACAGTAGAGCTTGGGGGAGCTACAAAGGCAGTCTGGCTGGAGAGGCAGCATCCACATGAGGATCAGGTGGGAAGGAGCAATGTTAATGTGCAAACTCACACTGGTGTTTTATGTATAAAGATTCCTCATGTCTGATATTCGGCTCATTTTGAAATCCAGAAGACACAATGCCCTCAGCATAGACAGCTCCTTTTGCACTTTTCAGAGGGGCTTTTGATAATTGATGGTTTCTACATTACACTGTCTTCCTCATAGGGCAAAGTGATGAGTTTCATCCGGGCATCTCTCTCTTCAATAAACACTCCTCAATGGTTCAATGAAATTGGCTCTTTCCCCTTACCTCAGTTTTGAAGAAAGCATTATGGCAAAAATAGCCAAAAGGGATGCTAATCATTTATCTTCAGAGACCTTGAAACAGAGAGAAGAGATGCTATTAATATTTATAAATAAGTACAGCCTTTCTATAAAACACAAAGTTCTGAGATTTTAAGTCTTCACCTATCATCACTATCTCTAAACACAAAAGTGAAAGATAGCAAAAACTCTCCACTTTCTGATTCTATCCATAACAGAGTCCACACCACCTTGTGCTGTGTGAAAATAGCCAAGTACAACCCCCACACCCTCATGGCTATAAACCCGAGTAAACAAACGGCTGGCTGCGATCCCTGTCATGTGGCAGCACCAATGGTGTGTGATAAAGCCCAAAGCTTTTCCCGCCTTTTCCTCTCTATTGTGAAAGCGCTTGAGAGGGAGGGTGGCACAGCGTAGTGGTTCTCACACCTCAGTGCTCCAAATGAAAACTTGTTCCAAATGAAGATGCGTAGGTCCTATCTACAGAAATTTATTCTTTAGCCTTAGAGAAAGATCTAGGAAACTGATTTATTGATACATATCCCAGGTAAATCTAATGCAGGTGGATACCAAACTTTAAGAAGTTCTAACATGGGATCTAAGAGCTCAGGATTCAAATAAGAAAAGTCTAGGTTTAAATCCCAGAGCCCGAGACTTTCCATTATTCACCACAGAATGAGTTCTGTTTAAGCCTTAAAAAGGTGAGTGGTTCTGCTTGTTTCAGCCTTTTTTTAAAATAATTTTAAAAAAAACCTTAGACTACCTAAATTTAACTGAGTTTATTTGAGAAAGAAAAAAAAAAACAAGCAAAAAATGATTCACAAATTAAGGAACCCTCATAACCAGAACAGGTTCTAGAAACTTCTGAGCTACAAGGTGGTTAGGCAGTATTTCTGTATAGAAAATGGAAGTGAGGCAAAAAGAGCAATTAGTTACAGCCTATTTGAATCAGCTGGCATCTACAATTGACTAGAGCTCAGCTGCTGTAACTCACTGAAACTTAGCTATCTGTTACATTAGTACACTCCCAAGTTAATTAGTTTTATTAGCATGAATGACTCCATATCAGTGTGGTCAGTTGAGCCCAGTATAAGAACATAGTCCAAAGCAATGGCCTCCTACAAATTTTATTTAAGTTTTCTCAACTATAAAATGGGAATAGTGACACCTCAGAATGGTGTAAGTTTAGGGGAGATGATGTATGTAGAGAACTTGGCTCAGTGCCTGCCACATATTAAGCACAAAATCAACCATGGCTATTATTTGGTATAATGTTGAGCCTAAACTCTGGCAACTCTTAAAAGTTTTGACATCTTGAAGTTTCCAAATTTTATTCTTTTTTTCTTTCTTTCTTTCTTTTTTTTTGAGACAGGGTTTCACTCTGTTGTCCGGGCTAGAGTGCTGTGGCATCAGCCTAGCTCACAGCAACCTCAAACTCCTGGGCTCAAGTGATCCTACTGCCTTAGCCTCTCAAGTAGCTGGGACTACAGGCATGTGTCATCGTGACCAGGTAATTTTTTCTATGTATTTTTAGTTGGCCAATTAATTTCTTTCTATTTTTAGTAGAGACGGGATCTCGCTCTTGCTTAGGCTGGCCTCGAACTCCTGAGTTCAAAGGATCCACAGCCTTGGCCTCCCTGAGTGCTAGGATTACAGGTGTGAGCCACCACACCCAGCCTCCAAATTTATTCTTTTTTTTTTTTTTTTGTGTCTAATTCACTTTGATACAAATTTATTCTTGAGTAATAATAATAATAATCATGGCATCATTTTCCTCAAAATGATGGTGAAGCACCATAGTATAATGAGTTTTTTTTTTCTTTCAGCCAACTCCAAACAACTTCTTTGAAAAATATTAATAGCAACTTAACTTGAACATTGGGAAATGATACATTTGTCCTTTAGGAATCTGTAGCTTTATGAGTTTGGTGCCAATGTTTTTGAGACAGGTATCTGGGTGGCTATACTGTTAGAGATACAATGACAATACAGTTCTGTCTTCTTCACAAGAATGTAAGAATCACATGAGAAAATGCAAGTGAAAGCAATTTGAAAATTGTGCAACATGCTACAGATAATAGGACTGTTAAAAGGCTTGTGTTCAGAAAACCAGAAAAGATAACACACAAAAGAAATAATAGGCCATTTCATAAAGAAAGCTCAGTGTTACAGACTGATCATGAGTATAGTCACATACCACCCACTGTCAGGTAACCAGGAAGTTGGATGTCCACGTGGCAGGAGTAATGAAGAGTCTGATTCAAGAACCAGATAGAAGGCCTAGATCAGTCATTTTAAAGGTTTCCTTCTATGCAGATATCAGAAGAGTTTTAAAAAATCACATCTAATGATACATTCAAGAAAATAGAGAAGGAAAAATTCTTCCAAATTTTGCAATTCAACTGGCATGCCTTTTAGAAGTAAATTTAAAGTAAATAAATATATGTATTTAAAAACCTGTATTTTTCAGGCAGTAGCTCAATCAAGTAAGAAAACAAAACCAAAATTACAGACCGAGTTGTTTACTAAATGAAAATTCTAGTCTTCGTTGTGGCTGCAGGATTTGGATCTCCCAGAGCTATCACACCTGGCTTGTTGAGCAATACGTACCTGTGGCACCGTGAGTCAGACGAAGCATTAACTAGCAAGTCAAGAGAGTCAGAAACATAGTCCTAAAATGACGTCTTTCCACCTGTATAGGAACAACACTTGCTGCCCACAGACTAATTAAACATGATGTGGATAGAAAAGAGTAAGGAAGAGAGGGCAAGAGGCCCAGGACTGGGAGCTTCTTTTTTTCCTCTTTTATTTTTATCATATTATGGGGGTACAAATATTGTTAGGGTTACATATATTGCCCCTCCCATTCCTCCACCTATCCCCCGCCTTACCAAAACATCAAGCGTGTCCTACCCCCAGGTGGTGCCCATTGCACCTATTTTGTAAGTATATATCCTTCCCCTACTCCCCACTCCCATCTGCCCACCACCCGATAAAAGTGTGGTTTTTTTGGCCTTTGGGTTACATTGTATATCTTTGCCTTTCCCTCCCTTCCCCCAATGCTTGCCACAACCCTAAGATGTGTATCTCCCCTCCCCCAAACCCTGGCAAGCACTATCACCATTTGAGCACCATAGTTTTAATCAGTCAGTACCAATTTGATGGTGAGTAGATGTGGAGCCCATTTTCTTGATCTTGTGTCGCCTCTCTGAGGAAAACATTTCTGTTGTAAAATCTGCAGGCAGTTAGGCTCCTCCTTATGTGCTCTCAATACTTTGCATGTATCTGCACAACTCATGGGATGGTTGTTGTGTATCTTTTTCCATGAGGTTGGGAATACACCTTATTTGATTCTGTGTCTTTAATAGCGCACAACGTCATTGAGTCTGTCACACAGAGCTCAGCATAGGGTTATTAATTGAGCATAATAGCACAGATTAAGAAATATCCCAGGTCCAGAAAATATTACCAGTTGGAAAATCTGTGTCTTTCTGGAAACCTCCAGCGATACACATTAACGGAGGCACAGTAGTAGGATCTTTAATGTAAAAGGACCATCAATCTGGTAGGCAGAACTCAGAGTAGCATCAAGCTCTATAAAAGCTGAAGCTCTTCCCTTGAGCCAAAGAGGAGTCATCACTGGCTAGCAGCAGGACAAGGATATCACTCCAGCCTTCCTAGTTCCCTGGCCCAAAGATATAGATAGTAGCACTTCCTGATATGAAAGTCCAATCTCAAGCCCCAATTTAGCACAGTGAATTCTGGCTTCTGCAGTCACTACTCTTCTGAAACTCCTTCTTCCAAATTTTATTAGAGAGCACATTTGGCCAATTCTCTGTCAACAATTTACCTGACCTATCCAGATGACTGGAATTTGCTGACCATTTCTCTCTTTCTTAAATCTCAAATCCCTCAAATATAAAGAGAATATTCTCTCCTGGTATTCTTCTACTTTACAGGTGGATTCTTTTCTGATTACATTGCAGGTTTTTCTTTCTCCTACCTCCAAGGCATAATTATTCATCATGTGACTTGGCCTTTTGGCTCTCATCTCTTCTCTCTAAACAATTCCCTTTTTAGAAATTTAATCTACTCCCTAGACTTTAACTACATTAGTACTCAAAAAGTGCCTTCATGAAATCCATGTCTAGCCCTCACTTCTGCTTTGGTTTCAGATTTCCAATTGTTTGCAAGACATCTTTTTGCAGACGCTCCCTCTTCAGCCTCTTCTTGCTCTTGTATATCACCCACGTAAGTTTGCAAAGTCTCTCCTTTGGTCTAGGTTTCAATTCTTTTATGAGTTAACTTAGGTGGTAGAAGAAATTATTCAGGAATTCAATGGATCCTTTAAATTTAGGGTGAAAGTTTCTCTCAAATGAAATTCATAATATTTCTAATATTCTTGGAAACCATAAATTTTCTATCATTTTTGCCATTCTATAATATTTCTAATGCTCCAAGCCAAAAAAAATGTTGAAAATTCAATATTCAGTTATCAATATTCAAATTGTCTGATAAATTTTGTTATCTTTACCTGTTTCAGGATTTGAATGGCCATTGTTGGAATGGGCCAAGAGAAGAGAAGACCTTGAGTCTCAGAAGGGAAAGTCTAGAGCCTGTTACTAGTAAAAATTGTTTTATGTGCTGCCTAACACATACAGATCTGTCTTTCTAACCAGACTTGAGGTTCTAGAAGTAAAAATTGATACTCGATTCATTTTTAGTCTCATCTTCTAATACAGTATCTGATGTTTTGTGTCTGCTCAGTATTTGTTGAATTATTTAAATTTCAAGTTCTAGGCTTTTTCCATAAATTCTCCCAAATTAGTATAGCAAGATATTACTTAATCTAGACAAGGACATGGAAATCTATACTTTTCATAGGGTTGTAAGAAGTGGGTAGAGGATCAAACTCAGTTTCTAAGTGACCTGTACAAGGAAAAGGAAAGAGGAAGATCCTATTTAGTCTCTAGGAGAGTCACAGACTAAAGAAAACAGTGCTATAGTTACCGGTTGTGGGATAGGATAATTCTGCTGTCTGTCTTAGTTATATGACTCTTACTGAGAGTAGCTGGGCAATGACTCATGGCTATTTGTCAGAAGCCAGAGAGAAGTTGAGACAGAGACCAAGTCTTTTCCTGGCTTTATGGCACATTCCATGAAATGTCTTTCTGAGCTCCTTGCTGTTAGGATTGTTTAAGCAGAGGCCGGACAACTGCAGGACAAGGATGCTAGAGTGGGAGGAGCCTGTAGGGGGAAGTAGTTGAGTCTTAGATGGAATTGAACTAGATGGCTTTTGAGTCCTCATGTAAGAATTATACTTTTCAACTATTACATATGTTTGAAATCTTCTTATCTTCTAATCAACTGTTATATTTTAAAAATATAAGCCAGGTCATTTATTGGGCATTATATTGGGTACTAAACAAGGTGCTCTCTCTATATAATTATAGCCAATGTTTACATAGCATTTACTATTGCATTGAACAGAGTTCTTTGTGTATATCTATTGTTTAAATCTTCATACAAGCCCACAAAGGAACTATGGCCTTAAGTTCCATTCTACAGATGAGGAAACTGAGGCACAAGAGGTTCAGGAACTTATTAGTTGAATTAGGTTCAACTAGTAAGTAGCACAGTTGAGGTTCAAACCCACAAGGCCCGGCTTCAAACTATATACCCAGACTCATTGTACTGTACTGCTAACTTGAGCTTTTTGATAACTATATAACAATAGGGTTACTACTCTTCCTTTATAGATGAGAAACTGAAGTGCAGAGGTGTATGTCATATGCCCTTGATTATGATGGAGTCCCCTCCACCTTCCCTGTTGCCCTGACCTCATTCTAGTCCTGGTCACCCCATGGCTGAGATCCTGCAGAGGCTTTTTATTTCTACCTCTGACCTCTCCCCTTCTCACTCATCCTTCACACTGCTGCATGGTGTCATGCAGGACTCTCCATTGGTGCCTTCTTGTCTGTGTCATCGTATTCAGACTTGTCAAATTCATAATCTGCCTTTCTCAACTTTTTCAAACTTATCTCTTACTCTTTAAAATATAGACTCTAGTCCCATCAAATTTATTTCATCATTGTTCCACTTATATATTTTTGGACCTTTTTCCTGTGAACAAGAACACTACTGTGTCCTCACTAGGGAATACATTCAGTGTACATAGTCATCAAATGTAAATTTCTTAATCTCTCTCCAACATTCATGTTGGCCCCCTGTCCTCTCTCTTTCTCCAATCTACTCTCCTTTACAGGACATCACCGCAACTTTAGTTCAGATCCTCACAACCCTCATGTGAAGTAATTCTATATTTCCTGATTGTTTTGCCACCAGTTTCATCTCTCTCTAAAATCCCTTCCCAATAGTGCTGCTAGAAGCTTTGTAATTATGCTAAATTCCTATTTTGAAACGCATGCCTGGTAGACTTTAAAAGCAAGGCCGGGCATTTGAGTACAGAAAATTTTTATGTAGGGTATAATAATATTGGAAAAATTCAGGCTTGCTTGGACTGTCTGACTCAGAATGGTGTTGTAAATCACACGTAAGACATCAAAGGTACTTGAGAAAGGGCCAGAAAAAGTATTTGCTGCTATAGTTTCTTTTATTCCTCATCCCTGCGACGGCTCTGTTTTTGGAGAATATTGATAGGGAATAAAGCCAAGGGGAGCAGAAGAGAATGTTGTAGATGGCAGGGTGGTGGCACAAACAGAGCTGAAAAGCTGTGGTCCAAACCTGGCTGCCCTGATCTTACAAAATCATGATGAGTGCTTCTGACTCTTATTGTGGGAGGTGCCTACAGCCATCCAGCTGCAGGAATGGATTGAAAATGAGGAAATTGGGCCACGTCTCTTGATCTAACTTTTAATCTGTTAAATCATATTTCTGTTTCATTAAGGCTCTATGTGGCTTCCTCCATGTCTATGCAGTAGATCTTGACATACTTCACTAGATAGAAACTACTCACATTATCCCCACCAGATCATGATTTGAATAATTTATTTCCATTCTCTCTTTTTCCTCTGGTATTACAATTACACACACATTATACCTTTTGAAATTGGCGTACAGTTCTTACATGTTCTGTGATGGTTGTTATTTTATTCTTCTATTTGCTTCTCAGCTTGGGAAGTGTCTATAAGTCTATTTTCAAGTTCACTGATTCTTTCCTTAGCCATGTTGTCCAGTCTACTGATAAGCCCATTAAAGGCTTTCTTCATTTCTTTTACAGTATTTTTGATTTGTAGGATTTACTTTCTTTTTTTTCTTTTTTTTGAAACAGAATCTCACTCTGTTGCCCAGGCTAGAGTGCATGGCATCAGCCTAGCTCACAGCAACCTCAAACTCCTGGGCTCAAGCAATCCTATTGCCTCAGCCTCCCAAGTAACCAGGGCTACAGGCATGCACCACCATGCCCGGCTAATTTTTTCTATATATATTTTTAGTTGTCCAACTAATTTCTTTTTATTTTTAGTAGAGATGGGATCTTGTTCTTGCTCAGACTGGTGTCGAACTCCTGAGGTCAAACGATCTGCCCGCCTTGGCCTCCCAGAGTGCTAGGATTACAGGCTTGAGCCACCTCGCCTGGCCTGTAGGATTTACTTTTGATTCTTTCTTAGAGTTTGCATATCTCTCTGCTTACATTTCCCAGTTGTCCTTTCATGTTGCTACTTTTTTCTGTTAAAGCCCTAACATATTCATTATTGTTATTCTAAATTTCTTCTGGACAATCATAATCCCTGTGTCATAGCTGAGTCTGGTTCTGATACTTGCTCTGTCTCTTTAGCCTGTGCATTTTCTTGCCTTTAGGCATGTCTTGTAATTTTTTGTTTAAAGCCAGGTATAATAGGAACAGAGATAAATTGGTCTTTACTGCAAGGATTTATATTAATCTGCCTATGAGTCAGCTGCTTTTAGTGTTTGCTGTAGTGTAGGTACCAGAGGCTTTGAATTCCTATAGTATCCTTGTTTTTGTCTCCCCTCTTGACATTGGGCTGCCTTAAGTACTCTTCCTCAAGGAAACTCTGTGTCTTCCAGTGCTTTCAGCTGTAATCCACTGTTATTATGCTGGTACCTATTGGTGCGGTGGTAAGGCATGGGAGAGAAATATGCTATAATCTTATAATTAAATCTCAGCCTTTTAGTAGGTCTTTGTCTCTGGCTATGATTTTCATAAGAGTTTCTTCAGTGATATATCCTCCAAATGGGATTAGACCCTTTTAAATTTTTACTTTTTTGAAGAGTAGGCCTTTGCTATGAAGAAGGCTTATGTATCTCACAATGATCACTCTTTCCCTCCTCCTGCCAGAACCATAAAAGGTTCTTCAATTTAAGAACATGGTGGCATTTCTGGAGGTAAAACATACAGAAGAAGTCCCCAGGATTTCTCATTTTCATGCTAGTCAACATTCAGTCTCCAGCAATTTATCAAAATCCCCATTTAAATGTTCCTATCACTTCATACATAGCTCTGTTAACTTCTGCTCCAGGTAAGTGGATCTTGGCTGTGTCTTCTTCCTGAACTCATCTGTCTCTTCAAGGTAATGTTTTGCCCATAGTCTCACTTCTCTGATGGGTCTAAAGAAAGTCATTGATTTTCAATTTGTTCAGCTTTTTCTTGTAAGGACAGGAGAAATGACTTTTAAGCTCTTCACATTGTTGGAGCTAAAACCGAAAGTACTCTGAATGCCTCTTGATTAGTCTAATGCCGCTGAATGTGGAATGGTATAAGAAAATGTATGTGCTGTACCTTATTCAATCTTGTATTCAGCTTTGTGCCAAGCATAATAGAGTTCAGACTCAATGCACTGCAAACTATTAGTGTTAAATTAACAGAAAAGGACAAACCATCTCGCATATAAGAAAAATGGTACACTTATGCTAATCAGCGAAATCAGTGAGGATTCCTAAGTGTAATAATTGCATAAGTCATAGGAAAGACTAGTAAAATGCAAACGCATAATACTATTTTGCAGTGTTAAGATATATGCACCTGCACTCCTGAATAAAATTACGACCTTAGACACAGCAGGTTATTATTCATACTGCTTATAAATCTGAAAAGGGAAACCCATAAATTAACACCAAACAATAGAACCCACACACCTATTTCACATGTCTGGTCATTTCCAAGTACTAGATTTTAAACAGCTGCCTGGAATTTCGGCAGAGAGCATCTTAGATGCTGCCAAGATCATCAGAGAGGAAGTAGATCTTTACCCAACCCATTCCAACTTTCAGTATTCAAGATCATACATTTCTGAGTGTTTAGGGAACATAGAGTTGGGTGTCCAGAACAATGGGTGAGAAGGAGAAAATTTCTTCATGACTGAGACCAAACTCTGTAATATAATTTCAGAGTTATTTTTCTGATCTCTGATGGATGGGTTAAGAAGCAATCGAGAGCGTAGGGGAGAAAAGATTTCTTTCCGCGCCCATTGTTAGTTTAGGTTCATGGCTGAGGCACCTACAACAAAAGCACACAAATTTAGGTGACACAGGAGCCTTCAGAAATGAAGACCCAAAGAAACAGGAGAACGTGTGTTTTTATGCTTAGGTTTGATGAAGAGTGCACAGTCATGCAGAAGTATGTTAGGGCAAAGGGACTATGATCTAATGGTAATTAATAGGAGGAGGGACTTAGTAAGGCCTGTTTGTTCAGATTCTTTTCTGTGTCCCTGTGCCCTCAGAGATAACAAGATCTTTTTTTCTGGGTAACTGGAGAGTGCCTCTTAAATGACGGTCTTATGACCTATTTTAGAGAAAAGTCAGAGAATTCCTTTATAGGCTGCTTCAGGGAAGAAGGGCAGGAAAATGTCAGAGATCTTCCTGCTTTTATTGTTTTATAAAATGCCAAGTTGCCATACTTTGGGGTAGCATGTCCCGAATCCTATCAATAGGAAAAAGAAACTTGAACATGTCTAAAAACTGAGTCCTCATTCCATCCCTGCTGCATTCATGGGCTAACATTCCATCAGGAATCCATTACAGTCCCAGAGTGAGTATGCTAAATAGTCATTCTTTCCCAGGAGTTGTGGAACAGAAAAGTCTAGCTGTAGCTGTAGGAGATGTAAAAAAAAAAAAAAAAAAATTGGCTTGAGACAGAAATTTATGAGCAAATTTTACAGGAAGCCTATGCTTTCAGGAGAGAATTTATTTCTTTCCTCAATATAAAGTAAGAACCAATCCCATAGAAGTTGAAAGTGACCCACGTCATTGCATTTAAAATCGAAGTTCAAGAAATAATGACCTTTATTCTAGGAAAGGAACATATAACAAAAGAATCTTGATTAGAAATCAAGAAAGAACAATGTAACTGCTAACCAGGTCAGTAAAGACCAGAGGCTGGCAGGATACAAGTCCCCCATGTGTTCCTTTCTAATAATCACAAATACTCTCTCCCTGAAGGGTAATTTCTACCTGACTTATAGGATAACTGTTTCTTTGCTTTTTTTCTTTTTCTTTCTTTCTTTCTTTTTTTTTTTTTTTTACAGTTTTAACATATAAATATGTTCCCCTAAGATGTAATTTCAGTTTGTTGTTATTGAACTTTATAAAAATTGATTAAGACATATATGTTTTTTTGGTTGCTTCTTTTGATTCAATGCCTATTACTTGAAGGAGAAATTTCATTGTTATGGAGAAACTTTTCCTAATAAAATCTATGCAAAATAAGTAGATTTATAAGAATAGAAATAATGAAAAAAAGAGCTAACATATATTAAATTTCTTACGTTTCAAGCATTGTGGTAAGCATTTCACATGAATATACTATTAATCCTCATAATATTTCTACTATGGTCCCTACTTTGGATATGAGGAAAGTGAGGCACTGGGAGTCCAAACAATTTATCTAAAATTGCACTGCTGGTAAGAGCTAAAGCTGGGATTCAAATCCACATCTCTCAGTCTTGGAGCCCATGCTCTTGGCCACTATACTGCATTATCTTGGCTGAAACAAACACTGAGATTATTTTCCTTCAACCCAGAAAAGTCATGGTGAAAGTACTTCTTGGAAAAAATGTTTCTTTCTCTAAAAAATTCAGCTAAAATAAGGACAGTTGGTAGTATTAGTCAGAGACCCAATTAAAGGAGACTATGTTTTCCCCTGATAAGTATCAAATTAAAATCATTATGTTGAAATTAATTGAATATAATTTGAAGCCCTTTGCTTCTGTCCAATTTAATTGCAATAACCTTACAGCAAATTAAGTCTACAAGGAAAAGAGAAGTAGCCATACCCAAAGTATGACTTCCCTGGGATATAAATTTAAAAGCAAGTATATTTTTAAATTATGCAGTCATCCAAGAGGTTTGGACCAAACAGGGCTTTTGGGGCCATCAGCATTGCTGATAAACTGCTAAGACTACAAGAAGGAATCATGTGCACTGCAGAGAAAACTTGCAAATATAGTTGAGGGGAATACTGATATCTTTACTCAGTAGTTGTAGAAACAACAGAACAATGACAACAACAACAAAAACCCTCACTGGAGGCTTTTATCTTAACACCATTTTCATATTGCATCATCTATCCTTATGTGATCGATCTAATCTAATACGGATGCTCCCAACAATCATCATATTCCAAAAGAAATTCCAAAAGCAGCCAAAGATAATCCACATGGTAAACAATCATTAGTAGTCTGTGTGGGGAGTAAATAATTCATAGTCACTTTTCTTTTGTATACTGTTCTTGATTTTTCCTTTTAAACAGTTCCTTCTATTCAGTTTCAGTGGTAGGTTTGTAGTCTTAGCTCTTGCAAAGAATACTCATGAACTAAGCTATGATAATAGCTTTGTTATCTTGTACCACTGGAGTTAGTCCTGGTCTTGAAAAGTAGGAGAGCAGTACTGGACCCCAAAGTCCCTTGGAGATAGCTATCTGATTTCTCCTTCCAACAGTTCCAGTCTGGGAAGAGTCCACTTGATTTAGGGATGAGTTGAAAGTTCTGGCTTCTAATCTATCTTCTAATCTATTTTTGGTCTGTGAAGAATTAACAAAATGATAGCAGCAGAGGAGTCTTGCTAGGTCTGGGCTGCATGTCTAAACTAACAATCGGATTGTCAAGTATCTTAGTCTTTTCAGGCTGTTGTAACAAAATGCCATAAACTGGGTGACTTATAAACAACAGAAATTTATATTTGGTGTCTGGGAAGTCCAAAATAAGGCACTGGAAGATTGGCATTTGGTGAGTGTGCACTTGCTGGTTCATTAGACTGCTGTCTTCTTGCTATAATCTTGTGTGGTGGAAGGAGAAGAAAATTTTCCTGGAGTCTCTTTTATAAGGGCACTAATATTACTGGTGAAGGCTCTGTACTCAGGGTCTAGTCAATTTCCAAAGGCCCCACTTCCAAATACTGCCACAGTGGGGATTCAGTTTCAACCTATGAATTTTGAGGGGATACAAATATTTAATCTGTAGTATCTATGGATTAGGCACTAATGAATAGTTATTAACTATGCTTGGTATTGAACTATGCCTTAAATATTAACTATGAAGTGAGGCCAAGCACTAAGAGTGTGTGTTTGGGCTCCTCAGCTTCCACCCCAAAGGAAGAATCTACTGAATTTCTTACTTTTTCATCTTCTCTCTAATCCTTAGAATCTGACCTAGTCAAGACACTCCAGTCCATTTGAGTTTATTTTTTGTTTTTATGTGCTTACCAAAATGATTCTATATTGATTTTAACTCATAATATATTTTTAGCTAAAATAACATTTGTTATAATTGGAAGATGGCTTCATGTTAGACATAGCTTGTCCTGAGCTCATGGGTGACTTGGTGATGTTAGCATCTCACAAACACCATTCTTACCATAACTACATAGGTATAAGGGAACCCGGCCCAAGTTCTGCAGAGTTTAGCCAAGAGAGACTCTCAGAACTGCTGTCCGACAGTGAGACATCATGAACATATCTGGTTAAAATCATAAATATAAAAACTATAACCTCTGTGACTGGCTTTCCTCCTTCCTCTCATTGTTTTTCCTTCCTTCCTTCCTTCCTTCCTTCCTTCCTTCCTTCCTTCCTTCCTTCCTTCCTTCCTTCCTTCCTTCCTTCTTTCAAAATTTGCCCTCTTCCTTTATTCACTCAATAATGTGGTAATTTATTCAGCCAACTAGTGGACAGTATTCCAGTGTCTCAGGTACCACACTAAGCACTATAGATTCAACAATTAGAAAAAAAAATCCCTGCTGTCTTAGAATCTAGATCCAGTGAGAGAGACAGAAATTTATCTAAAATCATACAAATAAATATAAAGTCAGAACTTTGATGAGTGCTCTAAAAAGAAGTGGAAGATATGTTGAGAGCATATAAAAGGAAGAAGGCTTTTCTGAGGAAGTAATGATGAAGCTGAAATCTGAAGGAAAACTAAAATTTAATAAAGTAAAAAGGGAAGAGCTTTTAAACAGAGGAAACAGCATATGCAAACAACTGTTGGCATTGGTATGTATCACACATTCAAGAAACTAAAAGAAGGCCAGTATAGCTAGAATACTAAGAAAGAGTAAGTGTGGAAGCCTATGCTACCAGAAAGAGGTGGGGACCAGACAATGCAGATTAATGTAAAAAATATTTGTTTCTATCCTAAGAGAAATAGATAGGAATCAAATGTTTTGAAGTTGAGGATACTTGATCAGATTTCTATCTGGAAAAGCTTCCTTTTGTTTAAGTGTAGGAAAATGGAATAGAGAATGAATTGTCTGGTTACAACCAAGAACACAGAAAAGACGCAGAGTGTTTAATTCAAGGAATTAAGTTTAATTCAGTGAATTAGTTATCTAGTTAATGAGATAGATTAAAAATCAAAATGATGTAAATGAGAGTTAAGAACAGCTGAAAGTCCCTAACATGCTGAGGCTGGAGGGGCACAGAAAGGATGTGGTGAAGTGGTGCCAAGGTCCAGGGTCTACTAACAGAAGCTGGAATCATAAAAGGTAGGAGCTACATCACAGAGGATAGGCAAACAGTGCCAGAAATGTAGACCAATGTAGGGAGGGAAGATGGAAATAGCTGTCTTCTCCCTTCCTACCATCCTCCAATCTCCTGCCAATATCTCCCATTGGCAGAGCCAGCAGGAAGCCAGCCAACACATATCTGAGTTCTCACAGTCAGCAAGGGTTAAGCTCCCTGCAATACCAAGCACATGAGAAGAGTGAAGTACTGAACTGGGGGACTAACAGGCCCAGGACTAGCAGAGAGGGCAGGAGTGGATGGCAGGAGGGGTGTGCATATTTAGAGGTATTGAAATAGTTCGGTGGCTTAGATTAAGGTAGCAGCAGAGAAAATGGAGAGAAGTAGATGATTTAAGATATATTTAGGAGGCAAAAAATCAGTTAAGACTTTGTGACAGATTCCATTTGAGCATTAAGAAAAAAGGAAGTATTATAACAACTTTAACCATTTTCTTTGGGCTAGTTTTGTGGTTTCTGCAGGACTACAAAGCTGCCGCTCAAAAGTAATCCCTGAGTGTTTAACCAAAGTGCTCCTCCAATCTATAATAAACAAGAAAGGGTAGCCAGCAATTGGATGGATGTCATGCAGTAGAGAATGAGGGGGATTGGCTGCTGCCATGGCAACATTGGTTATCGTTACCAGGAGGCACAGGAGAGAATGGCAGGTTATATAACCAAGGGACAGAGGATTTATAGAATAATACATCTCCTGGATATATCCTTAGGTTGAAATAGCAGTACTGTTTTACAATTACATAAAACTCTTTACAGAAATGGGAAGAATACCATACCAAGCAGATATGATAATAAATGCTAGTGGTGTGTGTGTGTGTGTGTGTGTGTGTGTGTGTGTGTGTGTGTGTGAAGTATTTGAAAAGTATTTTAAGAATTTCTACAAAAGCCATGTAAGTCGTCCAAAATTAAGGCTCTCAGGGCTTCAGAACAAAGGTGGAGACTAAGCTGTGGTACGGAGGAATTCATGAGCCAAAACAGGAATGACTGTAGATTGGTTCTATGCAGTTGCCACTGCATTTAAGAAGGAGAAGTGGAGTGGACAAGAGAGCTCAGTAGTCACTAGACCTGTCATTGACAGCTTTTACCTGGTAAATCTTCAGAGAACAGTCAGAAGCTCAACTCAAGATGTTTCTACTACTGATATTTTATAAATTTTTAACTTTAATAACAATGTGAGCAAAAGATAGCTAAAGCAATTTTATTAATAACAATCCAACTATATAATGATAAACTACCTCTCTGGCTCAATAAGAAAAATATTAATTAAATGCCTATTATATATATGGCTTTGGGCTAGTTTCTGAAAAGACTGCAAAGAAATATAGGGTGCAATTTAACACAGTTACTACAAGATCCTTTCATTTTTAATTTTGGTGACACTATTTATTAGCTCTAGCAACACTAAATTCCAAACAAATTCACCTTCCTGCTAAATATTGATATTTTACATATACTAAAACCTCCATTTAAGTTGATGGAAAAAAATCTGTTTTATGAATTAGAAAAAGTTAATATATAGGTATATAGGCTACAGGACTTGAAAAGATCATGTAATGTGAATATTATCAAATTAGAATGAATTGGGGAGTTTGATATAGATAAAAGCATTACTAAATAGTAGGTTGTGTTGAAGCAGCAGCAAAATGCCATCCTGACCAGCATACAATATCTGAAGATCAACTCAATAATTCCAGGAGATACATTCTTGTGCCAGGAATTAGATAATATTTGGATGTTTTACATAGGAAAATAATCGAAAATCAGTGAGGAAACAATTGGGTGACTTGCCAGAGCTGGAAAATGAAGATGCAAATGCCTTGATAGAAAATGTATAAAGGGAAAGTTGACCAAAATGTTGAGATTGAGATCTCTGATTTTGTGGAGGTGTTAACATCCCACTTTAATTCTACATATATCGAAACAATAGTGTCATACTGGAGGACAACTGAAAGATTTATAGATAGAACTAGGCCCTTGCTTATGATACTTTACACCCATTTTCAGGGTCTAATCAGGAATTTTGGCATCCTAAACAAGCAAGAAGGCAAGAAGCAGGCCCTCAAATTGAAAGAATGTATTGGGCAGTGAGGGCAGAGCAAAGGGAGCAAGGAAGTGGTAGGGATGCTGAGTATATTGAGAGTGTTGTGCAATTCTCCCTCCCTGGAAAGTTTTCTTACCTTGAACTTGGGTCCCAGCTACAATCAACTGCTTCCCTGCTAAAGGAAGTGGTCTGATCAGGTGCTTTGGTCATCTAGAGATGCAGGGAGAGGAATGGCAGAAGGAAAGATGTCAATTGTTTACTAGGTAGGGAGAAGACTTAAAAAAGGCTAAACTCTTTAAAAATCATTATTTTCAAAGTTGGAGCTCTCTAACTTTTGGTGTTAAGGTCAATGTCTGGTATATCCAGTAGGAATTAATCTTCTGTTTACTTTGTGTTGAAGAGTGGCTTCTTGTGCCCAGAAATAAACTGTAGTCATAAATGACTGAGTAGTGTCTTGACCCCTAGAAAAGCACAAGAACAAAACCAGTTTAATAGCACTGTGAGTACTGGCCACGTGGTCATTGTGGGTGCCAAGTACGTCTTCCATCTCTTTCCAGACTCTAAGCTCTCTTACAAAGTAGACCATCGCCTTATGTTGTGGGTATCAGATACTTAGTGACTATATTAATAAGCAAAAATTCAGAATTTTGAAAGAAAGGATTCAGAATCATCCCTCTAAATAAAGATAATTTATCGGCTCACAAATTTATAAACTGTCAAAAAGTCAGACCCCCTAAGAAATGCATATATAGATGATCCCCAACTTACAATGCTTTGACTTACAATTTTTCAACTTTACAATGGCACAAAATCAATAACCAGTCAGTAGAAATCATAGTTCTCATGCAATACTGGGCAGTGGCAGTGACCTGCAGCTCACAATCATCCACACATTTTCAACTTACAATATTTTCAGCTTACGATGGGTTTTTTGGCATATAATTTCATTGCAACTCAAAGAGCATCTGTATTTCAGAGAGAAATACAACCATCTTTTTGGGAAAATAAAACATTAATGATAAATAAGAAAATCTGGGATTTTAAATAGGAAAATTTAAACTGATTAAATTAATAAAACAAAGTTAAGCTATAATACTGGTCATAAAATTGCAAATTCAATAGTTGCGTGTGGCAGTGCTGCTTGCCATCATCCTTTGGATGACAAATTTGCGTTACATATTAGGTGCTAAAAAAAATTCAGTAATCTAATTTATGGAAATATACCAAAAAAAATTAAAAGAAGGAAAAGAGCTATATACAAGAAGACTATAATCAAATTGAAAATAAAAAATAATTAAAATGTTCAATTAAAAGGGAATATTTAATTAAAATATGCCTCGTCTATTTAATGGACTATTACCTAGATAATAAAATAATAATTATCAAGACTAATCAGCACCATAGAAAATGTTAATACAATAAATGTTGAATGAGAACAATAGAACACTAAATTAAGGGAATATTCTGGTTATAGTAATGAAAAGAAATTTATCTTTATGGACAGACACTGGAAGATAGATGATGAAGAGTCACTTTTTTTCTGTTGTCTTGCTTTTCTACATCAGCCCATAAGGGAAGTACTTCTATCTTGTTTGAAGTTCCTACCCATAGCAGGAGGGATGACTTATCTGATTGGTGAGTTTGGGGAAAGAGGCCATTGCACATCTACAGCTTTGCCTTTTCTCTGTTGGTGGTGTGGCAAGGATTCAGGCTGCAGGCATTTTTTCCCTTGTTCCAGGATCCACCAATAAGTAAGCCCTCTGGGACAGGCTCTGCCCCTGTAGAGTATTCCTGCCATTTTCTCACTCCTGTAACTGATTGGTGCATATATCAGTTTCATGGGGTAGGAATAGGATATTATTTTGGGCTCAAGATGTTCTTGATTAGGCATTTTCTAATCAAGCTTTACAGCACAGGCTGATATTTTTATTTCTATCAGAGTACTGGGAATATCACTCAATTTGTTGAGAACTGGATACCATGGTGGTATGATTACCACTGTCAATCTGAAAAAAGTGAAAAAAATCCAGATATCCACCAATTGGTGAATGGAAAAACAAAATGTGCTATATCCATAAATGGAATATTATTTAACCATAAAAAGGTATGAAGTTATGATATATGAAACAACATGGGTAAAAATTGAAAATAGTATGCTAAGTGAGAAAATCCAAATATAAAAGGCCACATATTGTATGATTTCATTTATATCAATGCTCAGAATATGCAAATCCAGAGAGACAGAGAGTAGATTAGTGGCTGCCAGGGGCTGGGGGAGGGAACAAAAGGAATGACTGCTAATTGTGTATGGAGTTTCTTTTTGGGGTGATGAAAATGTTCTGAAATTAGGTAGTGACCATATTTGCACAACCTTGTGAATATACTAAAACCACTGAAGTGTACATTTATAAAGGCTGAATTTTATTATATGTGAATTATATCTCAGCTTTAAAAAAGGATAAAATTGGTAAAATAGATAAAATAGCTAAAAAGAGATAAAATAAAATTCCAAAGGTTTTTAAATCTCTGTGCCAGAAAATTGGGACAAAGACCAGATATGTTTTTTAATTGTACCAAAGCCATAAACCAAAAGGATATGTATTTCAACATTTCTAGGACATGCTGAACAATGACAGCAGACTACACACTATTTTCAAGAACCTATTGAATATGTACTAAGACAGACTATATCCTGGGCCATAAAATAATCCTCAACAAATTTAAAAGATTGAAATAATACAGTGTGTTCTCTAATCACTAGAAATTAGTAATGGAAAAATAACAGGAAAATCTTCAAATGCATAGAAACTGAAAAACACACTTCTAAATAATTCATGTATCGGAAAAGAAGCCTTCAGGGTAAAAAGCAAGCTGAATGAAAATTAAAATACAACATATCAAAACTTTTGGGATACAGCTAAACAGTGCTGGGAGGTAAATTTATAGCAATAAATGTGCCCATTAGGAAAAAGGAAATTATTATTATTATTAATTATCTATGCTCCTACCTCAAGAACCTAGATTAAGAAGAGCAAATAAACTTAAGGCAAGCAGAAAGAAGGGAGAAATAAAACGAAGACATCAATGAAACTGAAAACAGAAACACAATAGAGAAATTCAATGAAACAAAGAGCAGATTCTTTGAAAAGTTTCATGAGATTTTCAAGCCTCTAGTAAGACTGACAAAGAAACTAAAGAAAATATGCAGATTATCAATATTAAGAATGACACATGGAGCATCACTACTGATGCTTTAGACATCAAAAGGAGCTAAGGAAATTCTAAGAACAACTCTTCATGACTAAATTTGACAATCCAGATAAAATGGACCCATTCTTCAAAAAACACAAGTACCACTATATCTATAACATTAAGGAAATTGAATTCATAAGTTAAAAACCCACAAAAAAAGAAATCTCTGGGTCCAGATGGATTCATCAGAGAATTCTGCCAAATTTTTAAAGAATTACCACCAATTTTATACAGTCTCTTTCAGAAAATGGAAAAAAGGGAAATGTATCCTAATTCATTTTATAAAGCTAATATTACCCTCATCCCAAAACTGGACAAGCTACAAAAATATACTTTCAAACCAACATTTGTCATGAATATAGACACAACAATCCTTGATAAAATATTAACAAATAGAATTCAGCAATATATTAAAAGATTATATAACATGACCAAGTAGTATTTATTCCAGTGATTTAAGCTTATTTAATATTTGAAAATCATTCAATTAATATAATCCACCATCTTAACAGGCTAAAAAAGAAAAATTGCATGACTAAGCCAACTGATGCAGAAAAAGGATTTGACAAAATTCAACACTTATGATAAAAACTCTCAGACAAATAGGTTAGAAGGGAACTTGCTCAACTTGGTAAAAATCGGCTAAAAAAACCTACAGTTAACATTATACTTAATGGTAAGTGACTGAATATTTTCCTCCTAAAATTAGGAAAAGGCAAGGATGTCCATTCTCATGACTGTTATGCAATATGGTGCTGGAAGTTCTAGTCAGTGCAATAGGCAAGAAAAGGAGCAAAAACGTATACAGATTAGAAAGAATGCAGTAAAATTGCCCCTATTTACAGATGATATGCTGTTTAAATCTCAAGAACCTACAAAAATACTTCTAGAGCTAATAAGTTTAATAAAATCACAATATACAATATAAACATAGAAAAATCAATTTTTTCTATATTCCCGAAATGAACACATAAACACCCAAATGTAAAATATAGTACTTTTTAAAATCACATGAAAAAAATGAAAGGTTTAGTTGTAAATCTAAGAAAACATGTACAGAGCTGGTATGCTGAAAACTACCCAATACTGATTAAAAAGATATCCAAGAATATGTAAATAAATGTGGAGACATATCATATTTATGGATTGGAAGACTAAATAAGCCCAGAAAGATGTCAATTTTCTCCAAATTGATACACAGTTTTAATATAATTCCTATTAAAGTCCCAACATTTTTATATAAATTTGGCCAAGATTATTCTAAAATTTATATAGAAAGGCAAAGCAATACAACTAAGACAATTTTGACAAAGAATAAAGTGGGAATAACCTATCTTCTAATTTTAAGAATTATCGTATAACTTCAGTGATCAAAATAGTGTGGTGTTGGTGGTGAGACAGACACATAGGTTAAGGGAACAGAAATAACCCACCTAAATATATCCAGTTGATTTTTGACAAAGGAGAAGAGCAGCTCAACAGTAGTGGAGCAATTGGACATTCATAAACAACAAACAAACAAACACAAAAAAACTTTGACATAAGTCTCACACCTTATACAAAAAAACAAACAAACAAAAAAAAAACCTCAAAATGGATTGGATCACAGACTTAAATTTAAAATGTGAAAGTATAAAACTTTTAGAAAAAAACATAGGAGAAAATTCTTTGGGATCTAGGGCTAGGAAAAGAGTTCTTAGACTTGGGACCAAAATCATATTCCACAAAAAGAAGAATTGATAAATTGAATTTCATCAAAATTAATGACTTTTGCCCTGTGAAAGACCCTGTTATGAGGCTTAAAAGATAAGCTACAGAGTGAAAAAAAAATATTTTCAAACCACATATCTGACAATGGACTAGAATCTAGAATATAACAAAACTCTCAAAATTTAACAGTAAAAATCCAAACAATCCAATTACAGTATTTGCAAGACAGAAGGAGGTATTTCACTCAAGAAGACATGCAGATATCAAATAAGCACATGGAAATATATGGAAAATTACTAGCCATTAATGAAATGCAGTTAAAAGCACAGTGGAATATCTCTACATACTTATCAGAATGGCTAAAATAAAAAGTAATGACATCAAATGCTGATGACAATGGAGAGGGACTGGATTACTCATTTATTGCAAGTAGAAATGAACAATGGTACAACCACTCTAAACAGTTTGGCAGTTTCTTAAAACCTAATCATGTAACTCCCATATGACCCAGAAACTGCACTCCAAGCATTTTTCTCAAGAAATGAAAATCTGTATGCACGAATGTTTTAGCAGCTTTATTAGTAATAGTCAAAAACTGGAAATAATCCAGATGTCCTGCAATGGGCGAATACAATGTGGTATTTGTCTTAGTGTGGCTGGCTTTTTTCACTTTGCATAATATTTTTCAGGTTTATCCATGTTGACATATGGCAGAATTTCCTTCTTTTCTAAGGCCAAATAATATCCCATTGTATGTCTATACTGCATTTTCTTTATTCATTCATCATTCACTAAATGATTGCTTACACATTTTGGCTATTGTGACTAGTGCTGCAATGAAAATAGGAGTGCTGTGGATCTCATTGAGATCATGATGTCCTTAAAGTCACCTAACTTCCATCACCTTCACACTGTAGGAAGATATCTGAGTCTGATAGAAAAGGTGCAGATTTGTCCTTGGGCAGAAGGTCTACATATATTTGAGAAGAACTTTCTCCTTTGTCTTCACTTAGGCAGTTGTTCTCAAACTTTTTTGTTTTACAACCCCCTTGTAGTCTTTAAAAAGACTTCAAAAGATTTGCTTATGTAAATATTTACCAATATTTACTGTATTTTATTTTGTATTTTAAAGTAAAATATAGAAAGTTGAGAATTTTTTTAATATATAAAAGTAACAATATTAAAATCTTTATATTTTAACATAAATAACATTTTGATTTAAAAATTGTATTTTAAAAACTTAAAAGTAAACTAATGAGAAGACTAGCATTGCTTTTATATTTGCAAATCTCTCTAATAGAAGACAGCTGAATTATCATTGCTGCTTCTGTGGTAAACCTATTATCATATGCTGTTTTTTTGTAAAGTATATGAAAAAATTCTAGCCTCACTAAGAAATGTAGTTGGAGAAGGGAAAAATATATCAGTCATTTTAGATTATTGTGAATATTGTTTATTTCCCTTGGTACATCAATTTTATTTTTATTCATTTGTTTATTTTTATTTATTTATTATTAATTATTATGGGTACATAATAGTTATATATCCGTATAGGGTACATGTCATGTTTTGATACGGGCATACAATGTGAATTAATAAAATCAGAGTAATTGGGGTATCTAACACCTAAGGCATTTATCATTTGTTTGTAATAGCAGCATTCCACTTCCACTTTTAAATTATTTTAAAGTATATCCTTTAAAGAGCTAAAAGTAGAACCACCATTTGACCCAGCAATCCCATTATTGGGCATATACCCTAAGGAACCTAAGACATTCTATAAAGAAGACATCTGCACTAGAATGTTTATAGCAGCACAATTCACAATTGCAAAGATGTGGAAACAACCCAAGTGCCCATCAATACATGAGTGGATTAATAAAATGTGGTATATGTATAACCATGGAGTACTACTCACCACAGAAAACAATGGTGATATAGTACATCTTGTATTATCCTGGATAGAGCTGGAGCCCATTCTACTAAGTGAAGTATCACAAGAATGAAAAAACAAGGACCACATGTACTCACCATCAAAGTGATATTAACTGGTCAATACTTATATGCACATATAGTAGTAACATTCATTGGGTGTTAGGCAGGTGGAAGGAAGGAGGAGGGGATGAGTATATTCACAACTAATGGGTGTGGTGAGAACTGTCTAGGGGATGGACATGCTTGAAGCTCTGACTTGGGTAGGGCAAAGCCAATATATGTAACCTAAACATTTGTACCCCCATAATATTCTGAAATTAAAAAAAGAAAAGGAAAATAAATAAAGTATATCCTCACTTGTTGATCACAGTCACTTTGTTGTGCTACCAAATATAGTTAATGCTATCTAACTATGTAACTGTAGTTTTACCCCATTAGCCATCCTCATTTTATCCCCCCTCCTTGCTACCCTTCCCAGACTCTGGTAACCATAATTCTAGACTCTCTGTCAATAGAATCAATTGTTTTTAATATTTAGCTTCCACCTGTGAGTGAGAACATGTGAGATTTGCCTTTCTGTACTTGGCTAATTTCACTTAACATGATGTTCTCTAGTTCTATCTGTGTTGCTGCAAATGGAAGGATTTTGTTCTTTTTGCGGCTATATAATATTCCATTGTGTATATGTACCACAATTTCTTTATCCATTTATCTGTTGATGGGCCCTTAGGTTGATTATAAATCTTCGCTATTGTGAATAATGATGAAATAAACATGGGAATGAGAATACCTTTTCAGTATACTTATTTCCCCTTCTTTGGATATATACCCAGCAGTGAGCTTGCTGAGTCATATGTTAGTTCTGTTTTTAGTCTTATAAGGAACTTCCATATTGTTTTCCACAGTGGTTTTGCTAATATACATTCTCACCAAAGAGTACAAGGGTTCCCCTTTTCCACATCCTGTCTTTTATTCTCTGTATTTTTTATAAAGCCATTTTAACTGGGGTGAGATGATAGCTCATTTGATTTGCATTTCTCTAATGACTAACGATGTTGAGTATTTTTTCATATAACTATTGGCCATTTGTATGTCTTCTTTTGAGTAATGTCTACTCAGATCCTTTGCCCATTTATTATTCAGATTATTTGTTTTTTCCTATGAAGTTGTTGGAGCTCCTTATACATTCTAGTTATTAATTCTTTGCCAGATGGGTAGTGTGCAAATATTTTCTCCCATTCTGTGGGTTGTTTTGTCCCTTGTTTGTTGTTTCCTTTATTGTTCAGAAGCTTTTTAGTTTGATGTTATCCCATTTGTCTAATTTTGCTTTGGTTGCCTGTGCTTTGGGGTTATTACTCAATAAATCAATGTTCTGAATTGTTTCTCCAATGTTTTATGTTAGTGGATTCACAGATTCAGGGTTTATATTTAAATATTTAATCTATTTTTATTTGATTTTTTTATATGATGAGAGAGAAGAGTCTAGTTTTATTCTTCTGCATATGCATATCTAGTTTTTCCAATATTATTTATTGAACAGACTGCCCTTTCTACACTATATGTTCTTGGCAACTTTGTCAAAGATAAGTTCATAATAAATGTGTTTCTAGGTTCTCTATTCTATTCCATTGGTCTATGTGTTTATTTTTATGACAATATCATACCGTTTTGGTTACTACAGCTCTGTAGTATAATTTGAAGTCATGTGATGTGATTCTTCCAGGTGTTTGTTTGTTTGTTTGTTTGTTTGTTTGTTTGTTTGTTTTTAGAGTGGCTTTGGCCATTCTGGATCTTTTCTGGTCCCATATAAATTTTAGGATTAATTTTTCTATTTCTGTGAAGAATGTGATTAGTATTTTGATGGGGATTTCATTGAACCTATAGATTGCTTTGAGTAGAATGGACATTTTAATAATAATGATTCTTCCAATCAACAAGCATGGAATGTATTTCCATTTTTTGTATCCACTTTAATTTCTTTCTTCAATTTTTATAGTTTACATTATAGAGCTCTTTCACTTCTTTGATTAAGTTTATTCTTAGATATTTTATTTTATTTTTAGCTATTGAAAATGGGATTACTTTCTTGGTTTCTTTTTCAGATTCTTTACTGTTGGCATATAGAAATTCTACTGATTTTTGCATGTTGATTTTGTATCCTGCAAATTTACTGAATTTGTTTATCATTTCTAAGAGTATTTTTATTTAGTCTTTAGGTATTTCTAGATATAAGATTATATCATCTGCAAACAAGGAAAATTTGACTTCTTCCTTTCTAATTTGGATGTCCTTTATATTTTTCTCTTGTCTAACTACTCTAACCAGAACTTCCAGTACTATGTTGAATAGCAGTGATGAAAGTGGACATCCTTATCTTGTTCCAGATCTTAGAGGAAAAGCTTTCAGTTTTTCCCTATTCAGTATGATATTAGCAGCAGGTCTGTCATATATGCCTTTATGGTGTTGAGATAAGTTCTTTGTATACCCAATTTTTTTAGAGTTTATATCATGAGGGGATATTGAATTTTATCAAATGCTTTTTCAGCATCAATTCAAATGATCATATGTTTTCTTCTTTGTTCTGTTGATATGATGTATCACATTGATCAATTTGCCTATGTTGAACCATCCTTGCATCCCTGGGATGCATCATCCTTGATCATGATGAATAATCTTTTTAATGTGTTATTAAATTTTGTTTCTTCATATTTTTTGAGAATTTTTGCATCTATGATCATCTGAGATATAGGCCTATAGTTTTCTTTTTTGTTGTTGCTGTATCTTTGTCTGTTTTGGGTATCAGTGTGAGACAGGCCTCAAAGAATGAGTTTGGGATTATTCCCTCCTCCTCGATTTAAGCATAGCCCAATTCCACTGCCTCCAAGCCAGCACAGCTGCAGAAGTTGCCACAGGACTGAAGCCTTCATGGCCTGACTGCCTTATGAATTTAGTCCAGGCCCCAGTCTGCTTTTTGTCAGCCAATGTTGGGGCTACCTGATACTCCGGGTTTGGGGGCAGAGGATTTCTCTCTAGCTGGGCTGGTCTAAATGCTCCCTCTTTGAACTGGAACAAGACGAGGTTGCCCACTATCTCCACTTGTATTCAACATAGTGCTGGAAGTCCTTGCTACAGCAATCAGACAAGAGAGTGGAATTAAGGGTGTCCAAATGGGAGCAGAAGAGATCAAATTCTCACTCTTTGCTGATGACATGATATTATATCTAGAAAACCCCAATGATTCAACCAAGAGACTCTTTGAATTGATAGAAGAATTTGGTAAAGTCTCAGTATACAAAATCAATACACAGAAATCAGAGGCATTCATATACGCCAACAACAGTAAAAGTGAGAACCAAATCAAAGACTCAATTCTCTTCAAAATAGCAACAAAGAAAATAAAGTACCTTGGAATATATTTGACTAAGGAGGTAAAAGACCTCTACAGGGAGAACTATGAAACACTGAAGAGGGAAATAGCAGAGGACTTAAACAGATGGAAGAATATACCATTTTCATGAGGCAGCAGAATCAACATTGTTAAAATGTCTATACTACCCAATGTGACCTACAAAGTCAATACAATCCTTATCAAAATACCATCATCATTTTTCACAGATATAGAAAAAATAATTTTACGCTTTGTATGGAACCAGAGAAGACCCCATATAGCAAAATCAATCCTAGGCAATAAAAACAAAATAAGAGGTACCAATTTACCAGATTTCAAACCATAGTCTTTAATGACTATGGCTATAGTCATTAAAACAGCTTGGGACTGGCACAAGAACAGAGGCATTGACCAGTGGAACAGAACAGAGAACCCAGATATAAAACCATCCTCATATAGCCAACTAATCTTCAACAAAGCAGACAAAAACATACACTGGGGAAAAGAATCCTTATTCAATAAATGGAGCTGGGAAAATTGGATAGCCACATGTAGAAGACTGAAACAAGACCCACACCTTTCACCTCTCACAAAAATCAACTCATGCTGGGTAACAGACTTGAACCGTAGGTGTGAAACTATTAGAATTCTACAGGAAAATTTTGGAAATACTCTACTAGTATTGGCCTAGGCAAAGAATTTATGAAGAAGACCCTAAAGGCAATCACAACAGCAACAAAAATAAGCAAATGGGACCTGATCAAATTAAAAAGCTTCTGCACAGCCAAAGAAACTGTCAAGAGAGCAAACAAGCAATCCACAGAATGGGAGAAAATTTTCTCAAGCTACATATCTGATAAAGGGCTGATAACTAGAATCTATTTAGAACTCAGGAAAATCAGCAAGAAAAAATCAAACAACCCTATCAAAAAATGGGCAAAGGACATGAACAGAAATTTTTCAAAAGAAGACAGAATAATGGCCAAAAAACATGAAAAAAATGTTCAGCATCTCTAATCATCAGGGAAATGCAAATCAAAACCACAATGAGATATCACTTAACTCCAGTGAGAATGGCCTTTATCAAAAAGTCCTCAAACAACAAATGCTGGCATGGATGTGGAAATTGAGGAACACTCCTACACTGCTGGTGGGACTGCAAACTAGTTCAACCTCTGTGGAAAACAATATGGAGATACCTCAAAGCGAGATACAAGTAGATCTACCATTTGATCCAATAATTCCACTACTGGGCACCCAAAAGATCAAAAGTCACTTTATGAGAAAGACACCTGCACTCGAATATTTATAGCAGCACAATTCACAATTCCAAAGCTGTGGAAACAACTCAAGTGCCCATCAATTCATGAGTGGGTTAATAAAATGTGGTATATGTATACCATGGAATACTACTCAGCTTTAAGAAACAATGGTGATATAGCACCTCTTGTATATTCCTGGATAGAGCTGGAACCCATTCTATTAAGTGAAGTATCTCAAGAATGGAAAAACCAGCACCACATGTACTCACCATCAAATTGGTATTAATGGATCAATGCCTCATTTATTGGGTGTTGGGAGGGTGGGAGGGGGGAGAAGGGGGTGGGTATATACAACCACAATGAATAAGATGTGCAACGTTTGGGGATGGACATGCTTGAAGCTCTTACTCAAGGTGGGAGTAGGGCATGGGTAACATGTGACCTTATCACTTGTACCCCCATGATATGCTAAAATTAAAAAAATGTACAACTAAATAAATAAATAAATGCTCCCTCTGTGGACACTGGCAGAATTTTGCCCTGTGCTGTGTTCCCTTGTGCCAGGGAAGCTTTGAGTTTCAATGCAAAGCCCCATAATCACTTTACTGTCCTTCCCCCAGGCACATGGATTCTCTCTACACTCAATGTGGTGGCATAGCACTGCTGGGACATGGGGGTGGGGTGGCATAGGCAACATAAGACTGTCTTTTCTGCCCTCACCAGTGCTTCTTTCCTTGAAATGCTGTTAAAACCAGGTAGTATGATTGCTCAACTGATTTTTGGTTCTTCTAAAAGTAGTTGCTTGCATGGATAGTGGGTGAGTTTGGTGTTCATGCAGAGGGATGATTGCTGGAGGTTTCCATTAAGCCATCTTGCTCAACCCCCTCCCTATTCTTTGATACTATAGTAATAACTTGATAAATAGCTTCTTAAAGATTAATTGAAATATGGATTGTGAAACTATAGCAATAAATTTTTCATACATTGTTCCACAAAATCCATTAGTCTATTTTATATTTTAAATGGATATTTTACCCAAAAACATCATTTTGTAACATGATCCATTGTTCAGTTGTAAAATATTAGTTTACTAAATTATGCAGATTTTCTATATTATGGCACATTTAATTCTAAAATATTTTTTAAGATCACATTTGTTAAAATCACTAATCTTGTCAGAAAAGTCTTTATTTTTTATTGGGGAGTCTCTATTTTTTATTAGCAAACTCATGGTGGTGGATATACTTTTTCCAAATTATAAACAGATAACACATTTTTATTTGCAAATGCAAATTTTATCATTGGCCACAAATACTTTCAGTTGTTTTCTTTGAAGTGACAGCCTTAGTTTATTTATTTTCAAGAAAATGTTTACCCAATATCCAAATTTAAATAACCATAGTGTGTCTTTCAGTCACTCTTTCAAGTAAAAATGATGTTCCATGAAAAAATGCAACTGGTTAAACTTGCAGTTCAAACACACATGTAAGTGTTTCTCTTTGAGACAGTGGTCATATTTCAGTATACAGCAGAAGTGCTTAACACTGCATACAACCAAGAGTGGATATTTAATAATATTAATATATTTTACTGCTTTATGAAGGGTATGTTTTAGCGAATGAATGAAACTGATGTGGCAGTAAGGAATACAATGACTACGGATACAGTTTGGTTTCACTTGGTACCTGTTTAGATGCCAGCTGTTTCACTCACCAGTGCTTTTTCATGATCAGTGGAAAAGGCACATGCATGAGTATTATTATGAAAATAGTTTTGACTCCGTGAATTTGCTGAATAAGTCTCAAGGTCCCTGAGAAGATTGAGTATCAATCTTTGAAAAACCACTGAATTTGGGTGACTATGCTATAAACCCAGAAAATATCTTTTCATCTTGTGATTTCCTTTATTACATTGGCAAGACCATACCATTTGTCCAACAAACCCAATCTCATTGTATCTGAGAGATACAGTGTTAACATGGAGGGTACACGTTGAGAGTAATATCAAAAAGTAAATGTAAATTGAAGCTATTAAATTGTCTAGATAATGGAATAAAATATTTTATCTGTTTATTATATTATTTATTAAGCAGAATGTTTCAAAGCATCTGATTATTTTTTACTATAAAAGTATATTTTAAAAACATTTTATAAAATATCTATTTGAATGATCAATAATTCAAAATTTATCATTGATATAACTAGGTATTAGTTATTATTATTATTCTCAATTACAGCTGAGGAAACTGAGGCTTCGAGAGCCTCATATTAATTAATGACCACGTCAAGGTCACAGAGGTAGTAAGTGGAAGAGAACTTAATCATGAGGCTACTAAAGTGGCATCATGAAATCAAGAGCTTGTTAGAGAAAAGAGTCCAGATGGTTCATGCCAAAGTAGGCAGTTCACGATTTTTAGAACAGTAGCTGGCATTACTTTTCATTGGCAATGACAAACTTGTCACATAATCTATCCCTGGAATAAATTCATGACAAAACTCTTTCCTGAAAGGTGCTCAGACACAGGTATCTCTTTGCTGGGATCTGTGAGCTGAGTCATAGTTACAGAAAGCCTGACAATCTTGCTACAGGGCCTCAAGACTGGACAGAGAGTGCAGGCCCTGACATTGAACTTTAGAAATTATGACAGTTATACACTTGCTTGTCATCAAGTATGACAGAAAATCTGAAAGGTGATTCTTTGGGAACTTGACAGGAAAAACCCAATAGTGGTAAATGAAATAAAACTTCAGGATGTATTGAAAGAGTCTCCAAAGGGTAGAGTGTACTTGAGAGAAGTTTCTGAATTATGATATCTGCCTTCTTGAATTTCAGTGAGTTTTTGTGTTTGGAGATAGAAAAAAAGATGGCCATTTATCCAGGATACTGGAAAAATAATTAAGCCTAATCTAAATTGCACCATTTGGCCTCCAGGATCTCTTTCAGCCCAAGATAGAAGAGAATTTTGAGCAAAAATAGCCACTACTCTTTCACTCTTCACCATTTTCGTTTCTATTAATACCCCTCCTAGCCTCAGTTCAACCCTGAAATTCTATGAAGAGGTAACTAAGCAGGACATTTTTTTTCTCTTTGTCCTGCTATCTCACCCTTTCAGCAATGAGTACCTTAAAACACAAGGATAATACTATCTTCATCTCATACAGAGGATGTGGGGAAATCAGAGATAAATGATTGTTACAGTTCTTATTTATTAGGGAAGTGTGAAAGAAATTCATATGATTTAAGGGTGGGGAGAAAAAGAGGAAAAGTTAATTCCTTATTAGTTATTTATTAAATGCCTGCTTTTGGTCTATGCATAGTCTAGAAACTGGAGATATAGCAGTGAATAAAAATAGAAAAAATTTCCACATATCTATGGGAATATCAAAAATGTGTACATAGAATATACTTAGAACTCACGAAAATCAGCAAGAAAAAAATCAAACCACCCTATTAAAAAGTGGGCAAAGGAGTTGAACAGAAACTTTTCTAAAGAAGACAGAAGAATGGCCAACAAACATATGAAAAAATGCTCATCATCTCTAATCATCAGGGAAATGCAAATCAAAACTACAATGAGATATCACTTAACTCCAGTGAGAATGGCCTTTATCAAAAAGTCTCCAAACAATAAATGCTGGCATAGATTCGGAGAGAGAGGAACACTCTTACGCTGCTGGTGGGACTGCAAACTAGTTCAGCCTCTGTGGAAAGCAATATGGAGATACCTTAAAGCAATACAAGTGAATCTACCATTTGATCCAGCAATCCCATTGCTGGGCATCTACCCAAAAGATCCAATGATACTCTACAAAAAAGACACCTGCACTCGAATGTTTATAGCAGCACAATTCATAATAGCAAGGCTGTGGAAACAGCCCAAGTGCCCATCAATCCAAGAATGGATTAATAAAATGTGGTATATATATACCATGGAGTACTATTCAGCTCTAAGAAACAATGGTGATATAGCACATCTTATATTTTCCTGGTTAGAGCTGGAATCCATACTATTAAGTGAAGTATCCCAAGAATGGAAAAACAAGCACCACATATACTCACCAGCAAACTGGTATTAACTGAGCAGCACCTAAGTGGACACATAGGTACTACAGTAATAGGGTATTGGGCAGGGGGGAGGGGGGAGGGGGCAGGTATATACATATATAATAGGTGAGATGTGCACCATCTGGGGGATAGTCATGCTGGAGACTCAGACTTGTAGGGGGAGGGGAGGAATGGGCATTTATTGAAACCTTAAAATCTGTACCCTCATAATATGCCGAAATAAAAAAATGTGTACATATATCAATGTGTAGCTATCAGTTGGTAGTAAATATTATGAATAAAAAAACAGGCAAGATGTTAGTGAGTGACGAGGAGCTGGGTTATGTGCTATTCTATATGCGGTGGTCAAGGGAGGCTTTTCGGGTAAAGTGACATTTAGCATAAGGCTGAGTGTAATGAGGGACTACATCACAAAGATATCTAGGGGGAAACTGTCTAGGCAGAGGGCACAGCAAAGGTGAATGGCCTGCAGTGGGAATATGCCTTTGATGTAAAAGGAAGAGCATGGAGATCAATGTGGTTGGTGAAAAATCAGCCAACAAGAGAAGACAATATCAGAAAAGAAACAAAGAACCATCTAATATATGGGACCTTGTAGGCCATGGTCCAAGGGATAGAATTTAAATTTTATTTTGTGTGAAAGGCTTAGGTGATTTAAAGAGTAACTTAATACAAATTGAATTTTGAGATAATCATGCTGCTGTCTGGAAATTAGACCATGAGTGTACAAGGATTAAAGTCTAGTGACCAATAAGAAAGTTCGATAAAATATCCATAGTCAAAATGAACTAATGTCCAATTGAGAAGTGAGTTATTGTCAGCTTTGAGATAAATTTTCAACTATAGCTAACAGGATTGGTAATGGATTGGACATAGCGTGTGAGAGGAAAGTCTGCAGCCACAGGTATTGTCAAGACTTTGGCCCAGAGGCTGAAAAAACAGAGATGTAGTTAAATTGAGAAAAGAGAGATCCCAGGTTTTTATTTTGTTTGCTTTTTTGTGATGTAAAGGTTGGGGGGTGGGGGTGGAGAAAGGGGGTGGAAAAAAAGAGGAGGATAGTATCAATAATTTGGTTTTGCTCATGTTTAGTTAGAAATTTCTATTAGACATCCTGGTGGAGATGTTGAGCAAGTAAGTAGCTATATTATCAAGTCGAGTTTAGAGAACAAATCACGTCTGGAGTTTAAACATGGGATGGTTTCAGATGAGTTGTAGTTGAGAGGAAGTGATAGAAAATCAGGAAGGAGAAACCAAAGTAGGCTGCCTATGGGTCTGGGAGTTGCTTCCTGTTGGCATTTACCCTAGTCTGGGGGATTTTTCAGCTAGGGAATTGTTTTTTTAACTGAAAATACTTCCCTCTAAACTACTTAAAATCTTAACTGTCTCATTATCTTTGCACAGCTAAGTTCTGGCCTAATGACTATGTCAGAGCAGATACTCAGTTCAATTTTAAAAATGTTTTTAATTCATTAAAGTTGCTAAATCAGAGAACACTATTTAGTCGATTGTTGTAGGCATTTAATTTATAATTTTGGCTGAATGAAAGGCTGATTAGCGTATAAGGATAATGCATTAATAGTTAAAATGAGTTAAGTGTGATATGAACTTTCAATACTGAATGTAAATTAATTGAATCTTCAAATTTTCTGGACAATGCATGCTTTTAACTTACTTTTTTTAAATAAAGAGAGTTCAAAAAGCCATTAATAAAAACAAGTTTCAAGACACCCTGTTTAAGAGTTTAAAAATAACATTTTTACAAAAATGATAAATATTACTTTATTTAAAAACAATTCTATCTGAAGAACATTTTAAAAAATATTTATTTTTAATTATTATGGGTACATAATATTTGTATGCATTTAAAGAGTATATGTGATGTCTCATATTGAATGGGGAAGAACTGAAAGCCTTTTCTCTAAGATCTGGAACAAGACAAGGGCGCCCACTTTCACCACTGTTATTCAACATAGTGCTGGAAGTTCGAGCTAGAGCAATCAGGCAAGAGAAAGAAATAAAGGGGATAAAGTGGGAGGGAAGAACAACATTTTCTTTACCTTAATCTTGTTCTAAGAACTGTATCATTGGTTCTGACAAATTTAAGCTTTATTTACATTGTTCCTACCATATTAAATAGTTTAATATAAACTATAAACCACATTGCTTATTAAAATCGGATTAAATAGGGTTTTTGAAAATGTCTTAAAAACTTGATAAGGGGGTAATAAATATGAAGATTAAAACATAAAGTCTGTTACAAATTTCATGTTTTTTTCTTCTCCAGTAAACTTGTGGAGACCATAGTCTTTACTGGCTTTATTTTAATCATCTTTTAACATATTGTGTATTGAAAATGGTAATACAATAGAGGGATTATCTCAGGGCTTGAAAATTGTAACAACTAAGAAAATTCCCCTGTAAACTTTTACAGTATTATAGGCAAGACACAGTTGTGCTCCTATTTAAAGACTATAAGGTATTGGTTGCCTGCTTTGAGCCAAGTATTGAGCAAAACACTTTCTCCTAGTTCTCTGACAATCTCAACATGAGCTTGTAGGTGTTGTCAGGTACATAATAGCACACAGAAATAATGACTGGGCTACTTTCATCAGGATATTGGGATTTAAAATATTTATGACCTGAATAAACCCAGAGAAATAAAGCATGAATGTGACACATTTCAGAGAAAAAAATGTCTTTATAAAAGCAATTTTCCTTTCTCTAACAAACCTATAGCTTACGTTAGACTGAGAGGATTAACACTAATATTTTGTTTGGAGGATTTTTTTTTCTTTTTTATGAGCTGGACTCCCCCACGGTGAGGTGGCAGTTTATATTTAAAAAGATTAAATAGCAGAAAAAGACTTCATCTCAATCTACTTAATTTCCTAGGATTCCTGGCTAAAATACTGGGCTGTTCTGTAAATGTGCAACCTGAGATCATGGGAGAGTTGGAATTTATTTGTGCAGCCAACTAAGCAAGACAGTGGAAAAATATCAGGACTTAAGCTTAGAAGATTCACACTTCAGTCTTAGCTCCATGGATTTTGTGGGCTCAGGCAAATCTCCCCTCCTTTTTCCAGGTCTCAATTTACTTATTTGTATAAAAGGAGGTTGGTGATTCTATTAGAACTTTTTCAGAAGTAAGTGACAGGAATACAAGTCACAATGAATTAGGAAAATATAAAATGTATATGTGCATATAGCTAAAAAATTTTAGGGTTATAACTAGCTCGAAGTATGGCTGGATCAAGGAGCTTGAATTACGTAATCAGGCTCTGTTCCTCTCCATCCTGCTGCTCTGTTTTCATTACAGAGTTTGCTTCATTTGATTTTTTGGCTCTAGGCTTTTTTCTTTTCATATTCTAGAGAGTTTTCTTCTCTAATAGTTATAATAAAAATATTGGATGAAGTCTTCTTTGATTCAACTTGGGTCATATACTCTACCTTAAACTAATCACTATCAGTTTATTAATTTATTTACTATTTATTGTTATTTGAGCTCTATTATGTGATAGACTGTATTCTAGACATCTGTGATATTAATACAATAATGAACAAACTTATCTGTAAACATAAAATGTCACTGCCTTTATGTAGCATTCATTCCGATGGAACAGCCAGGCAATATACTAATACATGAATATAAATATAATATTCTGTTATTCTTGTCATATTATAAAGAAAAATAAATCAGGGGAAGTGAAGGAAGAGTCATGGGGGGTTATTTTATAGAGGGTGATCAGATAAGTCTTTTCTGATACAGAAAATTCTTCCAGGAGCAAAATGATGCTAGGAGAAAAGTGGTAAGTTTAAGACAATTGTTTCTTGTGTCTTAGGTGCAGCAAGGAGACCAGACTGGCCTGAGCAGAATGGTCTAGGAGGACACTGCTAAGGCATAAGCATGGGAAACTAGCTAGTGCCAGATTTTATTTTAAGTGAGTTCGAAATCCTGGAGGATTGTGAATGGTAGAGCAACAAGAGAATTATCTATTTTATGTCTTCAAGGGATCACTCTTGCTGCTACTTGGAGAATAGACTGTAGGACACAAGATTGGAAACAGAAGAATCAGTTAGGAGATTATTCCACTGTTCTAAGTGGGAAATGATTGTGGCTTAGACTACAGGAGCAGGTGAAGAAAAATGGTCAAATTTAGAATTAATTTTTAAGGTAGAGTTGATAGCATGTGCTGATGGATTAAATATTGTCCCTCAAGAGCAAGGCCACAGGTCATAAGACAGGAAGAATTCATCAGACACACCAGTATTCTTATGGATGAAATGATGATGCAAAGTTGAATATTCATGGCTAAGGGATTCTTGACTATTTTCCTCTATAATCTATAATTGTATTAATAAAGATAATAGAAAGACTTGATTAGAGAGGGTGTGTGAAATCCTCGTCTTCACCTATTTGAAGGGCTGTTGTGATAGAAGGAAAAGGCCTGTCATGTGTGACTCCAGAAGGAACGATCAGAGCTGATCAGTCAAAGCTGTAAGAAGATTGATCTTGACTTAGGCAAGAGACAGAGCTGATAATAAGATAATAGGAAGGCCCACCTCATCAGGCAGTGATTGTCATCTTCTATTTGCTGGAGGTGTTCCAGGAGACTCTTGTCATGATGAACAAATACCAGGGATGCTTGATTCCTGCTCTGGGAGGGTGGTTAGATTCAAAGTTCTTAGACTTTATTCTAATTAGAGTTTCTATAATTTCATTAAATTCTCGGTGTCTAGGTATTGAACAGAATCTGGCCTGAGATAATCACTTTAATTGTTCTTTTTTCTAATTTGAAAAGGACCTCAGCCTACAGAAAAGCAAGGTAATTCTTGAAGTCCTGTGAAAAAGTTTTGATGCTCAGGTGCCATAATGCACTGTCATTAAAACTGCTTAGAGAAAGTAGTAACTAAAAAGCAACACTAAGATGACGCTAGTGATTTTTATGGGGAGATTGTGCTGTATTTTATAATCTAGCCTATCATTATGCCTTTTAATATTCTGTCCTATTTTCAAGATATGTTCATCTAACACTTAACAAATTGCCAGGAGACTCATTTATTTTATTGTTTGACTATCATCTTTCCAAGTAAAGAGCCTCTCTATATTTGAATCATTTGATTAATGAACTTTATTGTTTTCAATAACTGAGGCCTACGTAATGGATAGAAAGAAAGGGATTGTGTATATCATATCTTCCCACTAATTCTTAGAGAAAGTTATGTTAATCTTTGTAGGTAGCAAAGCACTTATCCAAATACCTTAAGCTGAAATTTGAATCTTTGCATTTGCCTCATCTCTGTTACACTTTCTCTCTCACCTTTGCCTCAAGAATGCTGGATCACTTACTGTAACTCACACATTTCATTCACTGCACTTTTGAACCCCCACACCTCTGCAGACCCTGCTTTCTACTGTGAATACCTTCCTCTCTTTTGTTCTGGTAGATTCTTGAAGATCCTTCGATGCTTCCTCTCTATCAGCCTTCGCAGATGCTCTTAGGCTATCAATTTCTCCACCATTGCAAGATGCTCATGCATTAGTTTCTCAAGGGTATATATTTCAAGTTAACACTGCTGGATCACAACAAAAAGGCATGTTTCAATTATACTAGGTATTTTGAAGTTGGCATTCTATAGTGGTTTATCAATTTACACTTGTAAATGAGAATGAGAATACATTTCTTCATATCCTAGCCAACCCTTGGTATTTTTAGCTTTTAAGATTTTTACCAATCTGAAGAAAGTGAAATTAATTATTTTATTTTCCTTGATTATTGGCGGTCATTCAAGGTTATTCTCACATATGGGCTTTGTATCCTATTTGATTTATATTTATATCTTTCTCAGAATTTGTTATTGAGGCCCCTTTGTTTGGTCTTTTGAGCTATACACTGGATGGCCTCTAGGGGACATCTTTCACATAGACCACAGTGAGAATTATGCCACTCTGGGCTTCTGTAAGAAGGTGGCCCTGAGGTTATGTTTTTTACTCATCTCTCTATACCAGTTCTGTTGGGATGAGGATTTGGCACATAGTAAGCACTAAATAAATGTTGCATTAAAGAACAAGTTTCATTGACAACATTGCAGTAAAATTGCTTTGCTTCTGACATTTCATGAAAGAGTAAAATAGTAAAGTGGCTGCATCTAGACATTATTTTTATGGTATCTCCTTTTTCTGTTTTATCATCTTTTTGGAAAAAATCACATCATCAGAAAATGCGCTTAATTCTGTAACATGGGGCTCTCAGTGCTGAGTTCATATATTATTCTGAAAGACAGGCATGAAGCAGGATGACATCTGCAATTGGGAAAAGGACTCTACCCCACCAACAGAGGGCTTGAAAATGTCAAGATAAAAGCTTTCATTTTACCAAAAAAATATATTCGAGAATCATAACTCCTTACATTTGTGCAGCATGTTTTGGTTTAAAAAGGACATTCATATATGTCATTTGACTTCCACTAAACCACTGGTAGTTAAGATGGACACATATTATTACTGAGACTGAGAGATATTAACTTGTCCAAGATCACATAGCTAATGAGGCAGGCAAAGGCTGACTGTGATGGGCAGCAACATGCCCATCTATGAAACTAAATATCCCAATTCACTTGCTGCTGAACATGACCATGGGAAACCATTCTATCCAATGAGACATAAAAACAGAAATCTGCTGCGAATTTCTTCGTTTTAAAACATTTCTTTATTACCTTTCCTATACACTATTTGATACAAACAGAAGAATATATGTGTAACATGTAAATATTTTTGGAAACAGGGTTCTTCATTTTAATGTAGTTATATACATCTATGTTTTAAATGATTTGTTTTTATGTCTTATTTGATAAGAAAAAATCTCTAATTTGCGGTAAGGAATTTATTCTCCTATATTTTCTTCTGAAAGTTTTTAAGCTTTGTTTTTCATATTTAAGTCCTTAACCCATATGTAATTAATTTTTGTGTATAGTGTGAGTTAGAGAGCATTTTCTCCCATGTAAATACCCAATTGCCTCACAGTATATATTGAAGCATTCCTCATTTCCCCATTGATCTGCAATACTCTCATGTCTTATATCACAGTCTCATGTATGCTTGGGTCACAGTTTCATATACACTTGCATATTTATTTTGTTTATTATCTGCATTCCCTATCTGGGAGGTAACTTGCTGGAAGGAAGAGATTTTTGTCTACTTTATTCATGGCTGCTGGGTTGTACAACTCCAGGGGAACCTTTTCCACTGTGGCAGAAAATACCTGACAAATGTTAGATTATTAAAATTATTACCTGAATGAATATTTATGAAGTCTGTGTGGTAAAAGTACATCATCATATACTTGAATGGAAAATAAAGCAGAAATCAAAATTATTTTCATAATATGATGGTATGTGAAATATAAAAAAATAAGAATAAACCCCAAAGCCTATCTTTGGAAAAGAAAAAAAAAAAAAAGGAAAAACAGTTACAGAAGATCATATCAAATTACCCAAAGCTTTGCTATTGGGTCACATGACTATTATAGTTCTTAAAATAATTATTTCTACTTTTCTATGTTTTCCTACTTTCTCCATTACATCTTAATTTTATTATCAGGAAAAATAAATATTGTGGTAAAAAATAAAGAAGATCTCTTCCCTTGCTGTATTGGAGCTGACACATCTTTCTTACATTTCACTCTCCTCTCCCGGGAAATACTCTCTGCTGTTCCTTTCCCTTGGCCTAGAAGTCTACTTGACCTAGACCACTTACAGTAGACTGTTAGAATTTTTACAGGAGTCAAGTAGCAACAACAGAATGTTGGAAAAACACAGCATGAATGGAAATAGGGTTAGAGAAATAAATAAAAGCCCCTTTAGGATGACAGTGTGCTCTAGTCCAGGTCACCTCAGTTAAGAAATATTAGTCTGGCAGGCACGGTGGCTCACACCTGTAATCCTAGCACTTTGAGAGGCCGAGGAGGGAGGATCGCTTGAGCTCAGGAGTTCAAGATCAGCCTAAGCCATAGTAGAGAGACTCCGTCTCTACTAAAAACATAAAAATTAGCCGGGTGTTGTGGTGTGTGCCTGTAGCCTCAGTTACTCAGGAGGCTGAGGCAGGAGGATGGCTTGAGTCCAGAAGTTTGACATTGCTGTGAGCTAGGCTGATGCCGCAGCACTCTAACCAAGACAACATAGCAAGACTCTGGCTCAATTAAAAAAAAAAATATATTAGTCTAGTTTTCAAACTTTAGCTTTCTTTAATTATCATGTTGCAGGGGAAAAATACTAACTCACACTATATGCAAAAATTAATTACATATGGGTTAAGGACTTAAATGTGAAAAACAAAGCTTAACGTTGTGTGCATTTACTTTTTCTTTTTCTATTTGGCGGATGGTAGAAACAAAGCAATAAATTACAAAATTATAAAATCAGTGAACTAAAATCACAGAAATGCTATTCATTTAAAAATAAACGAATCAAGGTTAAGGTTTAGCTAAGTACTCTCTTGAAAATTCCACATAAAAAACAAAAATAACTCAGGCATCCCTTTCTATACAATCACTTATCCTCTTGGGCTCATATTGTTTGTTAAACGGAAGGTTGTTCTTTAAACAGTAATTGCTTTGTGTTATGACTATTCTTGGAAGTAAATTAAAAATAATAGAGAATAGGAAGAAATGGGGTTGTTTGCCAAAGAAATGTGACAAAAGCTTCTGAAGACCACCTCCCTTTAACTCCTCCCCTTCCCCACCAAACACAAACAAAGAAAAATCCCAAACCCCAAACCAGAAAATAAAACAGTAACTTTAGAGAGAGGGTGAGTATAATCTATTAAGTGCCTGGATGTGTGTTTACTCAGAAAATGTTTGGGTCAGGGTTGGTCCTGAGAGATGACACAGCCTAGTAGTTTGGTGATCCAGACTGTAGGTGGAAATCCTTCAGGGAGCTCACCACTACTCTTCTTGATTTCCTTGATTTCAGGGTGGGGTCCTATTATCAGGAAATTGTAAAAGTTCCCAGGTGATTTTAACATGCTGTTATGGGTAAGAGCCTCTGGATGGGTCTTAGGCTTTCATTTTACAAACGAAGAAACATTGGGTGGGGATTTCCATGGTACACGTGGCTCATCAGTGTCAGAACCAGTGCTAGATTTCAAATTTACTTCTCTTTCCACTTAACATTCTCAGGCCCAGGACACGGTCTTATTCATTTCATAGCTCCTTTAGCCTGTCTACATTTAATGGGGCTGGGCCTATGGTAGGTATTCAGTAAATATTAATTTAATGAATTCATATCTAGTTTCCAATTGTCAATACAGGCCATGTTGGGAAAACCTGTCAAAGGAACCAAGTATGCAAAATGCAATGAGGTTTGCACAGGTTCAGCACTCTTATTGCCTGTTTTTAGGACTCAACAAGCTGTCCCCATATAACTCTAGAACCTGCAATGACTTCTATAAGACTTTCCATGGTACAAGCTAAATGAAGAGATTTTAGGGCAGGATGAGGGTAAATAGGGAGTGTGGGATGGGATAGGAAGGGAATGCAGAAATCTAACTTGAGCCACATGCAAGAAGAAAGAAAAATCTGCAACCAAATCATACTAGGATCAATGGTAGGCTAAAAAATGTGGGAATAAGGGGACAGGGTAGCATTTTTCCTTGATCTGGGCATGTATAGAAAGTACTGAATGAGAGAATGAAAAATGACTTGGTTTGCAGGATAATGGCACATTCAGGCAAGGATGAGCTCACACAGAGGTAATTGGTTCCTATTTGATATGATTTAAAATTCAGTTTTTCCTTCAGTTATTGTCAGATGGAGCTAGTAATTTTATTTTCTCTCAAACGTCATGTACCTGGGCCTTCTCCCCAGAGATTTAAATTCTGTAGAAACAAGAGTGGAGATTCTGATGAACCTGCTTAATTTAAGGAGGATCCAAATCAAACTGACTGGCAGTTGTCTGGGACTCTCATCCATCATACAAATGCCTCCACCTGAGAACTATAATTCTTAGCTTACAAGCCTCCTCTCACTGAGATGAAAATTGCCCAGGGAGAGGCCACACTTAAGGTTTTATCAGTTATTAAGACTTTAAGATAGTGAGTGAATGAGTTTCATCTCTTGCTCCCCTAAGAGGTAGTTTTGATAATCACCATTACAGAAACAGGAATGGATTCTTGTATGTTGTCTTTCACTCTTCAGTGCTTTACAGTTGACAAAATACCTCCATATCTTATCACTTAGTCATTCATTGCTGTATGTTCTCTTTTTATGGATGAAAAAAATTATTAAGTAATGTCTCCTAGCATCCTCTTTTAACACAGCCTTGACGAAGAGCTCAATTTGAGGGAAAAAAGATATTCTAGTGGGTGGAGCCACACAATATTCAATGGATGGCGCAGAGGCATAATAGCTATTTCCCAGGAACACAGTGAGTCAGATCCTATCCCAAGACACCTCCCTCCTCCATGCATGGCGATCTTGATAGAAACGATTAGCAAATAAGCCAAGAATCTGTTTTTATTAAAAAAAAACACAATTTATTGAAAAAGAGTAATGCTTTATACAAATCCCATTATAAAACCCCAAAATATCTATTGGTCTGTTTCCAGGCATGGTAATGGAGTATAAAAATATCAAAATTGGGTAAATTCTGTTGTAACTATTCTGTTGGTCATTTTTACCATAGGCTTTTTTTTTTTTTTTTTTTTTGTAGAGTTTAGCAACTGGTATCCACATGCATTTACATTCACTTATCATTAGGATCTATGTATGTGGCTAAGGTTCCTTAAATTATAACTTTTAGAAGCATAGACTTTCATGTTTGGAAAACAAAATAAAACTGTTCTAAATCCAGATCCTCTTAAGACATAGTCCTCTGGCTAGCTTTCTCCATGTGGTTCCCCAGGAAGTTCCATTCCCTAACTGATACCCTAGCAGTGTCAGCTGCCAGCTAATAGCAACAGCTCTGAAAGCATCACTTAACAGATAGCACCTTACAGATATTTCCAAGTTATTATAATTCAAAACATCTCCAAAATTGCGGCTTTACTCATATTTAGGCTTTTATTTTTTCTCATTATATCTGCCACAAATGTGTCAGGCCACACTCACTGAAGAGTCTTAAACTTCCCTAGAACCCTTTTCATTTAGTGAGCTGAATTTTGCTTCACTCTCATCACTTGTGAAACTGGTTAAGGCAAGAAACCCATTTCTTAATATTCTCTCTTTACAGAGATTTGAAAAGTAACTTCCAAAGCTATGCACTTAAATTTCATAATTTTTTTTTTCTTGTACATCACTTTTAACCTTACAAAACCACATTTACATGTATCCTTTCTCACTGAATTCCCACAACATCCTGTGAAGTAGGCAGATCAGGAATTATAATCCACCCCTGACAGATGAAGCAATAAATCTAGGGCAGCCAAATACCTTGCCCAAACTCAGACAGTAACTGATAGTACTGATAGATTCAAATCTGATAGATTCAAATCCAGGTCTCCAAACACCAATGCCAACATCCTTTCCATTACATCATCTTGTACAAGTGAAGTAGTATTTTGTACGGACTGGAAAAGTAACAGCAGTTGTTAAAATGGAACAAGCACCGACAACATGCTAGGGACAGCTTAATGAAAGAAAATACACCAGTGGAGAAAGGAAGATACTGAACCACATTAACGTACTTTGTGTAGGTTTTGTTCAGCAACTTCTAAACAGCCAATTGAGCAAATAAAAACACTACTTAGACATATTTCATGTTCAAAGAATGAGAGTGATATCAACTAATTAATACTCACAGTACTTCTACCAACTGGTTAAGTATCATTATCTCAATTTGACAGCTGGGAAAATAGGTAGAAAGATTAAATGACTCGCTTACAGCTACACAGAGAATATTTGTCACCACATTATCACTCCAGAAAGTCTAGCACTTTGTTCAGACAAACAGACCACACCTCTTCAGGAAGAGGTAAACTACATGATAATTACAGTGGGAAAACAATATAGTTGAAGACGGAAGAATGAAAAGGTAGTCTGGGGGATATGTAACTATAAATAAGTAGCTTAAAAATTCAATCAATAAAATTGTGTTACAACATGTGGGTGAGCAGCACAGAACTACTCAATTAGACAAATATTTTGAAAGCAAACAAGAGTGCTACAGGTCAGAGTACAGGGATTGTGTGGGAAGGTCAACAGGAACATATCATTTCAGTCATGCAGAAAGATTTGCCTTCAAAGCTCGGATTTGTAAGAGATTCTTATTGGCCTTAGAAATTAAAATGCAGGCTATGAAATGTGTTAGATTCAGGAGTTAGAAACCAACCAAGTGAAAAACAAATATGGGCTTAATGAAGAAGCAAGTGCTATAAGATTATGGTAAAAAATAAAATGAGTATCTGTAAAGCACACATGTGAAGAATTGAAAGAATTCATACTTGGCAAAGTAGGTTTGGTCTTACGGTAAAGACATCAAAAGCTGATGAAGGAGGTTAAATGATATTTGACTTATTACATATGTATAGTTAGAGAAAGAAGAAAATATACCAATAAACTCATTTAATCAATATAGAATTAAATATTTTTTGTATTTTAGACATATTTTAAGTTGGTATCAACATAATGAGAAGAGTTCTTTACTAATTTTTTATAGAAAAACATGTATATATATACATATCTATATATATTTAAAAAGCAAACCCTCCCCCCATTTGAGTATGGGGGAAGCAGTAATACAAATGGATAAGCCTTTCCTCTTGTATTGAGGAAAGAAGATAAAATAAGACTAGGTCATGTCTAGCAATAGGTCTTTTCTTTTGTAATACCACAGTTGAGATTACAATAGTCAAAACTCTAAGATCCTAATGTCAATGCTAGTATTTTAGTGTCCATTTTCTGTTTGTTTCAACATGAGTATCTCCTTTTGCCTCTGTGTCACACGTAGTCTTTCCCACTGGAAGGCGTAGGTTTTGGATAGGGCCGTGGTGTTGGGTAAGAGGTTGTTTTTCGAGGACAGGAGCAGCAAAGTAGGGCACCTCCCAGAAGGCAGAGAGAAGCAGCAGCCCAGCCCGTGAAGAGAGCCTGACCAAATTCATACCTAAGAAGAAAAGAAAATGCATTTGTTAATCAATAAATTATTGGCAATTTTTCTAATATAATTAAGGAAGAAAAGAAACATTCATTTTTTTTTATTGAAAATAACCTATCATAATCCCTTAGGAAAGTACTTTAAGGTCTGCACACATATACTCAGAATGTTTATATTGCAATTATTGACAATTTGCAATGGTGGATCAGGAAATAGGAGATGCAATACTAGGTTAATTACACAAATATTTCCAAAGATTTTTCCATGTGTAAGACACTTGTAAAGCATGCTTATATGTTTTAGAAGTGAGGTTTGGACCATGACTCCTAGGCTAAACCTTAACAAGTTATGCTATTACCAAGAATAAATCCTATTCTATAAAGAAACTGACAGAGTGTGATAGAGACTATTAGAGTTTTTAAGTTGACCCCAGGCATCTACAAACTGAAAACCAGATATTATGGTTTTGTAAAAAGGATTAAGCTGATTCCAGTAGATGTATTAAACCACACACTTGGGCTGAGATATCTGTGAGTAACTGCAGACAATAAGGATGGAGAAGGGTTGGATCTATAGAGGTTGAAAGGCCTGAGTTTGAATCCTGTTATACATTCTCAACTGCTGCAATTCTGAGATAGCAACCTTTCAACCTTAGTTTCTCCTCCTCTCAAAGCAGGATAATCCCACTTGCCTGACTGGACTGATTTCAGGATCATGTGCATTAATGTAAATAACAAATGCATAATGCCTAGCAATTTATGAAGTGCTTTCATGTGCATAACTGGCATTATCACTTTGGCAAAATTTTGGCCTATTGAACTCAAGCAGTTTCTCTCCCTATACTGTAAATCTTATGGGATGGGCTCCAACATAATCATTGCAGTATGTGTTCTCCTATATGTGGGTGATTATAGAAAAAGAAGCACAACTTATCTCTCCAAACAAGGAGATTTTTTACCCATTCATCCTAGCATTTAACAAATAATAATTATATCTTAACATCCTGACTCTGAATGTAGTTATTAGGCTTTAAAGATGTGAAGACAGCAAGATGAAGAACCTTGTCCCTGATCAAAGAGTGTTATTAAATGAGAGCCAAGAAATCTGCTCTTCAACTTGCCTAACTTGAAATATTAGTAAAGTCAATTATATAGTTGTGATGGAACATAAAATTTCAAGGCAGCAGCTCAATATACTTAAAAAAATTGTGGCTTTATATGTAAGATTGGGAATAAAATATTATTTATTAACCTCTGCAGTAGTATTATTTTTCTCAATCAACCATAAACTGTGCATAGCTTACAAATAATCATCATTAGGGGTTATAAACATCAGAATATACTTCAGAAAGGAAATTTCAAATATATTAATATCTTCATCAATACTTGAAAAAAAGAAAACAAGAGAAAAAATTCCAGCAAACAGAAAGTATAGGGCTTCAAACTTCTCTACTTTGAAGTACATTTTGTCATCAATACAGGCTGTTAAAGCAATTATCAAACTCATCTTAACATGAGTCACAGGTCATTTAAATTGTTTGCAAGTTTGACAGAAAATTCCATAAAATTTTTCAAAACAAAACTGGGAAACTATGGGACTAGCAGAACTTTGCAGGACATAAAAAACGGCATGTTTCTCAGAGAATAAACTATTTTACGCATGAATAGCATTACCTGGCATTGACTGGGGTCATGGGGTCATAGAATTCTTGAACAATTCTATTGCCATACCATGCTGTGGCAACTAGAACAGCCAGACCTGCAAAAATTCCAAACAAAAGACTGTTAATCACTATGGAATACTAAGCATAAATATACAGCCCATTAAACCTAAAGATATTTTATAAGAATTAAATCTTATCAATAGTGCTGACATTTTTATTTTAGTATTAGGGAGATTAGAAGTTCAGATGATTTATTCCAAGTATTCTGTTAAGACATACAAAAATATTACATTGGAGTTAGGCATAATTTATATTCTTAATGACATCTTATTCACCTAGAGTTCAGGGTACAAATAATGTTATTTGTAAACAAATCAGCAGTTTTATGTTGTACAAGATCTCCTTCAGAGATACATTAGTGTATTAAACTACTTTTGATGAAACCATTGCCATTATTAGTGCAAATAGCATTGCTTGTGAAAGGGAAGATGAAAACCTTTCTATGTTCTTCTTAACCAAATTCAAATTTTACATTTCTGCGGGGTCAAAAGGGAAACAAGCAGCTAGATAACAGAGAGAAGAGGACGTATCTCAGAATGGACCAGAACATTCATGTTCCTACTGCCGCACTGGCCAAGGCAATACTTGGCATAGGTATCGATTGCCCTGAGATTTGCTGAGGGTGCCGCATCAGATCAATTTGTGCATCCCAATCTTAATTTCTCATAGCACATTGCATTTAGTAACACCAAAGAAACCACTAAGTCAAAATCATTCATTCCATCATTTATAAAAAAGTATAAAATACCTCAATTTTTCTTATCCAAAGAAACTAAATAACTTCTTTTTATATAATAGTAATTCTAAAAATTAATCAATATAGATAAAATATTTCTATCCTGCTCCCACTCCCTTCCAAAAAAGTGGTCCAATTTAATTTTCTCTAATTCTTGATAGAAAACACTATTGCTTTTGCCTGTTCAAATAGACCATGTGAATGCTCTTGAACTGGTGACCCTTATTCCCAAGAAAATCCCTGAAATTGAAATGAAAGTGATGTAGTCACCTATGGGAGTTATAAGAAGGCAAGTAAAGAAAGGATGCAATGCAATAAGTTTTGCAACTTTTGATGTAACACTAAATTATTGGGAATAAGAGTCCATCATGCCCTTTCAGACAGTTGCTAATTTGTGTTTGGATAAACTAAACAATTGGTCATTTTAAACTAACCACATCTTTGGCAAAGCCACAGACAATCTCCCTCCATACATATATAGTATATATAGCTATGTATTGGTTAAACTCAGGTGTTATGCTGGAGCAAAAGCCCCTACAGGTCTTCTGTCAAAAATAAAATAAGAAAAGAAAGTCTATTCTAGTTTTTCCTAGTAGTAGATTTATATCACTGATGTCATTTCTAAAAGCAATAAACTATTTTATATATGTATACTATTTATTATACATAGCATAGTCTATAGTCTACTGTTATACATAGCAATGCCATAGTCTACTGTTATATCTATATACTATATACTATTTATATAGATATAGCTAATCTATTATAGATCAGATAAATAGTAAACAGTAGTCAAATGCTGATTGATAAGGTTAGATGATGTATCCTTTGAGAAACTGAGAGCCAGAAAACATGGACAGCACCATTTCAAAGCTTTATAGTAAGGCTTATTTTACATATTATATATAAATAAAATCTAAAATTTTATATATGTATAAACATACACACTCATATGTCTTTAGCAGTATATCTCTATATGTATCTATATATACTATAAACTATTTTATATAGAGATAGTATATAGTATATATAGCTATATATAGATATGTTATATATTATATATAAATATAGAAAGTTATATATAGATATGTAGTATATATGCTATATGTAGTATATATTAGCATATACATATATATTATCTATATATGATAGTGTTTGTATATATAATCTTTAAATGTATATACTATATCTGCATGTATTTATCTATCTATACCTATATATACTATCCCATACGTATTTAGTATATATAGCTATATAGAGAGATATGTAGTATATATGCTATCACATTTAAAATAAGCCTTACTATAAGATTTCAAATGGTGCTGTCCATGTCTTCTGGCTCTCATTTTCTCAAAGGACACAACATCTAATCTACTAACCAGCACTTGAATAATGCAACAAATACATATTTATATTCTATGGGAAATTTAATCTCATTATTTTATCAAGTTTTAAAAAAGCATTTCTATATTGTTGTTTTTCCTAACTCATTTAAGCTAACATCCTACCATTCCAACATTCCACCTCTATTCCAATTGGCCTTTCTTTTCACTGATCTATGGTTATATCCTATTTATTCTAGAATTAGATCTGCCCATCTTTTAATAAAATACTGTCCTCATTTTTCTTTAATAAACCCAATACCATCCATCCCTCACAGGTCTGTAGTAGTCATATGTTCTTTATGTTTTCTCTGACTACTCCCCATCTTCTCTGCATAGTATCTGTGGAGACACCATAGACATTTTTTTAATTACATAGAACTGTTCCTTAGTGTTTGCCAGGTAGCTAACATCTCTCTTCACCTGAAGAGAGTGCTTCTAATAAACCTGTTGTCACCTGAAACCTCAACAAATAGACCTGTCAGATATAAGCACAGATCTCATATTTTCATTTGGCTCCTGCATGGGAACATGAAAGTCAACTGGACTTAAGGTCCGTGTCTGTAGACTTTAAAGAGACTGAACTCAATTCAAGTGCAATGAATCCAACATAATCTAAGGAAACTGAAAACTAGATCTCAAATCATATCAGGAACAGGTTAGTAAGGTGATGAGGGGTAAGGCCTCTTTACCTGAAATAAGAAATATCACACCCCCGATGACAGCCATCCGCATCTTCTGTACCTCATCATCTTCCATGCACTTCATACACTTCATGCCAATGGTGGCCACAAAAATCGCTATCAGTCCCAGCAGGATTCCAATCACCATCAAGGCACGGGTTGCTTGCAAAGTACCTGGCAGAAAACATTTTAGAATATGTAAAAATGTGCCTACACCAACAAAAGAAGAATGGAAGAAGACCTCAGTCCTAGTAATGTTTCTGTCGGTAACCCAACACAAGATCCTCTCCAGGAACACAAACACTGAGCTGGATGATAAAAAAAGAGGTCTCCCCGCTTTAACATTTTATGTTTTCAACATTACATTCAAAATCAACAATAAAAATAATTAACGATCTAATTGAATAGATTTTGTTGAACTAATACATATTTAATCCTTACTAATGGAGAATTTTCATTCTGAAATAACAATCATATACATTACCCTCAATGTTAACCATTTGTAATTAAAATAGTTTACAATATATCCTTGCTATTAGTGACCAGCTTTACACACCAATCATCGAGTTTCAGAAAAACTGCACGAATTTGGAAGATTAAACAATGAATTTTTGTTAGATTGTTATGGCTGGGTAAGCAACATTTGTCTCTCCAATGACATGGCCAGGTGTAAAGGGTAGGAAAGGATATGAAAATCATTTCCTTAAAACAAAATAACCTTTGAGATATTACCTTGGGGCACAGTAGTAGATTCTTATCAAACAAGATCACCAGCTTTTAAAACTGTTTAAAATGTCATGTGGTAAAATAGTAAACACAATAATTTAATGTAGTATGTCTCAGGATTCCATTAATTTTCTGTTATTGTCTTTGGTGTATTAAGTCATGATCAAATAGGCACAGTTAATGTTTGATAGATTATACCAATATGTTTCTTAAAGAGTAAAAACTTGATACCATCTTTGTGGCATAAAAGCATAGACTTTAAAAATGAAATGAAATTATGCTGGTTAGAAGATTTTGTTTAAATTTTAGATTTACTTCCTCTTTCAATTAAAGATCACTATCTCACTGACAGCATTAATATGTAACAAATATTTTTACATAAATAAGTATTATTTACCTTGTAGTAAACTATGCTATCTTGGGTAAGCTATTTAGTATTCTTCGTAACCATCTTTGTATTACGTAAAATATGAATTATGATCTCTCTCTCCAGGGGATTGGAACAATTGACTCCAGGATGGTCTTCAAAAGTGGCTGAAAGGCTGGGCACGGTGGCTCACACCTATAATCCTAGCACTCAATGAGGCTGAGGTGGGGGATCTTTTGAGCTCAGGAGTTCAAGACCAGCCTGAGCAAGAGTGAGACACCGTCTCTACTAAAAAAATAAATAGAAAGAAATTAGCTGAACAACTAATATATATATATATATATATGTAAAAAAAATTAGCCAGGCATGGTGGCACATGCCTGTAGTCCCAGCTACTAGGGAAGCTGAGGTGGGAGGATCGCTTGAGCCCAAAAGTTTGAGGTTGCTGTGAGCTAGGCTGACGCCACGGCACTCTAGCCCAGGCAACAGAGTGAGAATCTGTCTCAAAAAAACATAAATAAAAGTGGCTGATATATGGAAAGATTTTGTATCTCAATATCTAATTTAGACCTAGACTAATTCTTAACATCTTCAGGGGTGATAACTTAGGTTATCAATATAATTAAAGCCAAATATTTGTAAAACTTCATTAAATTTTAATTTACTGATATTTCCATCTTTTCCATAACCAGATAATCTATGACAAAATTACAGTAATCTCTTTCTAGAGGTGCCAAAGGTACTTTTTACAGTATTGAAGAGATATTTTGGAAGCCAAGATAATTTTCTACTTGATTTCATTTAAACCAAACAAACAAAAAAAGAGAACTACTCTCTACTCCCCTCACAAATCACCCCCTCTTAAGTGTGTGTAGGCAAACATGCACACTCATCTACACACTTATCTTAAGGTTCCAAGGTGGTAAAAGAACTGCCAGATCAAAGCATGTTCCATGGACCACAGGTTTACCAGGAACTGAAACTGTTTATAAGATTATTACAAAATGTTTTCCTTGGAATCACAAACCACACTCTGGTATGAAGAGGAAAGTACCAATAACTCTATGGTTAAGGTGTGTCCTTCTTTCTGATTTATCAGCAGTTTTTGCAGAGATAATCATTACTTAAAAGGAAAAAGAGAAATAAAACAACTAAACTCTTATATATAACATAAATTTCATATTTGGTCCTAAGATTACACTCAGACGAAAAACATTTCAGGCAAAGAAATGCTAAAAATGGAGATGCTAAAAGTAACAAAGATGATCTATGTGCCTAGAGGATAGAGTGATCACATATCCTAGTTTGCCAGGAACTCTCCTAGTTTTAAAACTAAAAGTTTTACATCATTAGAAGGCTCTCAATCTTGGGAAAACTGGGAGAACTGGCCACCCTATTGGAGGATGACAAGATGTAGAAAGTAAAATGGGGTTTAGCAAGGTGGGCAGAAGACCTACGTCATGCAGAGCTTTGCAAGTTAGGGCTAAGGGCCTGGAGCTGATTCTAAGTGTAATCAGAAGTCACTGGAGGGTCTTAAGAAAGGAGTGATGTGATTTTTACCCTCAATACAGAGATCACACAATTAGTAAACATTCTTTCTATTACAGCCCTTCAAATATGTTTAGCCTTTTACATCTCAAAGAACCTCCACTTTAATTTCTCATACATACTGTTTTCCAAGCCTTTATTAATCACTTCTGGTGCTTTCTCTGATCTCTGTCCAAGTTTTCCACTTTGTTAAAGTTGTAGGGCCCCAAACAGGACTTTGCTTATATAATAATCACACTTCTGTGTTCTTCAGGTAAAACAGCAAGTGACTAGTTTAGCAGGTCTGAGTACTTGGATTACAGGTTATAGGCTTCATGAGGAGTCTACTGGGCATCAATCTCATGAATCAGGCTTGTATAAAACCACTGATCTCACAGCAAGGAACACACATATGTAAACTACTCCAGGGCTCCATCTGTATCCAGCTGGAATGATGTGATACATTTTTAATCTCTAAGTTTTCCCCCTTGAAGTTCTCAAAGAAAACACATTTGATTTGTGTCAAATCTATTTTTAGTACTTCTTTTATAAAGTTTCTAAGGAGGAGGGGACAGATATTCTATTCTATGTTTGCTAATAACCCAACTATGTTTCATTTCTCTATAGCATAATGTACTGTTTGCAAAATACAAAAGAAATGGAGAAATTGGAAAAAATAATATTTAGCAATTAATATATATCACAAACAGGGGATCATGTTTCATTAAAAATGTTTGCAAATCAGTATTTTTCATTTTTATCCTGGCAACCACTGACTTATGAAATTCTTTGTATTTTACAAGATTAGATTGGCATCATATGCAAAATTTCACCTTGCTTCGTTGGAGACATTTGGATAAATTATTTACTGACATGTTGGGGAAAATGTAAAAATAATACACACATGCAAACATAAAAAAGGCTGAGAATTAAAACAGTACAAAAACTCACTAGTCAGGCATATATAATGATAGATTAGAAGTCAAAGTAAGCAACTATTGTGTTACAAGTTATGAGTGTTTTATGTGCAGATCAAATCTAAATTGCACAGTTTTAGCTGGAACCAGATGAGTCCCTTTAAATTAAGGTCTTATGGAAGCCTTTTAAGTCATTCTAAAATATGTAATTGTGAACCCCAGTATGATTTGAGCCAGATATTTATTCCTAGTCCCATTCTATTACCAGTGCCTGGCAAGTCACATGGATTATTCAATCTATGTTTGATAAATTTTAATTATAATATGTCTTTATCCTTTAAAAATTATACTAATATGATAAATAAAAATACTTTCTTGCGTTTAGCTTAATCTTTCAAATACTGAAAAAATCTCCCTAGAGAGCCCGGGAATGCTAAAATCTTGCCACATAAAGCCAGATTTACTTTAGATCACTAAAAGCTAGACACTCATGCAGAGAATAAAAATTTATACTTTTTGCTTACCTTGATCTTTTTTTAAAATTATGTTTCTAATGAGCTTACTAAAGTTTATTTTTTCCCCTAATGGAATTATGAGCAGTATGGCAAACATGTTGAAAGAGATTTTTGAAAGTTATAAAATAATATTTTGGACCAGAGAAATATGACATAGCCTTGCACTATTAACTTTGAGCTGATCTGATTGGATCAAATCTAGAAGCATATGTATTTCATCCCTGGCCCCTTAAATTTGAAAATACCTCTACAATATTAGGATCACTGACTAAAGTTATCTATGGAAATTCAGGTTAGTAAACATTCAAAAAGTTACATTATTGTTTCTCATCATTATTCAGCAGTAAATGGAGAAGACAGTCTTTTAATTATACTTAGCTAGACTGATAATCTTGAGATTAAAGACCCCCTAAGGAGTCCTCACCACTTTCAACCTGAAAGTATAATTTAAAAAAAACACTTACAAAGACCTCTACTTATAAGACAAGAAATGAGTTAGAAGTTACTGATCTACCATAGTTAGGTTAATCAACAAAAGTATAGAAAGACAAGCATAGACAAGTATGTGGAATTTTTTTCCTAAAGCTTTAAGTCTTGCAACACAAGCAGCACAATCTATTGTAAATATCTGACACAGTTTATGTTATTTACTTGCCATATTAACCTATATACTATATGTCATAAACAAAATACTGTCTTCCCCCAGTATACATTGGAGATTGGTTCCAGGGCCACCTGCCTATAACCAAATCCACCCATACTAAAATCCTGCAGTAGGCCCTGCAGAATCTGTGCATACAAAAAGTTGGCCCTCCATATACATGGGTTTTACATCACACAAATACTGCGTTTTCAATCCAGGGTAGGTTGAAAAAAATCCACCTATAAATGGACCCTGGCAGTTTAAATCCATGTTGTTCAAAGTCAATTGTAGATATCAGTTATATTTCTATTCTCTATTCAGTCCTTTTTTGTATCAGTAGTTGCTTAATAAGTATTAGGTGAATAAATGATTGGACAACTAGAACAAAAATAATTTACCCTCTTTCCCCCAGCAACTAAGTGAGACTGTCACAGAACTATACTCCCATGGCTTTTTCACTTATTCAATCTTTCACTTTTACTGAAGTTCAAAGTTCTATAAGAATCCTCATTGTTAGTATTTCCATTTTATTGCTGCATGAGCTGGTGGCCACCAGGTGTGACATCAGGACATAAGCACAGTGTGTAACTGAAGTGGTCAGAATGAAGCTGGATTTACCACTTTTTAGGATGTCCTGAGAAGTTTTGCTACCTTTTTTGATTGTTTCTTAGAGAAATTGTCTTATGCTTAAATTTATGCTTCTATATTACCTCCATAATACTTACTCATCACTCCAATCAAGGAAATGTAAGCTATGCCACTTTCCTTTTTCCCTTCAGTCACTGTAGTTACTAACAAAGAATGCTGGCACTAGAAGGAACCTTAGAACTCATCCTACTGATTCCCTATGAGCCATAGGACCTATGAGCTCGTTTGCTGAATAGATAAATGAATCACACATTTATCTCTTCATTCCACCCACTCTATCCTATTTTATAAATGGGGGACACAACTTGAGCCCAGGGAGATCAAGTGGCTTATCATTATATAAGCGGCTACTTAGTGCAAAACTGGAGTAAGAATTGAGAACTTCTGATTTCAAGCTTGGATTTTTGTTTCAACTTTTATCATTCTCAGAATCAGAACTCATTCTTGAAGCAGATCTGAACACCAATGGCCCTTTGAACCTTCAGTTCAGCAATCTGGAGAAGCAAAAGTGGGTGCCCTCCTCTCTGCCTATACTTCAAAGACTGTCCAAGTCAGTGATTTTGTCTCTGATTGAGCCTGACATCATGGTGATAGTGCTGGGAAGCCTCACAACAACCAATACTCATTATACACACCTACACACATGTGGATTCATGCAAAGCAAGTTAAACAGGCTAGAGGAGCTTATAAACAAATTACAGAATCTCAGGGTTAGGTGAGACTTAAAGAGAGAGTCTAGCCTAACCTCCCATTTGTCTGGTGCTTGGATCTTCCCTACAACATTCCTACAAAATGCTTACTTATTCTCTGCTTGCACACCTCCCACCATGCAGCCTCCTATGGAAGCCCAATCTTTGGATAGCTCTAGCTAATAAAGTCGAGAAATTGGAAGCAAATAAGCATATAAAATAGGCACTAGCTTCCTAAAAGTTTGAGAACTGGATCAAAATAATACAAGATGTACAGGTTAACCAAGAAAATCTACTGCAACTGTATCTGGAACTCTTTTTTGTATATTCCAACTTTCAGCTGCAAGAGTCCTCAATATCAATAAACATCACACACTTTGGATGGAAAGAAAATTGTCTGAGCCATTGTGAAACTTCAATACACAGTGTGACATTTGTTTCCCCAGGAAGTTTCTCAGTTACATTTTCATAAACTGCTTGGCAAGAACTACCTAAAAGAAGCTGTGCTGTATCTCTTTTCTTGTATATAGTGTATACTGTACACAATGTGAGCACACTGTATCCTTTTAGATACTCTATGAAGGTCATGTGCTTTTTCAACTGACTCTAGTTAAAGCAAGGAACAAAGGATTTTAATATTTCCAGTGTTAAAACCTTGATAAATCCGTGTCTGGACTCTAAGTCACCAAGTGGATGCTACTGGAAAAGAGAGCAAGATAAAATTTCAGGAAACTACAGCCAACCTTTTCACTTAAAAGCACTTTATGAAATGCAATCCTTTTATGAAAAACACTACTTATATACACCCAGATAATTCTTTTCATTTCTAGATGTCATAGAACTATACCAAAACTAGGCAATGAATCATCACACCAGATCTCTACATCAGGTGGGTGTGAACACCACTGCTCAGGTGTGGAAACAGAGACAGGTTTTCTAAGCTCCATCTAAAGGCATCCAGTGAGTCATGGGCAGGTTCAGAGAGAGTATGTGAGTCAAGGGACCCTCTTCTGGGAATTAGCTTTGAGAGAAAAACCTCAGCCCCACCTTGGATAAACTATGGCTTTAACCAAAACAAAAAGTGGAATCTGATCTGAAGTTAAAACACACACACACACACATGCGACAAAATCTCTAAAATGTGTGTGGAGGGGATATTTTTTGTTTCCACCACAGTTTAAAAACTATGATAAGTATATTAACCAGTACTAAATGAAAATAAAACATTTTAATACATTATCATGTGAAAGGATGACCTGTTTGAGTATTTACATCATAGATCAATCTGGTTTCATTTGGTCATTAAAGGAAATTAAAAGCAGCTTATTTAAAGATATTGAAAATGAACTAATTTGATCAGAAGAATAAAATTAAGAGAACTCTTTGGAATTTCTTTTAAAACTTTCTCCATCTGCCAATTCCTCAACATGGTTAACTAAATAAATTTATCTTTCCATGAGAAAATTCAATGATTACTTCCCAATTGTTTACTTTATAAGTATAAATGTAACTCAGGAGGGCAATAACCCATGCATAATTACTAAAATTGTGATCAATTCTGTTGTAAAGGAGTCCTCACATGGGAACCTTTAAAAGCTGAAATAACACCCCAAATCACTACACACATTGACCAATTGCCACAGGTGTTCAAGGTGTTTAAACAAATTTGGAACAGGTTCAATAACTCTAAACTATATGGTTTTTGACATGCACTATTAAAAGTCCCTCGCTAAGAGGTAGACAAAACAAGTGAAGTAAACTTGAACAATGCCAACACTGCTCACCCACAGCATACAGTGGGGACTGGCGGGCAGTCTTGTTTATCTAGGCAAAGACTAAGGAAGTTTTTCATCATGGTATTTAAAGGCTGTAACAGACCTGCAATACAAGACAACTAATGTGATTTCTCAAGGAACACACTCCAGCCATGAATTGTTATTACCTAAGTAAATGGGAATTTAATTACTTTTTGACAAGGCACTCAAAACCTTTTATTTTAAGAAAGGTAAAAAAAAAAAAATCCATCCCATTATCCTTCTGCTCACCACGCTTAGAAATATTTCTGTCTACATAATCCTTTCCAACTTGACAAGTGAGCACTGAACATCCATTACACAGAATTTTTTTTGTGGGACATGGAAGCCTGGAGAAGACCCACCTCTTCATACCCTCTCACCCCCTTCTTCTTCCAGCTGACCTCTGTTTTCATCAGCTGGGACTATTTTGCTGCATTTCCTTTAGTGCCTTCACTTTTATTATGTTTGGCAGGTTACTTAGAACTTTTCTTTCTTGTCCCTCCCTTCCTTTTTTTTTTAACCAACTGCTAACTGTCTCTTTCCAAAATAGCACTACACACAATTGTGTACACACAAGGACCTCTTCTGAAGTCCTTGGGCTTAAAGGCTAAAGCTCTGGGGGGACCTCAAGAGGCTCTTCAAAGAGTCTTGTTGGAAGGGACTTACTTCCCTACACTAACTGGATTTGAAAACTTAAAGAATGAAAAAATTCAACCTCAAGTGTCAGTAAGTAAAAAACACCAAGATGTGACATTCCATATAGGAGTGTAATAGTATGAAAAGCAATAGCCAAGGTTAAAAATTTGTTCTTATCTAGTACTTTGGGATTATCTTTTTAATTTTGCACACTTGAGAAGCTATCAGCCTCCAAACTTTTAAAGTCGTCCCATTTTCTATTCTGACCCTTACCAATTTTCAATTTACACAGAATCTTAGAATGTCCAGGAGAGGCCTAACAGCTCAAGCTCATCTGAGAACATCCAGGAGAGGCCCAAAAGCTCAAGCTTGAGTTTGATGTGGACTCTGTCACTCTCCACCTACCCTCATCAGAATTCAGTATGAAACTACACCTACAAGGGGAGAAAAGTGGCACTCAGGGAGTTACAGGCAAAACTAGAGCTTAGGCCTGGGTCTCCCTTTTCCCAAACCAGGGTTCTCTACACTTTCTCACGACAGGGCACATGATCAACTTGATCAGCTGAAGACTGATAACCATGCAATCACACAACAGAATGAGCTCACAAGGGAGCCACTGGGCTTGGCGCCTCCGGACGCTGGCTATGGGGAGGGGAGATGCACTCACTGTTCAGATTCAGCAAGGAGTCGAAAACTTTGCACTGGATCTGCCCGGTGCTCTGAGACACGCATGACATCCACAGCCCCTCATAGATCGCCTGGGCGGTCACGATGTTGTCGCCGGCGTAGGAGTAAATCTTCCACTGGGGCAGGGCAGTGCTGACGATGGTGCCGATCCAGCCCAGGAAGGCTAGAATGAAGCCCAACAACTGCAGTCCCGCGTTGGCCATGGCTCGCTGGGGCGTCCGCGCTGGCTCAGGGCCGGCAGGTGCAGAAAGCGGAGAGTTTGCAGGTGCGCGCCCGGGGCTCCCAAAGGTGGCGGGGCCTCACCGCGGAAGTTGCGGCGGGAAGCCCTGCTCGCTGCGCTGCCGCTGAAGAGGCTCTGGGTCCGGCTCGGAGTCTGGGTCTGGGTCCGGTTGGCGCTGGCGTCGGGATGCTAGTCGCTGCCCGTTGCTCCCCGGCTCAGGAACTGAGACGCCAAACCTCTGGGCGCCGCGTTTTAAAGCGACTCCGCCCCGGGCCCCAGCCCCGGCAGCCTCGCAGCGCCCCCTGGCGGTTTCGGGACGGCTCCCCGGGAGGGCGGCAGGGAGCGCCCTGGAGGGAATTAACTGCCCACGTGGTGGGGCAACCCAAAGAGGACCAGGCACGAGAGTGCGTCCGTGCTCACTTTCTCTCATTTCTCCCCTCACTCTTGTCAGGCTTTCAGCCTTTTCATTCATTCACCCCACAGTTACCCCAAAGTTATTATATACAATAAGTGTAAGCCCTAAAAATGCATAAAGATAAAAAGCTAAGCCCTGAAAGAGCTCCGGTATTATTTGTAACTTTTTTTCAATTCTTATTGAAAGGCTTTTTCTATCCACCTCCGTGTCCCTCCTTCTCTCTCACACACAAGTCCACTGTTCCGCTTCCTCCCTCTTTTCTCCTCTCCCTTTGCTCCCTTCTTATCATTGTCTTCCCCTGTCTCTTTGAGGACCCTCCTGAATCTTTACACTTTATAGATCAGGAAACTGAGACCCAGAAAGCAACATGAATTTTATAAAGTAACACAGCAATTTAGTAGTAGCATATGCAGTGCTTAGTTCCCGCCCATTCTGCTTTCCATTACATTTTAAGTTGACCAAAATATGTTCTTTGAGCTATTTGCCCTCCTTATGAAAATGCAACTTACCTGTTCCCCACTCCCCTACACATACACGTGCACACACACACGCACACACATGCACACGCAAACACACTCCAACCTCTCTGCTCTGCAGCAATTTGTCTCACATCAGCAATTCCTTATCAGAGAGACCTGGCCAGTGCCACAATCCCTGTCAAGGGTGTTTCATTAATGAATTATCAGATGTTGTTCATCAAAGTTGAGTGCATCTAAACAGTGTTTCCCCAATAGACAAAAAACTGGGCTGGGATTTAGGAAGTCTGGGTTCTGGCTCTGGAATTGCAAAAACTGGCCATGCCACCCCTCAGGTTTGGGTCTAGTTCAGCCTTTCGTTTCCCTCTATGGGTCTGTAAAACTTCCTTCTTTGTAGTTACTCACAAGTGGTATTGTGGTTGAAAATAATTAATATGTTTTCCCAACTGCTTTTTGTGTGTGTTGTGAGTGTGGTGGGAAGAGAAGTTTCTGTGGTTTTAGCAAAAACAGAAGCACTTTAGAGGCAGAAATAAACATATTAAATACTAAGGAGAAAACAAGATATGCCCTTATATACTGTGGAGGCTGCCAGGTTGTGACAAGGAAGGAATGGTAAAAACATTCAGAGTGGGAATGGGAGGAATGACAAAAGCCATATCACCCTCACCCCCACCTAGCTGTTTCCAGTTACCTTTTGTGAAGGTTTGAGGCTAAAAGACTGGTCTTTGCAAGGATTTGGGGACTGACAATGAAGAGGATAATATAGGAGCTGAATGAAGACAGTTAATTTGGAGTAAGCAAGATTAAGATAAGCAGGGGTTGTGTCTTCTACCAGCTTTCCCAGACCCCAGAAATCATGTAAGTAAGCTCTGTAGGGCAAGACCATGTTGATATATTCTTAGGATCAGGGCCTGCAGGAGATATTTATTATTTTCTAAGTCCAGATGGATGTTTTGTGGGTGTCTGTAAGTATGGATGAAGAGGTATTGACATTTGATTTTTTTATTCCCCAGAACAGAGAAGGTACTCTGAGTTTGCTGTAGGAATAGACCAGTACCACGTGAATCATACAATCTTACCTGTTTTGTTGTTGTTATTCTAGTCATTTGAGAATTAAAACTATTTTTAAAAGGCACAATTAGAGTTTAATGGATATGCACAGGACCTGTTTCTTTCAACCTACAATTGGCAGGGAATTGGAGGGATGAATTGTGTGGTCAACAGGGCTCCATATTTGTGTGTTTTTATTCCAGGTCTGCATGAGGCTGATTACTTCACTGCCCACAACCATGTTTGTGAGGCTTAGGCAAAAGCTGTTTGCTTCACTGTGATCCATGCCCAACTCTGGCATCCTTAATCCTGTCTAGTTTTCTGGCCTTAGCCTCAGTGCAGAGGATAGGTGAGATAATGGCTAAGCATAAATCCATCAACTCAAAAGGAAAAACAGCTTACCAATGCTACACTTTCATATATGAAGGATAAAGGCAGCGCTGTGACCAAGAAGATTCTAGAAAGACTGGCAGTGGTGTAGCAATTGTCCTGGCTGGTTGAATAGGAAAATCTGCTATGTACTCTCAGATGAATTACTTTGTTTTTCTTTTTAATTATTATTATTATTTTTATTTCAGCATATTATGGGGGTACAAATGTTAAGGTTATGTATATTGCCCAAGCTCCCTTCTCCCTTCCCCCCTCAAGTCAGAGCTTCAATCATGACCATCCCCCAAATGTTGCACATCTCACTCATGGTGTTTGTATGAACTCATCACCTCCTCCCCACTCCCACCTGCCCTACACATGATAAATGTTACTCCTATGTGTCCACTTAGGTGTTGATCCATTAATACCAATTTGCTAGTGAGTGCATGTGGTGCTTGTTTTTCCATTCTTGAGATACCTCACTTAGTAAAATGGGTTCCGGCTCTATCCAGGAAAATACAAGAGGTGCTATATCACCATGTTTTCTTAAAGCTGAATAGTACTCCATGGTATACATATACCACATTTTATTAATCCACTCATGAATTGATGGGCACTTGGGTTGTTTGCTATTAATGAAAGTTAGGGATTGACTTCTAGAAGTCACCCAGTCTAAACCTTTATGCCTCTAAATAATAATAGTTAACATTTGTGAGTAATATTTTTTCACCAAGTGTTGAGCTCATGGTTTTATATGCTATCTCTATGAGCAAGTGACAGAGACACAGAAAGGTCAAGTTGCTTGCCCAGGGTCATATTTGGTAAATGGTAGTTCTGGGATTCCAAATGACACAGTTTTGAATCTATCCATTATCCTATAGTATTTCTCTCTGGGAGCCAAATCAGTTGAGGACAAATGGCTTTTTTGGATGGGGTTTGATATCCTTATCATGTATGTCTAGCTCCAGGCAGTGGTGAGATGTTCCACTCTGTGACTGTCTCTTCTCAATCTCTGTTGCAAGCCACTACCTTGGGAATCCAGAATCATGTGGCAGAGGAGTGCTGCTACGGAGGAGGGGGGTGAGTGTGAAGACAGCAACTAGCCCACGGGTTTACTCCATGTGCATATGTGACTGATAATTTTGCTTGGCCATGATTCTGAGAACCATCAGTAAGTAGAAGAGATACACAAAAAGAGATCTACTTCAAAGATGAAAGTAAAGGAAACACTAAGGGTGGTAGAAGAGAATATGCACAAAGAAACAAGTTCCCAAGAGTCAGCATGGCAGATTCTCAGAAACGGTAATGATGAGAATAAGAAGGCTTTTGGGATGTACATTTTTTACTCAGAGATTATGTATGTTAATATCAACTGTTCAGAGCTTGTCAGGTGCTAAAAGCAAAATGTATGAACATTACTAAGTAAGCAATCTGCTGTATAATTATTTAGAGCTCGAGAGAGGGATCAGAGTATAAATGTAAAAATTTAACATGAATTTTAGTATTAGAACATACAGGTTACTAATAAAAAAGATTGGTGCATGACTGACGTAACTTTTTATTTATTTATATTTTATTTTAGCGTATTATGGGGCTACAAGTGTTAAGGTTACATATGTTGCCCATGCCCCCCATGATGTAATTTTTTAAAATAGCCGTTTGAAACTCCTTGTAGATTTCCAGAGTGGTGAGGGATAATGTTCAAAAGCATAAACTTTTTGAATCTTCAATCTGCCCTTTCCAAGTAGGGTTACTTGGTTACTTGAAAAATTTGTGCAATATCTTTGTGCCTGAGATTTTCCTCTTTTGAATGACTGAAACCCTCATGATGTTATGAGCATTAAACAAGTTAATACATGCACATTACTTAGAAGAGTAGTTGGTATATAGCAAACACACATGAAATGGTAGTTATTATTTCAAGCATATTAGGCACATTTAATTTGCTAATCCTGCCACTTACAAATGATATTCATGTTTATTGAGAAAGAACCCTTCTTGCCTTGGTTCTCTTATAATCTCAATGTCATGGTTAAATAATTGTGAAAAAAATATGCAGTTTCTCTAGCAGGAAGATATATTTTGTGTTCAGAAACAGAAAAGGCAGCAAAGAGAGGGGTGTGGCCTTAGATAAATTTCTAGGCCCCCTGTCTGGGCCTTGACTGGTTTTCCCTCTGAGTCCTGTATAGTGTCCATGGCTAGGACTAATGCCTGCAGGGCTCTTTCTGAGAAGGGACAGGCCAAGAGCAGATGCACAAGGGTGATGTGGAGCCAAATGACCCTCCCAGAGATCAGTGAGGACCTTCAGTGGGTCAGGGAGCAAAAATCCATAGTTTGAGATTTTTATTATCAAGATTTGCCTTGTTATCACATGTATATAAAACTCCCCTTTAGGTTCTAAACTCCTCGCCTGAGAGATCGACCTCTTCAGAAAACTGGTGACTTTAGGGGAAGATAGAATTTCAGCATTAAAATCCACTATTTCAATCATAAAAGTCTACTTTAAAGCAAGTTAACGAAGGACTGTTCCCTTTATCTTTTTGCTTCTGTTGTTTGGGGAAAGGTTTCCTTTCAATAATTAGAGGTGCTAGAAACACTCAACTAATTTGATCATTAAGAGTCAATGTCACATTTGTCATGATACTATGCTTTTAATCTCCTTAACACAACACTACTTGTATGAGTCATGATTCTTCAGAAAAACAGAACCAATAGGAGACGGTGTGTCTACGTGTCTCTCTGTGTGTGTGGAGAGAGAGAGAGAATTTAGAGAAGATTTATTTTCAGGAATTGACTCATGCAATTTTGGGAGCTTTTAGTGTGAAATTTGTAAAAAGCCTCATCAGGCCGGAGACTAGTAAGAGCTGATCTTGCAGTGTTGAGTCTGAAATCTTTCAGTTTTGAGGAGAATTCCTTTCCTTTTGGGAAACCTCATTCTTTCCTTGATTAAATGAGGTCTACCACATTATGAAGGATAATTATGAAGGCAATACTGTGCAGCTCTAGGTGGCTCTCTGGTTTCCTGTTTCTCCACAGTGTCCATTTTTCCTACTTCCTTCATGCGTGGTCCATCTCCGGGCCCTGTAGACATTTGGTGCCAAGGTATGCATAGGTAGTGCACCATGTAAGTAGCTAAATTGACTGGGCTTGCATGCCATTCAAAGCCTATGAATTTAAATGTTAATCATATCTAAAAAAAATCTTTATAGCCACATCCAGGCTTGTGTTGACCAAACAAGAGGACAAGGTAAGTGGACACATAAAATTAACCGTCACCCTAACTAATGCTTACTGATCATTTAGATTCTAAAGGCTTTCCTTGTATGAACTCAGTACTCATCTATCACTATAGATGAGGAAAATGAGGCCCAGATTTAGCAAAGTAGTTTGCCCTAAGTTACACAACTTGAAAAGGGTAGAGTTGACATCCAGACTCAGTGGTCTGGCTCCTGAGTGGGACAGCTTATACAGTGCACTATACTATACTACGCTTGAAGCCAATGTGTATCTCCTACCTCCTTTGTGACTCTGCAAAGCACCTAGTATAGCAACACCCCAAAACTGAGTCCTCACTAAGCATCCAATACAGAGTCATGTCAGAGAGAATAGTAGTTTCTCAGCAAGTGTTGGGTAACTAAGTGAATGAGTGAACTGACAGATGGACTGGGGGAAGAATCTCTAACCTTTATAGTAAAGAATCAGAGGCACCAGGAACACAGTGGTGAGTGAAAACAGTTTTGACCTTCAAGGAGATCCAGGTTCTTATGAGGGAACAAAGATCTAAACAAAAAGAAGTAGCAATGCAAGAAGGCTTTTAATGCTTTTGTCTTCGAGATAACACAGAATCTGGGATAGGATACTGCTTTCTCCTTGCATTAGAGATGATGTTAAACAAGTTAGTTAATCACTCTGTGTCTCATTTCCCCCCATCTGCAAATAAAATAAATATTTGTATCTCACAGAGTCATGAGAAGTAAGTAAAATTGATTAGGATAATGTCTAGGAAATGCTGAACTCTGTATCTGGAACATGGAGAGTGAATTGCCATGGGACAGAGGGTGTTAGTAATTTTTAAAAAACTAAATTAGCTTTTAATTTTGAAAAATTAAAAGAGTTCCCTAGATTCTGTTTTGTTTAGAATAATCAAGAGGTGGCAATACTGTGCAGCTCTAGGTGGCTCTCTGGTTTCCTGTTTCTCCACAGTGTCCGCTTTTCCTACTTCCTTCATGCGTGATCCATCTCCGGGCCCTGTAGACATTTGGTGCCAAGGTATGCATAGGTAGTGCACCATGTAAGTAGCTAAATTGACTGGACTTGCATGCCATGCTAAGAAGTGTGGACTTTATCATGTGTTAGGCAATATGAAGATCACAGAATTTCAAGAAGGGACTTGAGCATATTTGTGATTTTTCTGGGAGGCAGGAGGCAGAGATAGAAGTTAATTTAATGGAGACACTATGGGAATAGTTCAGGAATGGACTGCTGAGAGGTAGGGTCCTTGGTGAAAGAGATGAGTGCACCTACTAGAGATAGATGGAAACAAATCATGTATGATTTTATGTGATTTTAAGTATTTATTCTGAGCCAAGAGTGATAAAAATCTCAAAAAATGCTGAGTAATATTTGTTCACAGACATGGGAGATAGACATGATATGTGTCTTTAAAGGAGAGCATTGGATGGGAAACATGACTGATTCCCTCTCTCAGTTTCAACCATTTCGGAGATGGAGGAGAAGCTGGACCTTTTGGACTTGCACAGTATGTCCACCTTTAATATGAATACTTCTTAAGGGATTCTCAAGGGGGGTTATAGTACACGTGATTTTTAGCCTGTAGAAATAATTGTGCTATATTTTATTAGGAAGAATAAGATGACTTGGAACAGGGAGGATTGATTAGGAATAATGTGTATTAGAGATTATTTCCAATTAATATGTTGAAGTGAATGGTTATTTTAACTTCAGGAAATTTGGATTTTTTTCTCAAGAGAATAGTAAGACAATAAAAGGTTTTAAGTAGGAGCAAGACCTGATAAGATTTGAATTTAACAACATTTCTCTGAAGAGTAGAATGGATTTGGGAGGGGGGTTGTGGAGAGGAATGGCAGCACATTCTAGTTAGAAGGATGTTAGTACGATCTGGGTGAGGGATGGAGGCCAGGATTTCAGAAGCCAAATAGATAGAAAAGTAAGAAAAACAAGATGGATTAAATTATTATTCTAGTATGCTGGAGACCAGTTAGCCATCTAATTAAGGGACTAGTGAAATATTGCAGAATAGAGATCTTAACCTTTCCTCCTCTCACTTAATCATATACATGGAAAAATGCAAGATTATGTGCAAGTCCAAGTACACTAACTATAAATATTTCCCTATGTGAGAATATAATACATAACATTTATTGAGTTCTAACGCTATGCTTACTATTCCAAGTGCTCTGCCAAGACAGACATTTTAATTCCATTTAATTTACTGAAAAAAAAAACAATTATTTTATTGCTGAATGTTGGTTCTAATGATTAAACTAACTAGATATTACATTATTAAATTAGCTATGCTATCTTATAGTAATAGTGGTTAATAAATTGTGATTCGTCCTCTAACTGACGCTCACTGGCTGTGTGTCATATGAACTTACTGAAGTCAATGGGGTAAAAATGGCCAGAAGCACAGGGCACAGCTCCAGATTTCTTGCATTCCAGTCCTGGACTTGCTGGTTGCTAACTGTGTAATATTAGGTTACTTATTATCCTCTGGATGCCTCATTTTTTTCATCTTCAAAATAAGAATACCAATATTACAGCTATTATCTGGTGGTGGTAAAGAGTGGGTTATCACATATAACCCATTTAGAAAAGTGCCTGACACATGTTAGGTGCTCAACAAATCTTAGCCCTTATAATAACTGGTGTAGGAGAAGATGGGAGGATCTGAACCGGTATGTAACTGTGAGGATGGAGAATGGGATAGAGGTGAGAGATTTTGCAATGGGAGAAGCTGCCTTATTGTGCCATAAGATGAGGTATAAATAATGAAAATTCACTAACCACTAGAAAAGTAATTAAAACTTACCAAAATTAATTTTCCAAAGGCATGCATATATGTATATACTTTTAATTTTTAAATTAAAAACTAATCTCTCAAAATAAAATCTGCTACTCTTTCAGCCTTCTCCCCATCCTGGTTTTTTTTTTTTTCTTTTTTTTTTTCTCCCACCTCAGAAAGCCTTAGAGGAGACTGCTTATTCTATGAAAGTTGCGCAAGGGAGAGGTTAAACCAAGTACTGGTAGAACCAGAATCAATGAGAAAATGTGAGCTTTAGAAAGAGGACAAAGAATGCAACATTGCAAAAGTCCCACAGTTAGGAGTGAATATGAAGCTGATTTACTGTTACTCTGCCCCTCTGACCTGTGGCACACATGTGTATGGAATTAGACCAGTAGATGAGACTGGTTTGCCAGCTGTGCTATGCCTGTGCTTGCTTTTACAGAGGCTGAGCTGGAATGTGGCTGCAAACAGTTGACACCTTCTCCCCAGTAACTGTCTTCACCTACTCCCTTCCTGTTAATAGTGGCTGCCACCACATTCCCACCAGCTTTAGCAAATATTTACTGAGTACACAGTTTACTAAACGCAGCTCCAGTACTGAGAACAGGCAAGAACTTGTTTCTCGTTTTCTGTGGTATTAGTTTAGAAAAAAATTGTCTTTCCAACCTTGCCAGGCTATAGGGAAAAGAATTTAATTATAATCCAGGCACCAATGGTTCTGTCCAATTTGATAGCCACTAGTCATGTGTGGCTATTTACATTCTAATTAATTAAAATGAAAATTAAAAATTCAGTTCCTCTGTTATACATGACACTTTTTGAGGGCTCAGTGTAGCTAGAGGTTATATGCCGATGATTCAGACATAGAACATTTCATCCTCTCACATACTTTTGTTGTGCAGCACTGTGCTAGAGTGTTCTGATCACAATTTCAAAATTGATTTGATCAAATAGATAGGTTCTATATCTATCTATGTCTTTTGAAATTTTCTTTTTATATCACTCTAAAAATAAGTGTATTAATTTTCTGTGACTATCATTTAACAAATGACCACAACTTTATTAATAGTAGCTTAAAGCCACAAATTTATTATCTTGCAGTTCTGTAGTGCAGAAAACTGAAATGGATCTCACTTAGCTAAAATAAGGTATCAGCAGGACTCTGTACCTTTCTGGAGGCTCTATTTCTTGTCCTGGCAGTTCTGCTATATCTGTTGGCTCATGGCCATCTTCTTCCCTTCCTCCATCTTAAAGCCAGCAACTTTGGGCCAAATCTTTTTCACAACACTATCTATCTAGTTCTCTCTCTCTTTTGCCTCCATCTTATTCTTCTAAAGACTCTTTTGATAACATTGGGCCCAACCTGATAATCAAGGATAATCTCCATATCTTAAGGTTGATTGATTAACAACCTTAATTGCCACTGTGCCATGCAATATAACACAATCCGAGGTTTGAGGAAGTAAGACACTGACATCTTTGGCAGGGGGAGGTTATTATTCTACCTACCATGAAGAGTAAATATTTCATAAAGGACAGTGATTTTTTTTAAAAGAAAGGCTATGTAAATATATTACATATAATTATTTGTGTGTTTCTGATTTAACAAAAATTCTGATTATGTATAATGAAATAATTTAAATTAATTAACTATAAGAAAAATAACATATTAATAGCTTGCACTTAATATGCACCAGACAATAAGAGCTAAGATTCTAAGAGCTTACATGCACTAGTCATGAATGACTGGGTGAATAGCGACATTAATAGCACCTTAAGTAGTAGTGTGGGATAAATGAAGAAAGACACAGGGAATATTAATCAGAAAAATGGGTTTCTCTCCTGGCATAGCCACTTACTCTCTTGTGCAATTTCTCTGAATATAAGTTTTTTAGGTAGGTAAAAGAAGAAGAGCTGATAAAATTATCCCAAGGTCCCTTCCAACTCTTAAAAATTTCCTTTATGAGCTAAGGCAGCAGAAAAGATAAGATCGTAAAAAAAATACAATATTGAGCAACACAGAATTGCTCTGTATTACAGGAAAATAAAATAAGATAGCATGTACTGGAAGACTAAAGAAAAGTGATTTAATCAGATGTAGCAAAGCATGATTTTATTTTTGTTACAAAATATGCTATGGCTGAAGAGGGAAAGAAACTGGACAAAAATAGTCAGACTGAGCTAGGAAATGTGATGGCACACACTTTGCTTAATGAAGAATAGAGATTGAAGGAGGAATACAGAGGGAACACTTATATTTCCAGTACAATTAGACTGAATGTATTCGTCATAAACATGTTTAAATAACTTTTTATCCTCCTACTTTATTTTAGTCAGGTCTTTAGGGAAAAAAAAGAGTATTATTACCATTAGAAATGTTACAATTCTGTCAAAAGTTATCAGATTGTTTGCAAATAAACCTTTACACCCAACAAAGTTGATAAACAACTTAGACTTTCTCTACTGCAAACATGTGTGGTGTGCCATGAATGCTCACTGAATGTTCATCTCAGATAATGAGATGAAGGCTTTTTATGCATAAAATTAGGCAAAAAGAAGATTTTTGAATGAAATAAACCTTGGGCTTAGGAACTCAGGATCCACAACTTTCAGATCAAGGTGATTTAAAATAACATATTCTCTGAAAGTGTGTTAATTCCAAGACTCAGATTCTTAGAAATCTTTGGACCAATGATACTCTATATATTAATGAATTAGCAATGTTGAGTATCTTTTATAATCTAACTTGAATGTGTATATCCTTACTCAAAAACTATAAATAAAATTACATATAATATCAATTGGAAATTTTTCCTTCTCGGGATTGAAAAATAACCAGATAAAGCCACAGTATCTATCTGTCAGTCTGTGATGTTCCGCCTAATGTTGTGCTGCCCATTGAGCATGCCACACTTACTGAAATCTTATTGTAATTTGGAGTTCTTTCTCTGATGCTGAAAAAGGAAAAAAATGCTCTTTCTCCAGATTCTATGGTCTTCTACTGTCTGTTATACTCATTCAATTATTTATTCATGTTTCACTTTATTTGAAGATTATTTATAAGGCAATAGGAATATGATGATTAAAAGGCTCATATTTCAGTGGGAGTAACAGGCACCTAATAAAACCATTCTGATAGAACCAGGTAAGTTCTGTGAAAAATGTAGGTAACAAGTATTATGGAAACAGAGTGAAGGGGAAACAAAAATTTGATGCAGGGAGGAGAGGATAGAGTTGACATTAAAAAGATATTGCTTAAAACTGAATCTGGGAGAACCTGAATTAATCATTTATTATTTCTTCCATTCATTTACTCCTTGCTGCTGTGTGCCAAAGAAATGCAAAAACAAAGCCATCCTTGTGCTCGAGTAATTCCAAGCCAATTTGAGAAATAATTTATAAAGAAATAGAGTGCAGAGTGATTGTTATTATGATAAAATTATGTGTGTGTGTTTGGCACGATGAGAGGAGTTTAGGAGGGGCTGCAGAATGAGGTGCTGAGATTAGGGAGGGGCATACCAGGCAAGAAAAAAGTATTTCAGTAATGGAAGTCTGAAATGTGGCCATACTGTATGTTATATTAGGTAGGGACCTGTGAAATGTGCAGCTGTGAGGCAGGCAAGAAAGACAATCTGAGCAGAGTCTGCTGTGTAATATAGACTTTGGGCTTTCCCTCTTAGGTTATGTGGAATCCCTGAATGATTTTATAAACAAGCACTAGATGTTTTCTCTGTGCTCCTCCACATCCATTCTGCAATCTTCTTCACTTTGCTCTGTGCCCCAGGAAGTGAGTATTTACACTTAAATTCATAGTCTCTCTTCCTTGCTGGCTTTGGGCAAAGAAAAGCACCTTTAGGAAATTAGAGGACAAGAGGAGAGTAAAACTGGTGTGGTGGATGTTATTGGTGCCCCACCCCATCTTCTCTGTTAGGATGGTACACCCATCCCCCAGGTGCCATGGTGTTGGCTGCTGGCAACTTATATTCTTAGCAGCAATGAGTAGAGCCTTGGCTAGTGAGGGCCATCTCACCAAGAGATGCCTGGGAAGGTATGTGATTCTTCACTTCACCAGTGACTAGGAACCAGTTGTTAGGAACCAGTGGTTGATCTATGCAATGGTGTAATAGCCCAGTCCCATTGCATCCAGGCAGTACAACCTCTATCAACAATTAACATTCCACAGCTCTTCATGGGTCAGGCTAAGGATGAACTTCTTCTGAAATCACATCTTTGTCTAGCTTCTTCTTTTACCCTGTTCCATTTCCCTTGCCCCTTTGAAGGTACATCCTGAGAGGATTTCTTGAATAAAAGGATTTCTTGCATAAGATTTTGTGTCTCAGACTCTGCTTTGTGGGCATAGAGCTTCTAGGGAACCCAATTAAATATAGTTATTGTCAGAAATGGTCCTATAAAGCAGACTCTAAAGATTTAATTCTGGTGTTGGATCATACCCTATCCCTTGGCAATAAAAATCCTATCTCTAGTTCTAAGTGGAGTATTAATAGTTCCTTGGATATTGTAGCAGTACAATTGCTAATGGGATAGAGATGTCTTAGTTATGGTGTTTTGCATTTGGGAGAAACACGGAAAACAATATGATTAAGGAATGTGGAATATGGTGGCTATTGGTGAGTGCCTTTTTGTACACTCAGGAGAAAAAAATGGCTAATCATTAATTTAAAACTAAGTGCAAAAGTCAGAGGTCCTTCTTGGTAGTCTTTACACAGATGCTTATCACTTGCAGCTTGGAAGCATACTAAACTGGTGAACAGGCATAGGACTTAGTTGTGAGAACAGCAGAACTTCAGAGAAGACTGAATTCACAGCTTAGATAAGACTCTGGATGTCATAATAAGACATATGTGCATAGATGTGGTTTGCCACATCTATGATGCTTTTAGGGATCCAGTGGTCTGGGGCATACTGGGAAACCCCCTCCAAAGTAAAGGGCAAAGTTACTGCATCTTGTGTATCCTACCATTAGAAAGAAGTAATGTGCAGCACATAGCACATTGGGAATACTGGACTAAATGATTTAGCAAGCAATGTGGACAGCTGCCAGTTTTCAGTGAGTCCCTGAGTAAGAAAGGGCATATCCAGGCTGTAGAGTACAAGCTGTCCTACCACGTGGTTCATGTGACCCAACAGATCCTATAATGGTGCAAGAATTATCTCTAGGAGATAAAGATTTTATGTAGAGTCCCTGGCAGGCCCCAACAGAAGGGTCTCAAAGAAGACTGCTGAGATTCTGGAGCAAGGCCATGCCATCTGCAACCGAGAACACCATTCAAAATGCAGCTGTATCGAGTCACCATGAGACAAATTCTGCTCATCATGAACTGGGCACTGGCGGACCAAATCATAAACTTGAGCAATCCCAGCTGCAATTATTTATAAAATGGAAGAGTTACATCTTGGATCACCCTTAAGCGGATCTAAAGGCCATATGTAAGCTGGATGAACAAGTATTCCAAACTCCTATGTCACCAACACAGTCTCAACAGACATCACTCACTGAGTTCACACTTGTGACCTCATGGAAAATTCCTTATTACAGCTAATATAGGAAGAAAACAACCCATGCTTGGGCCATGGATGATTCAGCTCAGTAGGTTGTGGGCCAAAAAAATGCACTGCTGTTATAATATAGCCCCACTCAGGGACAGCCCTGGAAGGCAGTAGAGATGAGAAAGTGCAAACCGTAGGGAGGATTTTGATTAGTTTTACTAACCATCCAATTTTGGTGAGAGACAACTGGCTCAAAAGAAGGATATACACAAATGCATGGGCAGTGGTGAATGTCTGGCTTATTGCTCATTTGGCCTAAAAGGCACAAAATTGGAAGATTTGGGACACGGAGATCCAACCCTATCAAAACATGGGCAAAGGACATGAACAGAAATTTTTCAAAAGAAGACAGAATAATGGCCAACAAACATATGAAAAAATTCTCAACATCTCTAAGGAAGAAAAATGTGGATGGACATATGGAAAGTAAGAACTTCCCATTATATGTCAACTTCCATCAGAGAGCATCTACTATTAAAGAGACACAAAAGAACTAAGTGTGGAGAATGACTGATCCAACAGATGAAGCCAACCTCTTTGCTAGCTGAATGGGCACATGAATGAAGTAGCCATGATGGTGTAGGTGGAGATAATCTGTGAACCCAAAAGCAAGAGTTCTCCTCTTACTGAAGCTGATGTAGCTAATGAAGTGGATAAATGTCCAACCTTCCAGAAAAAAATTTCTGTGCTGAGCCCCTGATATGATATTGCCCTTTGAGGCAACTGGCCAGACACTTTGCCTTTTCTACTAGCAGGACCTCAATCAGCATTATATTCAAGGACTTACAGAGAGCTCTATTAGATGGCATTCCATATAATATCACCTCAAACCAAGAGACCCCTTTATGGTAAAAGAGGCATGGTAATGGGCACATTACAAAGAGATCTATCTTCTGGCCCTATGATACATTGAATCAGTTAGAGGCTGCTGACCTGATAGAGCATAGCAATGCTCCTTTTAATATGTAGCTTCAGGGCCAGCCTAGAGATGATGCCCTGAAATGGGAACACTATACTTCAGGAAGCAGTACATTTATCCTAAACAAAGGGATGTTATGTGGTGCTGGGTCTCCAATAGGTAGAATACATGACTTCAGAAACTAAGAGATGGGGGAAATATTGGCCCTACTTCACCATCACTCCAGAGCCCAACTGGGAGACTGTATTTCCTATCTCCTCAACTTTAGAACCTATGGATCTAGAGGTCCTATTTCCCAGACTAGGGATGCTTTCAATCAGGAACACAGAAAGTGTCTCACTAAACTTAAAGCCATGGCTGATACATGATCACTTTAAGTTCTTCAAGTGGATCAGCAAGCAAAGAAAAAAATGATCATACTTGAAGTATTGTGTACACTGGGATATTTTAATACACAGGGAAAGTATTTTAGCCTGGTTAAGGAGATAGTGTTGCTGCTACTTAACAGGGGCATGGAGGAATATTTTTGCTGCTCAGGCAAACTACAGGATATCTCTTGATATTCATACACCCAACTTTATTTATAAACTAACTGGTACTGCAATTATTGGCTGACAAGTGCATGGTAACTAGGGAATCAAACCTCTCAGGAATGAAGGTCGAAGTCATCTCACTAGACAAGCCACCTAGACCATCTGAAGTTCCAGCTGAGGCTAAAAGGAATATAGAATTGTAGGTAAAGGAAATGATGAGTATCAATTACAGCCTTGAGACCAACTGCAGCAGAGAAGGCTGCAATTCATCCTACTAAAGTTCCTCTTAACAAAATTTTTCCAGAAATTGAGACCAATTGAAATTCCGAAAAAGCTGAGACCAGATGGGGAGAACTTATTGTGAGAAGTGAGTGGCAGAAGCACTTGGTACCTCTCCAGACCCCCTTGACTGGGCTGTGTACTCATCTCCCAGTTGTTGCAAAGTCTTGACTGATAGCTATTCAAGCTGGCACATTTCACTGTAGGATTGTACTAAGCTGATTGAAGCTACCTCACCCAGAGATACTGCAGAAGTTAAACTGTTCCCTCCCCAAGGGTGAGCCTGTATCCAATGACTGATGCAAGGATATGACAGTACAGCCCTCTTTTAACTGGGCAGGAAAACCTCTGATTACAGTCTATGTTCTAGAGCTTTCCATGGGATTAGATAGAGCCTAATAAACCTCTTCTGAAATCACATTATTGCCTAACTCCATACTTCACCTTTTCCTGCTCTCCTGACTCCCTTGAGAATCACTCCCTCAATTAATCACTAGAACAAGACTCCCTGTCTAATGCTCTGCTCCTGGGTTTTCTGACCTAAGTCACTTGGGTGTGACAAGGACCATGTTTCTCTACTGAGGACCACAGTCTCACCTAGTGGTCATTTCCTGTATCTACATTTCTCTTGCCAGGTTCTGTAAAGGCTCTTTCCATTGTCTTTTTTTTTTTTTTTTAATTTCAGCATATTATGGGGGTACAAATTTTAAGGTTTCAAATAATGCCCTTCCCCCCCCTTCCTCCACAAGTCTGAGTTTCCAACGTGACCATCCTCCGGATGGTGCACATCTCACTCATTATGTATGTATATGCCCACCCTCCTCCCCCCTCCCCTATACCCAATTACTATAGTTCCTATGTGTCCACTTAGGTGCTGCTCAGTGATAAGGGACTGATAACTAGAATATACTTTGAACTCACGAAAAATAGCAAGAAAAAATCAAGCAACCATATCAAAAAGTTGGCAAAGGACTTGAACAGAAACTTTTCTAAAGAAGACAGAAGAATGGCCAACAAACATATGAAAAAATGCTCAACACCTCTAATCATCAGGGAAATGCAAATTAAAACCACAATGAGATATCACTTAACTCCAGTGAGAATGGCCTTTATCAAAAAGTCCCCAAACAATAAATGCTGGCATGAATGGAGAGAGATAGGAATACTCTTACACTGCTAGTGGGACTGCAAACTAGTTCAACCCTTGTCTTTTAAGATGACCAAAGAAACTATCAAGAGAGCAAACAGACAACCCACAGAACGGGAGAAAATTTTCGCAAGCTACACATCCAATAAAGGGCTGATAACTAGAATCTATTTAGAACTCAGGAAAATCAGCAAGAAAAAAATCAAACAACCCTATCAAAAAATGGGCAAAGGACATGAACAGAAATTTTTCAAAAGAAGACAGAATAATGGCCAACAAAGATATGAAAAAAATGTTCAACATCTCTAATCATCAGGGAAATGCAAATCAAAACTGCAATGAGATATCACCTAACCCCACTGAGATTGGCAAAATACCCAAACAATAAATGTTGGTGTGGATGCAGAGAGATAGGAACACTCCTACACTGCTGGTGGGACTGCAAACTAATTCAACCTCTGTGGAAAACAGTATGGAGATACCTTAAAGCGATACAAGTAGATCTACCATTTGATCCAGCAATTCCACTACTGAGCATCTACCCAAAAGAGCAAAAGTCAATTTATGAAAAAGACACCTGCACTCGAATGTTTATAGCAGCACAATTCACAATTGCAAAGTTATGGAAACAACCCAAATGCCCATCAATTTATGAGTGGATTAATAAAATGTGGTATATTTATACCATGGAGTACTATTCAGCTTTAAGAAAAAATGGTGACATAGCACCTCTTGTATTTTCCTGGATAGAGCTGGAACCCATTCTACTAAGTGAAGTATCTCAAGAATGAAAAAACCAGCACCACATGTATTCACCAGCAAATTGGTATTAACGGATCAACACCTAAGTGAACATATAGGAATAATATATATCGGGTGTCGGGCAGGTGGGAGGGAGGAGGAGGGGATGTGAGAGGGGCGAGGGGAGGCATGGGCAGTATACATAACCTTAACATTTGTACCCCCATAATATGCTGAAATAAAAAAAAGATGACTTGCAGTAGTGTCTCTTTCCTGCAATAGTTCTAGGAGCTTTAATATTCCTTTAATCTTACTCACGTCTTTGAAAATAGTTCCTATATTTACCTCTTCTCAATTCCTTCATTTGTGTGTGTCTTCGTTTCCTGTCACAATCCTGACTAATAAAACAGGAGCAAGCAGGGAGTGATAGGATTAGATTTGCATTTAGAAAGATCAATCTGGCAGCAGTGTGAAGGAGCAATTGTGAAGGCAAGTTTAGCTGTAAAGAGATACTTCAGTAGGCTATGGTAACAATCTAGAAAATAATTGAAAAAAGCTTAAACTTTAATATCCATGGAAATAGCATGTTGGAATAAATTTGAAGGAAAGGCATGCAGTAAAATTGATTAAAGAATTAAAATCTGCTAACTTCCTAAGAAAATGAAAAGCAGCATATATTAACCTTATGAATTTATTAAACAATGATTATTTTCCAACAGATATAAAAAATTACTACTCTCAAGGAGCTTGTATTTTTAATAATGAATCGTGCCTATTTTGAGACTTGTGATTAAAGTCGAAACAAACTAAGTATTCTACTAGAGTTATAGGTAAAAGACTGAAAATAAAACTGTAGGCTAGTATGTGTAATGAACATTGATGCAAAAGTCATTAATAAAATATTAGCAAATCAAATTTAAGAATACATCAAAAAGATTATACATCATGACAAGTGGGATTTACCCCTGGCATGCAGGTCTGCTTTAACATATGCAAATTATTTAATGTGGTGTATTACATTAACAGACTGAAAGACAAAAACCACATAACCATATCAACTGACACAAAACGAGCATTTAGCAAAGTTCAACATTCTTTCTTGATGTTGTCTAACATTTTAGGTATGGAAGAAAATTTCTTTATCATACTGAAGGCCATTTATGAAAAACCCACAGCTAACACTATAACCATTGGGGAGAAACTGAAAGATTTTCCTCTAAGATCTGGTGTAAGGCAAGGATGCCTACTCTCACCACTTCTGTTCAAGATGGTACTGTAGTTGCTATCAAGAGCAATTAGAAAAGAAAAAGAAATAAAAGATATCAAAATTGGAACCAAAGAAGTAAGATTATTTCTATTTGCAGATGACATGATCTTATATGTAGATAACACCAATGACTACACCAAAAAACTGTGAGATCAAATAAATGAATTCAGTAATGTCATAGGATATAAAATCAACATACAAAAATTCATGGCATTTTATATACACAAATAATGACCTAGTCAAAAAAGAAATCAAGGAAATCCCATATATAATCACATCAAAATATTGAAATAAAATATTTAGGAATAAATGTAACCAAAGAGGCAAAGATCTTTTCACTGAAAATGATAAAACATTAATGAAAGAAATTAATGAGAACAAAAATAAATGGAAAGGTGGGGGGTAAAATATATAGAGAATAGAGAATAAAACAGTGGTTACTAGAGTTTGGGTTAGGGGAGGAAATGAATGGGTAAATGTAGGTCCAAGGATACAAAATAAAAATGTAAAATGAACAAGTCCAGAGATCTAATATACAACATGAGGACTATAGTAAATAATAGTGTATTAATTCAGGATTTTTGCTAAATTAGTAGATTATAGCTCCTCATGACACAAGGGGTAGAAGGTGGGGGGAAATGAGTAGCTATATGAGATGATGTATATGTTAATTTGTTTCTAATATGTATATACATTTTACTATATATACACACATATATTTTACTATATGTATATATAGTATTTTACTATGCATTTTTATATTTTGCTATATACACACATATCTATATATATCTTATCACATCATGTTGTATATCATTTTACTATAGATTTTTTACTTTCTATATATTATATATACACATATTTTACTATATATCCTTCTACATTGTACTGTATATACACATGTATGTCTATATATACATATTACTATATATACATATAAATCCACATATATGTATCTTATAACATTATGTTGTATACCTTAAATATGCACAACAAAATTTATTTCCAAAAATAAAATCAATTAAAAAATAATTTAAAAGAAGAGTTTGAAAGCACAATTAAGGAATAGCCATCACTCTATCATTATAAAGTACAGGCCGGGTGCGGTGGCTCACGCCTGTAGTCCTAGCTCTCTGGGAGGCCGAGGCGGGCAGATTGCTCGAGTTCAGGAGTTCGAAACCAGCCTGAGCAAGAGCGAGACCCTGTCTCTACTATAAATGGAAAGAAATTAATTGGCCAACTAAAAATATATACAAAAAATTAGCCGGGCATGGTGGCGCATGCCTGTAGTCCCAGGTACTCAGGAGGCTGAGGCAGGAGGATTGCTTGAGCCCAGGAGTTTGAGGTTGCTGTGAGCTAGGCTGACGCCACGGCACTCACTCTAGCCTGGACAACAGAGCAAGACTCTGTCTCAAAAAAAATAAAATAAAATAAAATAAAATAAAATAAAATAAAATAAAAAAAAATAAAGTACAGAGTTGCCTAATTTCTATAACTAAACACTGTCTTCAAAGAAATTGCTCATGTTACCTAAACATCTCTGAGTAACTTCTTAAAATTGCCACAAAAGCTATATGTGGATTCTTAGGCATGCATTTCCCAGAAGCTATAATTCATTATCTTAATCATATTTACTGCTACTATTAAAAGTATTACAAATACATTTCTGTTAAATATTATTTAAATGATCATTAACATTTGATGGATTTCATGTGCATATAAATTGCTAACTCTCAATTTTCATATAAGTATAGTGGAATAATGAGAAATGTATGTTTTATGTGTATAGAGTTTACAATTAGAAATGGTGCATAGTGTATTACATATTACGTTTTCTCTGTGTATGTATATATAGAAAATATATTAAAATTATATATTAATGTATAGTTTTAGCCCAAATTTTTATTTTGACAAAAGATTCAGAATTAAATCACTAAATTCTCTTTTGTCCTCCATAAACGAATAACATAAGCAAAGGTGTAAAAATGTAAAAAACGACTTAAGATTTCAGACAACATTGTGATTAGGGTATAGATTATATGAAGAAAAATGTCTGGAGAGAAGGTTATAAAAGTTAGCTAAGGCCAAGCTATGAAGGGGATTTTCTTGTTCATGGTAGGGATTTGATTGGGATGTACGGACTCATTGAATATTGACAGAGAAGGTCAGGTAATAGTGAGTTTTCACATTGGTTACTGAATGGAAATAATTCTTTTTTTATTTTTTTTATTTTTTAATTTTAGCATATTATGGGGGTACAAGTGTTAAGTTTACATATATTGCCCATGCCCCCCTCCCCCCTCAAGTAAGAGCTTCAAGCATGTCCATCCCCCAAACGTTGCACATCTTACTCATTGTGGTTGTATATACCTGTCCCTTCCTCCCCCCTCCTACCCTCCTGACACCCGATAAATGTTACTCCTATATGTCCACTTAGGTGCTGATCCGTTAATACCAATTTGCTGGTGAGTACATGTGGTGCTTGTTTTTCCATTCTTGAGATACTTCACTTAGTAGAATGGGTTCCAGCTGTATCCAGGAATATACAAGATGTGCTGTATCACCATTGTTTCTTAAAGCTGAGTAGTATTCCATGGTATACATATACCACATTTTATTAATCCACTCATGAATTGATGGGCACTTGAGTTGTTTCCACAGCTTTGCAATTGTGAATTGTGCTGCTATAAACATTCGAGTGCAGGTGTCTTTTTCATAAAGTGACTTTTGCTCTTTTGGGTAGATGCCCAGTAGTGGAATTGCTGCATCAAATGGTAAATCTACTTGTATCGCTTTGAGGTATCTCCATATTGCTTTCCACAGAGGTTGAATTAGTTTGCAGTCCCACCAGCACTGTAGGAGTATTCCTCTCTCTCCACATCCACACCAGCATTTGTTGTTTGGGGTCTTTTTGATAAAGACCTGAATGGAAATAATTCTGTTTACCTGAAAGTATAACCATAATGAATAAGAAGATTGAACTTTTACTCAGGAAAAAAGTATGTAACAAATAGAATCAGAGACAGAGGAAGAGTTCATCTAACCCCAGGGTTAACATTGAAATGTGTCCATTTTAGCAGTAAAGAAATCTGACTGAAGACACTCTCTCCATCCTGACACACGGTACTGCTACAGTTGTCTGTACTAAGCTGCACTTTTTAGTTCCTGGTTCTTGTTGTTTTACTAACTTTTATGGCAACCAGGAAGGTGGAGAGCTGGCAGGAGCTTCTAGGGGCAGGCAGGCAGGATTTGGGCTTGGATGGAGAGTACTAGACAAAAGATCTTTCATAAATGCTCTGTTTCTTTTGCATTATATCTCGATTTAGGGAATTTCTCTTTTCCTCCCCAGATCACACACTTGCTGCACTTTAGGAATTTGATTTCCCCTCCCTTAGTTACACATTCTCTCACTGCACTTAAGGAATTTGAGTTACTTCCTATCAGTTTTGAATCACCCTATTTGGCAATCCTGGAATTATTTAAAAATGCTCTTATCTCATCCGTATTATTTTTGTCCTCTGTAAACAAATTTAGTGGTTTTTCCAGGTCGATTATTTCAGATGTGTTATCTCATATTCATTTTAAACGTCCTAGCTCTGCTTCTCTTTAGTGTAAGCAGCATAAGGCTATAGAAGGACTCTCAGGTGAGGAAAAGAGATTCTATTTATAGTTTTTGCCATTGATGGCTGTCCAGCTTTGGGTAAATGCTTTACCTGACTAGGCTTCAGGTACTTATTTATGAAATATATGAAGAGGCTGAAATAAATGCACTTTATTGACATTCCTTCCCATAAAATTCTGACTTTTACTTTGTCCCAGGTAACCTGCCAGCCTACCTTTTCTTTCCTTTAAAGTCACAGTTATATGTTTATTATCATATTTATTACATTGTACTTATATAACCTCATTCATTTATTAATATATAACCGTATTCATTGATTTATATAATTTATATTTATTGAGCTCGTGCTGAATATATACCAAGTATTGGGCTAAGCACAAAGAACAAGACAATCGTGGCCAATCTTTTTAGGGTTTATAGTGTAACAAAGAATACAAAGGCACATTTACAAGTGTGAAGAAAGTGGCTGAAGATAGAAGTGGAGAGCTCTATGGGATGGAAGACAGAGGGATCTCTTCTAATCAGGAAAGGGCTCCCTTGAAGAAGAACTTTACACAAGGACCTAAAGAATGAGAGTTACCTGCAAAAGAAAAAGGAAGACCGAAACAGAGGAGATGAACAGCATGATAGAATGCCTGGAAATGGGAAAGAACAAAGGTTTGACAGAAATTCTGTTTAGCTGAAGAAGAAAGAATGAAGAAAAAGAAGTACTGTATGCAGAGCTGAGTGTGTGGCCAGATTCTGTTCCAGGGCATTTTGAACCATCTTCAGGTCTTGGACTCTATCCTACGAACAATAAAAAGTCTCTGAAAAGCTGTAAGCAGGGATGCATTCTGGTCACATTTGCATTTTAAGAGTTTTAGTCTGGATTCAAAATGATAATGGAATTTTAAAAATAGCTAAATTTTATTTCGATTTTATGATAGGCACAGCAGTAAATTCTTTATGTAAGTTGCCTTCATTAATTCCTCACAACAACCATATTAGTTTCCTGGGCCTGCTGCAACCAAGTACCACAAACTGGATGGCTTGGAATAAAAAAAAAAAATTATTCTCTCACAGTTCTGGAACCTAGAAGTCTGAAATAAAAATGTCAGCAAGGCCATGCTCTCTCTGAAGGCTCTAGGGGACTATGCTTCCTTCTCTTTTCCAGCCTTCTGATGGTTGCCGACAATCTTTGGTGTTCCATGGCTTGTGGTGTCATCACTCCAATTTCCGCTTCATCTTGACATGGTGTTCTCCCTGTGAATCACATTGTTTTCCCTCTGCCTGTGTCTCCATGTACAAATTTCTGTATTTATTTTAGTACTATGCCCTTAAGCAGTTAACTCAATTCCAATTTGAGAGATAAGAAATCTGATGCACTGTGAAGTTAAGAAATATGTGCAAGGTCCCAAAGTTAACATGTGGCAGAGCTGGATTAGCAGGGGGATCAGTTGGAAAGCTATCGCAGAGAGATGATGATAGTGGCAAAGGGGTGAAAAAATGTGGATGGTTCTGATGGATATTTTTAGAGTAGAATCAATAATATCTACTAGTAATTTGAAAATCTGCCAGGTTTCGAATCTGAGCATTGGGGTAGAAGTTCCATCCATTTACAGTTATAGAAAGCACTGGATAAAGGGCAGGTTTGGGGAGAAAGGAAAAAAATTCAGGGTTAACAATATTTAGTTTGAGGTGCACATTGAATATATCATTGGAAATGGATATGATGGCCTAGGACTGAAGTGAAAGGTCTGGGCTAGACTATCAGAAAATTTATTCATTCATTATTTACCAAATATTGCCTGCTGTGTGTCAGTTATTATCACAGGCATCAAGAACACAGCCATGAACAAGACAGGCAAAATTCCTGCTCTCATGGAAATGCCATTCTTTTTTATTTTTTGAGGCAGGGTCTTGCTGTGTTGCCCGGGCTGGGGTGCACTAGCATCATCACAGCTCACTGCAACCTCAAACTCCTAGACTCAAGGAATCCTCCTGCCTCAGCCTCCCAAGTAGCTGGGACTATAGGCATGTGCCACAACACCTGGCTAATTTTTAGGGTTTTTGTTTTGTTTTGTTTTGTTTGTAGAAATGGGGTCTTGCTATTGCCCAGGCTGGTCTCAACCTCTTGGTCTCAAGGAATCTTCCCACTTAGGCATCTCATAGTTCTAAGATTATAGGCATGAGCCACTGTGCCCAGCCAAGGAATGTCATTCTTGATAGGGGAGACAGACAATAAACAACAATAAGAAATAAGATGATTTCAAATAGTGACAAGTGCTATGTACACAATACAAAAGGGTGAGATGAGAGTGAATGATAGAGATTACCTTCTACAGTTTGCGTAGTAAGAGTAGGATTCTCTGAGGAGATGGCAATGAACTGAGACCTGCATGATATGAGGAGGTGACCTCCTGGATCTAAGTGTATAAAAGCCCAGAGGCAGGGATGTTCTTGTAGTTTGTGAGGAACAAACAAAAAAAAATGCCAGTATGACTGGAGCATAGGAATCTAGGGAGGTGAAGAAGTTAATAGAAGATGAGACCAGATGCCACAGAAGCCCAGAAAGAGAGAGAGAGAAAGAGAGAGAGAGAGAGAGAGAGAGAGAGAGAGAGAGAGAGAGAGAATTGTGTGTATGTATGTGTATGTCTTTGGAAGATTTTATTTCTTACAAAGATACACAGACACACAAATACTTTTTTTTTTAAATTTAAAGGCATGAGAATGGAAGACATTGCCTAAGGAGACATAGCAGAATGAGAACAAGCAAGAGCCTATGACACGGGCCTGCAGTTACTTAAGTCTCATGGATAAGAGATGGTCAGATCAGAAGCAAGAAAACAACATGCTTTCACATCTGTCTCTCCCATTAAAATGAAAGTTGTTCTTCCAATAAAATGAAAGTTGTTCCCCCACTGCCAAGCTGAGTGTCTTTTACAAAATTGTGCCAATAAATATTTAACTAACTGATTTCAAATAGATACAAGGCAATAGTAAGGGAAAACTTTCATTTGTGGTATTTTTCATCAATGGCCACATCTTTATTTTTCCTGAGTCTACATCATTTGCTCTGTAACTTTACCATTTTTTTTTTTCTTCTCAAAAAGGAATTCATATAGTTTCCCAGCTTTTGACTTGCATAGGGTTTGACCCTGACACTGCATTGGCCAGTGGCATGAAGTGGAAGTGCCCTTGTGCCAGCTCTGCATGCCGGCCTCCAGAGGCCTACTGTGTTCCCCTTATGCTCTTGTGTTTCTGCCATTACCATGAGAAGGACAAGCCGGGACCGGATCCAAGATGACAAAAGAGAATGAGAGATGCGTGGAATGCAGCTGTCCCGACTGTGCTGTGCCAGCCAAGCCTAACCTAGAGCAGAGCCCTAGCTGAACTGCAGGTAAACGAGAGTGAGTCCAACTTACATCAGCATAGAACAGCCCAGTCCACTCACAAGCACAGCAACATAAGGAAGGAGTGATGTTAAAGCCATTGAGTTTTGGAGTGGTTTGGTACACAGAAAGAGCTAATTGATTCACCAGTCTTTTAAGGGGGTGACCTAGATGAACAAGCTGTGGGATAATGAGGAATTGATAGATGGATTAGAGCAAGGCATGGAGAAAAACTGTCAGTCATCTCCCACATCTAAGTATATCCAAATAATTCATTAAGATTCTAAGAATCCAGTTAAATCCAGTAGAAATATTTGCAGCTTTAGTTTAGAAAGGAACAGATTTTTGAGACATGATTCATTTTATTCCTTGTATAAAGCTGTTCAAATTGACCCAAAATCTGATGTAAAGTAATAAAGCTTTTCTATGTGACAGCAGTGCTTGGGGTTTAAGAATCATAATTTATGATGACATATAACTTTGTTATAGATATTGGATTTTATTATTAAATTACTTACCATCTTAAAGACATTAAGAATTACTTAATGTTAAAAAAAGAAAAATGTCAAAGCATATTTTTAAGAGCAACTAAGAATTATTCATTTTGATTTTAAAATGTTGACAAAAGTGTTGGATATCAAAATCAAGAGAACATGCACAGGTCATAAAAATATAATAAGTAAAGGGAGTAGTCTCTAGAGCCAGGGATATACAAGGTTGAATTTCAACTTCAGCACTCTCATGGCTATACCAGCCATGAGACTCTCTGCTACAGCCATGAGACTTTCCTAGACCTACTGGGTGCTTGATTGACTGAGGGCTCAGGCTGCTGGCACTGAAATCCATTACCGGGTTTGAGTTGAGGCCATGCCTTCCATGGGCTGATTTGACCAGTGACTGAGTGTGGCTGACTTGTTTCTGAAAGTCAGGAGACTCTTTTGCCAGTGACTTCGGTTCAAGGGCTCTAACAATTTTGCCCAGACTTCCTTAGCCTGCAGGCAATCTTTTCTCCCTGGCTCCTTCATTCTGGGGCCAGACTTGTATTGTGGTCTGGTTTCTTTCCCAGGCTTCTCCAGCTCCCTCTATAGGTGTTTCCTTTACTTAAATTTGTGTACTTTTAATCTCATCTAGTGTGCTGCTGCTTGAGAACCCAGACTGCCACACCAGCTTCTGTGACTTACTTTCCTCATGGGTAAAATAGAACCTACTCCAGAGGAGTGTACTAACATTTAAATGAACCAGTGAATTTAAAGCAAAATTGTGCAGTGGCTAGCATTTAGTGAAAATTGAATTAATTAATGGAATCTTTTATTATTGTTGTTATTATTACTTCTTAACTTTTTTTTTAAAGTCAAAAACATAGAACATATCAGCTGATACTGAACTGAGAACTATCTGTTGCTGGGGAGAAATAGGGATAAATAAATGAAAAACAAAATAACCAAGAAACCGACTATATAAATAATGAATGCAAATATAGTAGACAAAAAAGTCACAAAGACTTAAGGTTATTTTATCTATTAGCCATCTAGAGTGAACCATAATATAGATCCAGGATATCCTTGCCTTCTATTATAGGGCCATTAAGGAATTAAGTTCTCTTTTAATTGTGAAAACATTGAAGAACATTCAGGTTAAACTAAGCCATCTTTTCCCAAATATAAATCAGAATGTCAGGAAGAGCTCTAGCAAGTGCAGCCAAATATTTCTCCTGGCTTGAATTATCCCAGTAATTACATTTATTCTACATTTTCTTAGGTTGAGAACACACAGGTAATTAATGGTCTTAATTGATTGTAATTTGGGGATTGTGCTTTACTAAACATTATTTGTCTGAAACTGGAGAGCAACTGAAGGAGTGAGTTTGTTAAAAAAAGAGGAAGAGATAACTTAGTAAAATTTATTTTAAAAGGAAGGGAGTTCAGGATTGCTTCTTTCTAACTTTAAACATAATTAAAAGTTTTAAAGAACAAGGAAGTTTTATCAAGGGAATTTAGTTTTTCTTTTTCTAGACATTGAGCCTAGCACATAAATTTTCAATAAATATTTGTTGTATTTAATTATATTGGAATAGCTTGGAAATAGAATATGTATTTGGAATTCTCTTTGTTTAGATCTACCCTAAAGTAGAAGGATAAACAAGACAAACATTCAAGGTCATTTCCAACTTTAGGAATATGTATGACACTATTTTGGAATGTTTAATCTAACAGTGAATTCTACTTTCTGTAGCAAAGTGCTGTTTGAATTTTGTATCCCAGACAGAGCTAATCAGGTTAGCTCTAATTAAGTAATTAGAAGTCAAATTAACTATGGTTGAGAAAAGTTGCACAGAAAACTGCTGTATTTGAATGTGACAGTTTTCTTTTTCTGTGTCTCATTAACATAAGCCAAAGCTATAATTCCAGGACATCCAAAGGACCTTGAAATATTGCTGGTGCTTTCAGAACAGTTTGGGGTCTTCACTGAGAATGTCTTTGAGTTTATCAGCACTCTGTTGTTTTCTTGGGAAAAATAAACAAACAAAATCTTTTCTTACATCAACTGCCTCTAAGCATTGGGCAAATCACTGGTTTTAAACAATTATGATAGTGCTAAATTTTTCACATTTTGCTCTCCTCTTTCTTCTGCCCTCCAGAAATAGGTATCAAATAGACGAGAATATGGTACTAGCTCAGTATCTAGAAGTTTTGTGTGCTTAGAAAGGCCCTTGACTACAACTTAATCTTAATTTCCTCCTCAGCTCCTAATGGAGTACTAAACCCATAGTTAATGCCCAATAATATTTGTTGAATAAATGATTTCATAAAATGGGATCAATATAGCACCTACCCCAAAGAATTATTATGCATATTCATACAAAGTCACAGAGACTGCCACCCAGTTGGCAATCCTGTATGTTGCTTATTAATATTATTATTATTGTATTATTAGCCATACCGCTATGCCACCTTCACCAAAATTCAATCTGAGTGACCTAGAGTGACTAATACACTTCAATAATCTCTTGACTGATCCCTCTGCTTTCAGACTCTTCTCCAACTTACCTCCCATAGTACTCCCAAAGTTATTGTTTCTAAAATATCAATTGTATCATGACAAACTCATGTCCTAAGCCTCCAATAGCTTCCCATTTTTTATGGTTATGGCCTTTAAAGATTTTTGTTCACTTAATCGTAACAGTAAAAATATAAATAAATAAATATACTTACCACAGAAGTAAGTATATTCAATTATTTAATTAGATCCAGGAGCCATAAAATTGTCATATTACTTACAGTATAAACACCTAAAAAAAAACCTTAGAGGAAGTTGTAATAAAGGTGAAATGAACACCACTTTACAGGTTTTGTTAATGATGGTGGCTCTGTTTTAATATTCAAGGCACGATATACACTTAAGGTTTATTTTAACGATTGAGATAAAAAATAGACCTCTTGATATGTTTATGGCTGACTGCACCAGACCTGCTTATATCATTATTATCATCATTTTTACTCATAAAGTTGCTGACAAAGAGTTGTTTCTAGTGGTGAAAGTAAAAGCTCTCTTCTTCTCGTGGAGTTTTCCCATTCAATACAAGATAACATTATTCATTTTATCTTCAACTCACAGTTTCTGTACTATTATTAGTTTCCTCTGGTTATTGTCATAAATTACCACAAATTTGGTGGATTAAAAGAACAGGCATTTACTCTCTCACAATTCTGGAGGTCAGAAATCTGAAATCAGTTTCTCTGGGATGAAATCAAGATGTTGACAGAGCTGCACTCCCTCTAGAGAGTTCAGAGGATAATTTTCTTTTCACCTCTTTGTGTTGGATTTACTATCACATACAATAAACCCTCCTAGTAGTCTGGTCTCTTGGTAGCTGCCAGCATTCCTTGGCTTCTAACTACATTATTCCAATCTCTGCCTCCATGGTGGCATTGCCTTATCTTTTGTCTGTATCAAATCTCCCTCTTCCTCCTTCTTATAAGGATGCAGGCAACTGCATTTAGGTCCCACCCTGATAGGATAATCTCTCTATCTCGATCCCTATCTTAATCATAGTTGCAAAATCCTTTTTTTTTTTTTTTTTTTTTTTGCCATATAATTAACATTCGCAGGTTTCAGGAATGAGTTAGAAGACATGTTTTTTTTGAGGGGGGGCATTATTTAGTAGACCACAGTTGTTTTTTTTTTATTTTTTTTTCCTTGCAGGAATCTTTAATAAGGTTGTGAGAAGCAAAATTCTGAAAAGCCTCCCAAGATTTCCACTCCCTGGTGTGCATACCTTGTATATGAACTTCCTCTTGAGTGTGGGTAGAACTGTCATATGATGGATTTCACTTGTGATTATGTTATGTTGTATGAAAGAATGGATTTTGAAGATGCACTCTATTCCTTAGGAAGCTATCCTTTTTCCATGTGCTTTGTGTTGTCTTCTTGTTCCTTTGATGTGAAGACAGGTGGACAAATCATTGTATCCTGATTCCTGGGCCACTATCTGAGATGGTGGATGACCAAAACTGATCAATAAGAGTTTTTTCTACTTTTTAAAAGTGAGTTTTTCCTACGTTTTTAAAGTGCCCATAGAGAAGACTTTTGTTCTCTTTGATTGTGAGATTGTGGGGAATGTAAGTCTAGGACCACTTGAAATCTCATGGTTTTAGGCTCTGTGAAGTTTCCGCAATTAAAGGCTGAACCCAATAGAGAGGGAGAAGCAAAGAGGAGATGGAGAATCTTAAAGTGCTTAATACCATGAATTTGTATATCCTTAATACTAGAGCTATGCCTGCCCTTTCTGAGATAGCCCTACCTTTTCATACTAGCTCACAAAATCTTCTCTTTTGCTCAGGATGATTGTGTTTTTGTACACCTTAAAAAGTTCTGCTCAGCACATTGAGTACCTAACAAGTGGTCTGGCTCACAAAAGGTGTTACAGTGGCTGTTCAGCAAATCAGCAATATTCTAAAGGTCTTTCCATGGCACCATTATATTTACCTGAAGAAAACAAACTAAGAGAATCTCTAACGTGTATAAAGCCTTACAAAGTTATTTTTAGAACTCCTTTGTGTTGGATTTACTATCACATACAATAAACCCTCCTAGTAGTCTGGTCTCTTTCTCACACCATCATTATACACTTTCAGAGATAATTAAATGTCTATGATAAATAGGATTTGTCATGGCTAGACTAAGAATCATTTGTTTTTTTAGTTGTTGATACCTTTAACTTTGCTGTGTTTATATTTTAATTTCTACCAAAATTTTGATTTCTGTGATCTTTCTTTACCCTCACTTTAGCTAAATGCTTAACAATAATTGACATTTTAAAAAATACCCAAATGCTAGTCTTTTCCCCTTAAACCTTTGTCTTGGAAACATGAAGACAGCGTGCCAGCTCTGTTTGGTTTTGTTTCTTGAAAACTTTCTAATAAAAATCACTTGAGAAATAATTGTGTAGAAAAATCTACCCCTTTTCTAGAATGATTGAAACTTAATAAGAATTTAAAGAAAATCACTAGATCTCAGATTATTAGAAAAATATATAATTTATGGGCTTAATACCATTCTATATTAATTCTAGTAACAAGTATTTACATTATTACAATTTTAAAAAAATTCCTCATAGTACTAAGAGAACCAATATATAAGGCATTTTAATGCAATGTTTATATTCATTAACATTCCAGTGGCATGCACATAGTCAATGCCAGATTGATCACCCATATAAAATAAAAAATAGCAATATAATTAATTATTGCTGTAAGGGTATGGAAAAAATGTAGCAACTTTCAGTCCATACTTATATTTCTGATTTTTTGTGTAGGGTTTTTATTTTTGTTTTGTTTTGTTTTTTACTTTTCTATGAGGGATATCTGAAGTGCTGAATTTTTAGCTTTTAGGACCTTTTCACATGAAGAGATTCAGGGTCATTAAAAACTAAACTGAGCAAAAGGAACTCAAGAGGAAAACCAATTTGATTTTTACTGAAAAGAATAAAAACCATCGTTTTGGTGGGCTGAGCATGTGCAATCTTTTTTCTTTTCAGGCTCTTATACCAAACAAGTATAAACAATATATTGATGATTACATTTATAGGTTATTTTTATCACTGCATTTTCTGGGGTTAATAAATAAAAAGCTTGAATATGTCTCTTCTTTTTTTTGTAGATTGACCTGTTTTTTCATTACTGGTAAAATATTGCTATGGTAAGCATAAGATCTAAACGATATGATAACATTCAAATTTAGATAATTCTTATTTGTAACAAAATGTTTGTATACATGAAACATAGATACCTCATGTCTGGATGAATCTGTATATTTTCAGACTAATGTACCTGTTGATGGAAAATGTTTGAACTGCCAGGCACAAATAACACTGTGGTAAATTACCTACCTGCGGTAAACTAAAGATGTGTTTGTCTGATATGATTAGGTAGCCCTTCCCCAATCTCATTTAAAACCCCATGTTATTCATCCTGAAAAATAAAAAATAATTTACTTTGTAATAAAGCTAGTAATTAGAAGCAGTAGGGTTATGAGATTTAATAAGTGGTATTGAAATAGATATTTTGAAGAAATAAAGTTGTATCTTTCCCTTACACCATAAAGTCTATACAAAATATTATTAACAACTATAAATCATTTATATAATTTTGAAGCTTAATGATTGAAGATGTTTATTATTTATTGAAATTTTTTTCATTCAAATAATAAATTATTATTTATTGAAAATTATTATTGAAATTTTTTTCTCATTCAATTATTAAAAGTTCTACAATATTGCATTCAAATTGAAAAATTATCCTGTGTGTATTAATATATAAGGATTTTAGTATAGCTAGTATGTGATTCTCTGTGCTAGATTACACACATCCTTGCATTTTATATTATCCAAAAAAATAATAAAAAGTAATCATCATGTTATGAAAATGCCTATTTGAGTACCGGATCTATTCAAAGTCTTTATCATTATATCACTTTAAAGGTAATTAAATTAATCAAACTTCCCCCTTTTTTGGACTCAAAAAGAAATTGCCTCCATTTTTACAGAGAATGTTCATATGGAGTTAATATCCTCCTACGGAGTATGTCCTAATATCTAATTTTGGCAAGATTCTTTTCTGTTTTTTTTTTTATGTTTTTAAATTTTTAAAAAAAATTTTGAAAAGCTTCTGTTCATGTCCTTTGCCCACTTTTTGATAGGGTTGTTAGATTTTTTTCTTGCTGATTTTCGTGAGTTGTAAGTTATCAGCCCCTTATCAGATGTGTAGGATGCGAAAATTTTCTCCCACTCTGTAGGTTGTCTGTTTGCTCTCATGACTGTTTCTTTGGGGGTACAGAGCTTTTTAGTTTGACCAGGTCCCATTTATTTATTTTTGCTGCTGCTGTGATTGTCTTTGGGGTTTTCTTCATAAATTCTTTGCCTAGGCCAATTATAGCAGCACAATTCACAATTGCAAAGCTGTGGAAACAACCCAAGTGCCCATCAACACATGAATGGATTAATAAAATGTGGCATATGTATACTATGGAGTACTATTCAGCTCTAAGAAACAATGGTGATAAAGCACATCTTGTATTTTCCTGGATAGAGCTGGAACACATACTACTAAGTGAAGTATCCCAAGAATGGAAAAACAAGCACCACATATACTCACCAGCAAATTAGCATTAACTGATCAGCATCTAAGTGGACACATAGGAATTACATTTATTGGGTATTGGGCAGATGAGTGTGGGGAGGAGAGGACGGGTATATGCATACATAATGAGTGAGATGTGCACCATCTAGGAGATGGTCACGCTTGAAGCTCGGACTTGAGGGGGTAGGGGGGGCAAGGGCATTATATGTAACCTTAAAATTTGTACCCCAATAATATGCTGAAATTAAAAAAAAAAACGTTACTTTTTTAGTAGAGACGGAGTCTCTTGCTCTTGCTCAGGCTGGTCTTGAACTCTTGACCTCAAGTGACTCTCCTGCTTCGGCCTCTCAGGTTGCTTGGATTACAGGTGTTAGCCACTGCACCCAGCCAAAGGATTCTGTGGACGGTCTTCTAATACATGAAACTTCTCCAAAACTATGTATGGCTATGATTAGACCCAATATAGCCTTGCCTCTACCTAATCATTAAGCCATACTCTTCCCTAACTTACAAGTCAATTTCATTTTCAGACATTTCTCATATCCATTGCTGCCTCTGTCCTTACAACCAGCACTTCGATTCAAGTACTCTGTGTCTTTGCCTAGACTAAAACAACTTCTTACCTCTTCTCTTTGCCTTCATTTTTTTTTCTCCTTTCACATTTTGCCTCTGTTCTAGAAGGATCTTTCTAAGCTCCAAACATAATCTTTAAGAAATTCTGATTTCCCAAAGACTAAACTGCAATTCCTCAGTATAATACTAAAAATTCCTCACAAAATAATCCAAATTTACCTTTCTGACTCCTATACTACACCCTGTACATTTGCTGTATTGACTGCATCTTTCCTTTCATGCTTTGGTGCTTTACTCATGGCTTTATATTAGTCCAGATTGCAAGTCTACCTCCTTACGGTTCCTAAATCCTTCCCTTCCTTTAAATTCAAACATCACAGCCTGCCTAAAGCTATCTTCGAATCTACCTGTCAGTTACATTTCCTTTTCCACAATCCTACAGCACTTCAGTCTACTCTCATGGCCCTTATTACACTTTGATTCATATTAGTATTAATTAGTCTCTCTACCATGATTTATAAATTCCTTCAGGGGAAGGATTGTTTATTCTACTTTTATGTTTGCACTTTCCCTGGGTCATGGGAACTAGTGCAGATGTCCCTAAGTAATAGGAGTTCAATCCATATTTACAGACTAGAACTCTAAACATAGACTTACACACATTGAGGAATAAGAAATACTATATAAAAAAAAGGAGAAATCTGAGAATTTGAACTCTGTTCTCTGGTTTCTTTCCTCTTTGTATTTCTTCATAAATGAGAATGAATATCATTTGCTTTGTGATTTAAGAGAAATAATTTTTTTCTCCTTGTTTCAAATTCCTGTTTTGTAAGCCCAAAATGTGACTTTGTGAATTTTAAGTCATAAGGACCATCAAGAGGTACCATAAGGATACCAGAAATAAAGTATGCTTTATAATGAATGTTTTCTCTCACAGTGTAAGAATATCTAACCATTAATGCATTCATTTCCCCAATTCAGCAACTTTCAAAGTAGAATGCCACACACAGAGCTGAATACTTCAAGCAGAATAAAAATCTGGTTAATTCCTCCTGAATACAAATAAATGGATGAGTCAGAGAGAGATACCCACTCTGTAAATTCTCATCCACAAACAAAAGGTGGACTGGGAAGTAAAAGCATCTTCAGGGACAGCAGGAACTGTAGGATGATGGCAAAGTATGTGGGATTTTGCAATGAGAGCTGGCTGTTTATTCCCAGGATGTCATAATTAGTCTCCACAGTAAACTTTTCCTAGAAAATTCAAACACAGGGTTACCGCTTGAGAATCTAACAAGCTAAGATTGTATTAGCAAACTAATAATAGCCATACCCACCATATTAGCTTACCTAAATTGAAATTCAATGCACATAGTCTTTTCATTAAATCCAGTTCTGCTGAAGTCATGTTTCTTTCTTCCAGTTGTCACTCTTGGGAGAATTTCAGTAGTTATTGAAAGATATAGTACAATTTAATAAGAAAACTTTTCTAAATAAGAGGTTTTATGACTCTTTCTTTGGAAAATATTCATAATTCAGGATCTTACTAAAAACTAATTTGTTATTATTTTTAAAGAATGCTCCTTTTCAAATTGCAGATGGATTCATTCCGGGCTTTCTGATGTTCTGTCGTTTTGATGCATATATTTACTCTAGTTAATTAATAAATTTTTCTTATCACAGTGAGTACAATTTGTAATCAGGACATCAGAGCTCTCTATATAACTGAATGCTTGTGAAATGTGATAATTTGGTCACTTAAGTGTTTTAATCACCTTCAAATTTTTATGGAAACTTTTGTGGAATAAAAATCATCGTCAATTTTGCTCCTGAACAAATGAACTTAACATTTAAATTAAGTTCAGACATCATACATCTTGCATGAAGGACTTCCAATTTGACTCTCCTGAGGCCCGTTCAGTATTGTCAGTAATAAATTATTTCCACATATGCTTCAGCTCTAGTTCTATGTGGATGTTTAGTAAATGCTGGTTTAATTAAATGAGTGGAATTCTTGGCAACTTTAAGATAATCCTACACCTGTTTCTAACCAGCAAATGAGTATAACTCTCCTCTGTTTTTGATAAGTTGCTTATTCTACATTATGACAAATTGTATGTTCGGTCAACTATCACCTAGCAAAAAGCTTTCAAATGTTAGTGTTAGTACTAAGTGCAAAGAGGATATAATGATAAATAAAATCTTGTTCCTCACAGTTTAATGCTTGAGTCAGACAGACAATACTTACAATTGAATGGGATCTGTGCTGGTTCAAAGTAGGTGGGGGTACTGAGGAAGAAGAGGCAGACTAACTTGATTGGGAAACATTTCAGACTATGTGTAAGAGTTGAGCCAGGTCTTAGAGGATGAGTTCCCAAAGCTGAGAAAATGGTTAGGATATTTTAGAAAGAAGATAAATGGTTGTAAAGATCCAAACAAACTAAAGAGAAAAGTAGAAGGGCAGGGGATTTCTCAAATTTGGTGTGGCTGTAACCTGTGGCTTGAAAGGAGCTACGGGGCTTGTTATGAAGGTACGTGCACGCTAGAGTTGTAGTACAAAGTATTTGAATGCTTCTCCTGGTCAAGCCGGCACTCTGCCAAGGGCTGGAATTCTTGGCTGAGCCCAGCTGTGTTGGGTTGGGTTGAGATGAGATTGAGGCTTGGCTGACACTTAGCCTCTACAACTGTGAAGCAAAAAAAGAATTGGACTACAGCATTTAGGGCAAAATAGACAAGGAAGAGAGAAACCTTGCAAAAAAAAGTACAGATGCCCAAAGATCTGGAGGAGAGAGCAGTTCATTCCAAGTCAAAGGATGTACAAAATACTCTAAACAGTGTAAACTATTTCCAGGGAGGACAATAGAGACATTTTCTAAGTTTCCAATTTCAGCTCTAGACATTTTATAGATAGGAAATCTGTAACTTCACTTGTAGTTTGGAAAGAAATTGGTAAGGCAGTAAGGATTGTGTGAGCCGAATTCTGTGGCAACAATTGGGTTTTTTGAAAGATTTATCTGATGTTGGTGTGGTATGTGAAGATGTTGAGTCAGAATGACTATTTTAGGAAGCTTTCTCAATCATTAAAATTAGGGAACTAATAAGAAACTAAATTGATATAACAACAGAGTTAAAATGAGGAGGATGAGTGAGACAAGAATAAAATGTAGCAAGAGTTTTCAGTCCATTTTTATTCAACGTTAAGTGTTGATTTGGTTAAATTTGAGTTTGTTGTCTTACTCTTCTTTTACTTTTCTGATTCTGTTCTCTGTTCCTTTATGTCCTCCTTTCCTGCTTTTTTTGGATTACTTTTTTTCCTATATAGTTCTATTTAATTTTCTCCATTGCCATTTTGACTATGACTCTTTGGTTTTTCTATTTTATATTTATGTGATTGCTTTAGAGATTCAAATATGCATTCTTAAATTATAGTTGTCTACCTTGAAATATTATAGCACTTCACTTAGAAAGAACCTTTATAAAGTGTGTGTTTGTGTATTTTATATATATATATATATATATTTACCCCTCCTGTTCTTTATGCTATTATTAAATGTGATAAACCCCACAATACATTGTTACTGTGCATGCTTAACACCATTAAATTATTTTTAAAGTGGTTAAGTAATCATGTTTAGTGTAGGTTTGCTGTGAGCTAATTCCTTAAATTATAGCTTTTTTTTTTATATAAAGACCAAAGAAACTTTTGTTATAATCACACAGACATTGAACACTTCAATGCAATGATATTGTTTCATTTTTTCATTTAGCCAATATTTATCAAGCACCCACTACATGCTAGTTACTTACTAAGCACTGAGGATTTATAGTTTTATACTATTTCTAAAATAAGTAACAAAATTGATAATTGGACACTTCAACATTCATTGTCTCAGTTTGTCTTTAGTTCGCTCTCATTTCAGAAGAATTTTTTCAATGACTACATAATTTTAAGTTGAATTTTTGTTTTGATTCATTTTATTTCATGTCTTAGGTGCGTCTTTCTTTTGTCTTCTAGCTTGCATTGTTTCTGATGAGAAATCAGTTATGACAGTAGACCTCCCTTATTCATTATGTGTGTGAGATTTGTTCCAAAATGCTAGTGGAAGCCTGAAATCCTGGATAGTATTGAGTTGTATATATACTATGCTTTTTCCTATAGATACATATTGTGGTAAAATTTAATATATAAAAAAAGGCACAGCAAGAGAATAGCAACAATAATAAAATAGAACAGTTATAACAATATACCATAGCAAAAGTTATGTGAATATTTTCTCTTTCTCCTCTCTCTTAAAATATCTTATTGTACTGTACTCCCTCATTTTTAGACCACAATTGACCACAGATAACAAACCTAGGAAAGTGAAACCATGATGGGTTTCTGTAGTTGTATCTCTGTTTCCCTTTCCATTTTATTTTCCTTTTCTTTTTCATCATCTTTAATTTTTCTTTGTCCCTGTCCCCTTTTAAGATATTCACTTTATTTTTGGTTTTTTGGTAAAGCAGTATCCAGGTGTACTTTTCTATTTATTTTTCCTGCTTGGATTTATTGGACTTCTTGGATATATGCATTATTATTTTTTTTTTTTATTTTATTTTTTTTTTTTTTTGCTGCAAAAAGCTTTATTTCCATTTGGTCCAAGGCTTGGAAGAGGACTCCAGGGTGGTTAAAAAGCTGCCTAGTGGCTGGAGGGAGAAGCTCAGGCAGAAGCCTTGATACTTTGAGAGGGGCTCTTCAGTGGTCGCTGGGCTTGGCAACCTCCTAGTCGTGCTTGAGAGTGAGCCTTTCAAAGAGATACTCGCCCAGCCCAGCCTGGGGGCCGGCCAGCCTGCGGAGGTTGGTCAGGTGGTCGCCCATCTTCTTGATGAGTTTCACTTCCTCATCTAGGAAGTGATTCTCCAGGAAGTCACAGAGATGGGGGTCCGTGCGGGTAGAACCCAGAGCATGAAGATCCAGAAGAGCCTGGTTCAGGCTCTTCTCCAGGGCCATGGCGGCTTGCATTGCGTCCTGGGTGGTACCCCACTCATCTTGAGATGGCTTCTGCACGTCCTGGAAGAGAGCGCGCCCGCCACGCTGGTTTTGCATCTTCAAGAGACGCTCGGCACCCTCGCGCTTCTCATCAGCCAATTCGCGGAAAAAGTGGCCCACGCCTTCCAGAGCCACATCGTCGCGATCGAAATAGTAGCCCAGAGAGAGGTAGGTGTAGGAGGCCCGCAGATGCAAATTGACCAAGCGGTTGACGGCTGCCTCCACCTCGGTGGAATAATTCTGACGAATTTGGGAGCTCATGGTTGCTCGGCAGTAAGACGCTAACCACAAAAAGAGGTGTTAGCTGGCTCCAGCAGCAGGAGATGGCAGAGAGAGGTCCGGAGATCTTGGTCCTGGAGATTGCAAGTGGAGAGGCGATCAGAAAGCAGTCGGAGGCTGGAAAAAAGGGAGTCCTCGGGTCTGTTCCGTCCAAACACTGTTGAAGCAAGAGACAGAGCCACGAGACCACCCAACCCTCTGCCTATGCATTATTTTTTTAAAATCAAATATTTTTTGTGAGAAATCAAGTAATTATTTTTAAATATATTCTTCTCTTACAATTTCTCTTTCCTTTCTTTCAGAGACTTCAATTATAACCAATTGATACTAATTCACAGGACACAAATTTCCTCCCCCTCCTGTTTTTCTTTTCTCTCAGTTTCAGTTTAGGTGACTTTTATTGACCTGTCTTCTAGTTTACTAATTTTTTTTTACTGTCCAATTTGCTATTGAGCCCACTCAATTGAATTTTGTAATTTCATATATTGTATTTTTTAGTCATAGACTTTCCGTTTGCTTTTTAAAAATAACTTCCATTTTTATCCTCAAATAGACCAACTATTTTACTCACTCTATGCATCTTTACCTGTAAATGCTTTACCATGTTTATAACTATTATTGTAAAGTTTTTGTCTGCTAATTACAATAAACAGGTCTGTGTTGTCCGTGGGACTATGTCTACAAACTGTTTTCTTTTAATTATTGGTCACATGTTTCTGCTTCGTTAACTGTCTTATATTTTTTTTATTATATTCTATATGTTGTGAATAAATGGAAAGTGAAGACCAAAGTATCATTTTTTTATTTGTTTCTCTTCCATGTCTGGCAATTAGGGTGAGGTGCAGATCAATGAGCTACCTAGAGAGTTGAGTTGAGCTGTAGCTGCAGCTTTAAGTAAGTTTTTACTTGCTGGCTGATGTTAACTGCCTACTTGGTTGTTTAGTACCTGTTTCATAGTGTATGTTTTCTGGTGGGCATTAACATGTGATCCAAAGATCACACTTTGTGCTTAGCCCCATAGATGTATCCACATGTCTCTTCTGTATAGCTCTTTTTACTTAATCTAATCTTCCAGATTCCTGACCATTTGCCACTGTCCTTGAGTCTGTGTATATTCTTACTAAAAGATATTTCTTTTACCACACAAGGTGAAGGATCAACTATATCACCTGATGTTCTGCCTAGCAGGAGGATTTTCCCTCACTACTATCTTTGAATGCTGTCCTGAGTGAGGCTGTAGTGCAGAATGGTCCTTTTTTTGGCCTGTACCATATATGAAGCCAAATGAATTATGTTTGTGAAATAAGCTTATCCTTTTTTCTCCTCCTCCAGGCAGATATAATGAAGCCCCCATGTGAACATAGTTTGGCTCAAGGAGATGTACCAGTATTATAATGGTATATGGCCTGAGGGTCTGAGTCACCTTTCCTGTAGCTCTGGTCCTGTTCATGCCATCCTCGATGTACATTTTCTGTCTCACGATGAATTGCTGTAGACATGCCTGATCTTATGACTTTGTATAATAGTTCGCAATAATGTAGCTGAGAATGAGCAGTTGATGGATAGGTCTGGCCAAATGGATTCTTATTGTCCCATGTATAGATACTTCATCTTTACCAGGTATTGTATACCAGGAATTGTATTTCAAATGGTGTTTACTTCTCTGCTGCAGATGACTTGCCCTAGAGCCCTAGGGATTTATATTGTGATTTTCCTACTGGAACTTATCATACTTACGATCTGGCTGGTGCATGTGGCAAAGCTGCCTGCATTGTAGCCTAGATCTTCTACAGAGTCCTTTACTGTGATGAGTCCACTCAAAGCTAGCAGTTGTGAATGTCACTTGGCAAATAGATCAAATAAGTATTTTCAAATCGGGACTATTCTGCCTGCAATGAAGGCTACTGGGTGTTATCTTTTCAAAAAAATTTAGGTGCTATCTCAACATGTCCCACACCACAGAGGCCCCCAAAACCTCACTCATTTACTAAAGAGTGCTTGTAGGAACATACCTTCAATAGATTGAGGGAGCAAGATTGGACAGAGTGAGAAATTGATCTCTGATGCAGTTACAAGACTTTGAGCAATCTCACATGAAGCTCTGGGTTTACAATGACCCTTCAGAGTTGACCCAAAAGTGGGAAGAGGGCCATGACTTTATTGTGCTATATCCTGGATGTGGATTGCTTTTTGGGAGGGAGATTATCCTTGGGAGAGAAGCTCCCTATAACAGAGTACTCTCTGGAGAGCATCTCAGTGGTGAGCCAACAGCATCTGACACTCCCAGGAGCTTGGGCAAGAGAGAGTCTTATCCCCATAGAGGGGTTTCAGAAACATGCCATAGCTGTGCTATATTTGATATGATGTGAGCTGAGGCCTCCAACACTAACAATGTCTGAGGATTACCAAGGCCTTAAAATTGCTCCAAGGCAGATGTGGGAGTGTTCCAGAAATTAGATGAATGGAAATAATCAAAATTTTAATTTTAACACAAAATTTAAAAGCATGGGCTAGTTTGAAATCCTTCTTATCTTCAGTTATGACTTTCAGATCTTGCTTCCTTTTGAATTGGAAGATTTACTTTTCATTCTGAAAGAAAAGGGTCTTTTTCTTATTTACTTTTTGATAGATAATACTATCTGCCCTGGTAGCTACAAAGGTTTGTATTTGACTATGGATATAACAGTGCATGGTGAAACTTTCGATATGATAGAAAAATAATATATATTATTATTACTTCCATGAAACTATCTTTCTATCCTGTGACATTTTAGGGAATTGATGTTTAAAACTTGAAATTATAGGCATAACTTAAGTTTTCTTAGGACTTTGCTAACACATCAGATGAAACCCATCTAACAGAGAAATTTGTCCTATGAACTAGTGATTTGCTACTACTGTTCCAGTGTGAATTTCTTCAGGGGGACATCTAATACATGAATGTTGAATAAGCAAGGAATATATCATATATTAGGATTAAAGGGGGATGGAGGTGAACATTTTGTCCAAATGTACAATTTGTTATATGCCAAAGACTATTCCATAGAAAATAGGGCCCACAAAATGCTTTGTTTTACAATGGCTTTCTTATACAAAAAGAAACTTGCTTTGTTTTGTTGCCTTAACTTTCTGGCCACAAAACCACTTTATTGTAGAGCTCTTTATTTTTTTATTTTATTTTAGCGTATTATGGGGGTACAAGTGTTAAGTTTACTTATATTGCCCATGCCCCTATCCTCCCTCAAGTCAGAGCTTCAAGCATGTCCATCCCCCAAACGTTGCACATCTTACTTGTTGTAGTTGTATACACCCCTCCCCTGCCTCCCCCTCCCGCCCTCCTGACACCTGATAAATGTTCTAAATACTCCTATATGTCCACTTAGGTGCTGATCCGTTAATACCAATTTGCTGGTGAGTACATGTGGTGCTTGTTTTTCCATTCTTGTGATACTTCACTTAGTAGAATGGGTTCCAGCTCTATCCAGGAATATACAAGAGGTACTGTATCATCATTGTTTCTTAAAGCTGAGTAGTATTCCATGGTATACATATACCACATTTTATTAATCCACTCATGAATTGATGGGCACTTGGGTTGTTTCCATAGCTTTGCAATTGTGAATTGTGTTGCTATAAACATTCGAGTGCAGGTGTCTTTTTCATAAAGTGACTTTTGATCTTTTGGGTAGATGCCCAGTAGTGGAATTGCTGGATCAAATGGTAGATCTACTTGTATCACTTTGAGGTACCTCCATATTGCTTTCCACAGAGGCTGAACTAGTTTGCAGTCCCACCAGCAGTGTAGGAGTGTTCCTCTCTCTCCGCATCCATGTCAGCATTTATTGTTTGGAGAATTTTTGATAAAGACCATTCTCACTGGAGTTAAGTGATATCTCATTGTGATTTTGATTTGCATTTCCCTGATGATCAGAGATGTTGAACATTTTTTCATGTTTGTTGGTCATTATTCTGTCTTCTTTTGAGAAGTTTCTGTTCATGTCTTTTGCCCATTTTTTGATAGCATTGTTTGATTTTTTCTTGCTGATTTTCCTGAGTTCTACATAGATTCTAGTTATCAGCCCTTTATCAGATGTGTAGCTTGCAAAAATTTTCTTCCATTCTGTGGGTTGTCTGTTTGTTCTCTTGACAGTTTCTTTTGCTGTGCAGAAGCTTTTTAATTTCATTAGGTCCCATTTGTTTATTTTTGTTGCTGTTGTGATTACCTTTGGGATATTTTTCATAAATTCTTTGCCTTGGCCAATGTCTAGAAGAGTATTTCCAACATTTTCCCCTAGAATTCTAATAGTTTCACACCTAAGATTCAATTCTATTACCCAGCGTGAGTTGATTTTTGTGAGAGGTGAAAGTTGTGGGTCTTCTTTCAGTCTTTTACATGTGGCTATCCAGTTTTCCCAGCACCATTTATTGAATAAGGATTCTTTTCCCCAGTGTATGTTTTTGTCTGCTTTGCCGAAGATTAGTTGGCTATATGTAGAGCTCTTTTAATTTATTAGAATTAGTAGAATATGTTTTATGCAGTGTTGGCTCCATTTCATTCTTGAAAATTTTCAATGGCCCTAGGTAGGGCTAGAAACAATTATATTAATTAATGTGAAATAGAAATTTACAGGCTATGGTAGTAGATACCTGTTGGTTACATTCCCAGAATCTTTTCTCTCTTTTTCCTTTTTAAAAGTCTTTGTAGTCTAATTTACGTTGGGTTCCCTGTGGTGTTGGGGAAGCTGATACTGCTCCTGGCTGCAGAGTGGTATGCATGGCTCTGGTAGCCACCTCCAAAATAGCCCTCAGTGATCTCTGTCATCTTGGTATTCATACCTTGTGCATTTCCCTCCCACATTTTACTGGGATTAGTCTGTGTGGCCAATAATATTTAGCAGAATTTATGACATGTTACTTCTGAGATTAAGTTATAAAACGATTGTGGCTTTCATCTTGGGAGCACACTGTCTTTCTGTCTCTGACTACCCTGTGGGAAACCAGCTTTCACGTCATGAGAAAGCTCAGCCAGTCTGGGGGGAGGCTCACGTAACAGGGGTCTGGTGATCAGACGATAACCAGTCAGGAACTGGAGCTCTCAACATCAGTGGAGAGGAAGCAAGTCTTTCCCCAGTGGTGCCTTCAGGTGAGACTATTTCCCTACCTAACAGCTTGCTGTAACCTCATGAACGATCCTGTCTCAGAACCACACACTAAGGTGATCCTGTGTTCCTGACCCATAGAAAGAGATGCTTCTTATTTCAGCTGCTAATTTTTGGGATAATTTGTTACACAGCAGTAGAAACCTAATACAATGATGTCAACTAAGCCAACCAGTGCATTTTCATTCCTCTTGCCACAGTGATAGGAATAAAAGTGGATACATAACCTAAGTTCGTCCATTCAGAGTGACTTTCAGGACTTTTCGGGAGGGATTTCTAGCACGTGGATATTGTCTCATCTCCTGCGTGTATGTGAATGCTGGAGCCATTCTATCAGGACAAGGGAAACCAGCCTGAGGACAAAGCTGTCGTTCTGAAGAGTGTGGAACATAAAGAATTGTGGAGAAATCCCCAGAACGCTGATGAAAAATGCTTAAAATTCCATCTTTCCTCTCTATCTTTTCCCTTAGGCAAACCAGCCAACCCTTTTACTGTTTAAACTAGTTTGGTTTGGGCTTTCTGTCCCTTGCTACTGAAAAACATCCCACCATACACATGGGGAGAGAACATGCCTTTCAACCTTAACGAGCATCTTAGTTTATACTGTAGTATTAGAGCACAAAGAACAGCCTTGTAAAACAACAGCGTCCCTGATTTCAAACAGGTGGTCATAGATCTTAACGCGACTAGCCCTCATTTCCCTTGCACTGGATTATACTGTTTACAGTCATGCTTCTAAAAAGATGGATTTTTTTTTTCAAAATAACATTGTTTTCACTTCATTTAGTTTATCTCTACTGACTAGTAAAATCTGCTGCCATATGCACCTCTCTAATTTAAACCTTATCCTCAGACTGCCTTTGAGGGGCAAGTCCTAAAGCCAAGTCACTCTTACCAGCCCACTGTATCAGACCATACCTTTTTTTTTTTTCTTTTAAAATGATTACCTTTAAGGTCTCGATTCTAACATATCTTTTAATGGATTCTTGAAGCTACTGTGGGGTTCAGATGAAATTGAGTATAGATCTGGCTTATAGTAGTTGCTCAGTAAATGTATACCAGATGCACGAAAGTCCTCTTTAACTTAATGAGTTCCAAATACTCATAAGAGAATTTGGCATAATTTGATTATTCTGTCAATTTTATTACACAATGAATACTTGTATAATACAATTGTAGAAAAATTAGAAAATCTAGATAAGCAAACCACTCCATTAATCAAATTAATCTAAAATGAATCCATCAGAGGAACTTGATTGTTTAAATTTTGATGTAAATTTTTCTAGTCTTGGCTCATGTCTGTATTCCCAACTTTTCAGGAGGCTGAGGCAGGAGGATCATTTGAGGCCAGGAGTTCAAGACTAGCTTGAGTAAACATAGCAAGAACTCTAAATATGAGATCTCTAAAAACATGAAAATAAAAACAAAATAGCTCCTACTCATAAGGCTGAGTGGTAAGATTGCTTGAACCCAGAAGTTCAAGGTTACAGTAAGCTATAATTACACCACTGCACTCCAGTCTGGGTGACAGGGCAAGATCTCATCTCTAAACAATTTTTTTAAAAGTCTTATTTTTTCTAATTTAAACTATATGTATACTTTAGAAAAGTGAGCTCTTACTATTAGTGTTTTATCATTTAAAAGTGTATCATGAACATCTTTTCATGTCAACAAATACATGTTAATTTGTTTATTGAGCTCTATGTTCTCATACTCATTCTCTTACGTATTTCTTTGTGTCTATCTTTAGGAAAAACAGTGACTCAGACTCATCATAAACAAAATCTTATGAAAGAATGGCTAGAAAAATGACTAAAGCAGCTTTGGCTCTGTTTAGACTTGTTTGCTGGAGGAAAGAACTAAATGTTATTTTCCCTTGCTCAAATAAAAGGTGTGGGTAGATGAAACCTGTGAAGTTTCCATGAACTGAGTCAGATCAGCACAAAATTTTAAGGTACATTTTGTATGCAGAGAAAGGCTGAGGCCTCCAGAGAACATCCGCTTTTGTCCTAAACAGCTGACATTCTTCTACGTGAGGGGCATGGCAATGTGGTGGAGGTGCACAGAACACTAAATGAGCCTTTAGGAAACTGGGGTCCTGAAACTAGAATTGTCATTAGCATTTATGTAACCTTGGGAGGGTCTCTTTCCTTTTAAGAAATTTCTTAGACGTATTCTAATTCTGCTATTTTAAGAATCTTTAAGATTGTATTGAAAAGATATGTTTTTCTTTAAAAAAAAATACATGAATAATCAGGTAGGTATATGTCTTGCTTCTTCATCTATTCTAATTTAATCCTAAAAGTTCCCCCTTTCTCTAGAAGACAGGAGAAAAAAAATATTTTCTCAATTCGTGCTGTATCTTTAGCTATCTACTTTTTGAACATACTGGTTAATTTAAATGAGTTCAACTTAGTATTTTGCAAATAAAATTTTAGGGAATGATTTTAGTGTCATATATCTAGGTTAACACCACTACAAATTAACACCAATCATTATAGCTTGGTAAAAATTTAAGGATTCTAGATGTGGCTCTGCAAGTTGTGCATTGCTTATCTGCAGGAGTGTAATTCACATAGAACATGATCTGAAAGATGAACTAAACTTACATAATGTGCTACCTGCAAAAATGTGTTTTGATTATAAGTATACTCATGATTGTTAAACATCTCATATAGGCAATCAGATAGATATAAGTAAGTCGTACATACGTGAGGGTTACATTTGTCCTCTTAACATATGCTATAACAGCAGTGGTGAATTTCCTGCTGCCTCACCCTCCCAAACTCACACTTTGAAGGTTCACTGCCACTCCAGGCTTTGAGAACAAGTGTGTCCCCATTAATAAAGACATGATGAGGACTGATGTTCTCAATTTTCCCATGAATATCTGCTCTGGAAACTATGTTTCTGTTTTGTTCCTTGGTACATGGATTATTTGCTGTTTTCCTTCTTCCAACAGAAAGTAAGTTCTATGAAGGTGGGTATTTTTATCTATTTTGTTCACTGATATAATCCTAAGCTAGAGCAAAGCCTTGAATTCAGTAGGTGCTCAATAAATATTTGTTGAGGCAGTTAATGAGTATTCTGTCCAATTTTACTTGCAGCTGGGGTTTTACCCACTCCTGAACCCGAGCTCCATGTCAGGTGCCCTGTCCCTCAAAGTTTCTACCATTCTCCTTAGTTCTCTGTGTTGCCAGACAATAGTCTCCCTGACACTGGAGCCCACATGTCTGCTGTTCTAGGAGGTTGAACACCTACTGACTGTCCTGATGCCTATCAATGGCAACCAGAATCTTTTGTTTCTGTGCTCTACTTCCTGAGCTATTTGCCTCCATCATCTCAGAAGTCTTATGCTGGCTCTGATCACCTACTCCAGTGCGAAATGTGTCTCATTTCTACGACCCAGGCCCTTTCTCCTAGCCTTCCTCACTTCCCAACTAGCTCATATCCCAACAGAACTTACTGTACTTTAATCCTGGATAACAATAAATCTTTCATTTGGAGATTTTTTTTTCAGCCCAAGTGTTGAAAAGCTTTGCAAAAGGAGGCAGGCACCATTGTCAAACTTATCACCAGACCCTTTCAGAATGGATATCTTGTTCCTTAATGTCCTCTGAACCTTGGGAAAGTTACTAACATTCTTTAGACCTCAGTTTCCTCAAAAGCTAAGCTGAGTTAAATGAGTTAGAATTGTGGAAGTGCATACTATGGTCCCTAGTATCTAGCAATTATATCCCAATTTGCTTTTCTTTGATCTTTTCCTTAAGGGGAAATATAAACGCTGGCATTTGTCTGAGGCCTATCTTTGGTCTCAATATCTTTCCAATGCAGTTGTCTTGTGTCTGTATCTGATCTGCTTGCCCTGGCCTGCCTCTTTCGGTCTATCCAGCCCAGCTCCTATTTCCTGACTATTGGCCCCAGTCCACCTTTCTTTCCTTTCTGGCATGTCTGCCTGTGTATCAGTCTTTACTGTACATGCTGATATCTGCCCAACTCTTCAAAGGGCAGCCGTTCGTTTGTTCTGCCTTCCAATCCCTGATATAACTACCCTGATTCTTTCTGTCTCTCATGTGTCCTTTATTTGATATATGCAGCATTTAGGAATCCGATTTAGAATAAGAGTTTTAAAAGCTGAAAACTCTCTTGCCTCCCTCCTCATGCTTTGGAAATGAGGCTCAAAGTAATGATATATTTTTCTTAATATAATGAATATCTGTCTGGAAGTCTGGGTCTTCCAGAGCCTCAGTCCATAGACTCACCTAATCTGTTCCCTGTTCCTCCTCCATAACCTACTTCTATCTTCTGGGAGTCACTGAAACTACTAGCTAGCAAATTCTTACTTCATACCTTTGACAATAGAAGTATTTTATGAATAGTTCCATTAATCATGCAGGCTAAGAACATATTAAAATTTTATGAGTGACTCACATATGAAAAAATAAATATGCTTTCTGGTTCCTAATCTGCTTGACAAGCTTAAAAGAAATTTTGACTGAATTCTAATTTTAGCATAAAACTTCTAAGAAAGACTATCTTTTTCTAAATTTCTTAAGTGTGAGGAGTGTGTATGCCTCAAATATAGTTGTAATATGTTCCAGTTAACTAATTTATATTGCCTCAAGTAAGGCTATTGTGCTCAAAATAGATTGTGAGCTCCTACAGAACAGACTCTTATTACTCAATATCTACTACAGTGCTTAGTCAGCATTTTTACTGCATGAATGGATTCTTCAGAACCAGTTAATGACGTAGGAAACTTCTGACTTCATCTTTTGGAAAAAAGAAACTTCCCAGTGGCTGCATTTAATTCTAGGTGCTTCTGTCTCCTTCTGGGTGATGAAAGTATGAGTGGGGATTTTAAGAAGCAGAATTTGAGCTTGTTAGGCTTTATCTCACATAACCATAGAAGTCAGGCATAGAAAGGAGATCAAAGGGCAGGTAAGATTTTCCAGGTTCCAAGAATCCAGACTGGTCTACCCTATGATAGATGGGGGCCATCAATCTCTATAGGCACCATTAGGTTTCTGTATTTTTCTTCCAACATTGAAAAATATGTGTGTGTGTGTGTGTGTGTGTGTGTGTTTGTATGTATGTGTGTGTGTGTGGTTTTCAGTGAGGCAGAGTCAGAGATCCTTAATGTGTACAGGCTAAATGTATAAGTTATCAACAAGTTCCATGAATTGTATTCAATCAGAAAAAGTTCACAGCTTATGAAGGATGCCATCTAAAGGAGTGGCAAGCAAGTGTTTACTTCTGTTTCCTGCCCTAACACCCTGAAATACTTCATTCTTTATCATTCTGCATGACTGAACATGCTGTTGGTCACCTCTTAAGAAAACTATCCTTTTGTAGTTGGACCTAATATATGTAGCACGTAGAGTTTAGCATGTGTGAGTTTGACTTCTTTCATCCAGACACTAATTTATCCAGCTAGATTCAGGTATATCACTTATTAGTCTTATTTCTTCAGGTGACATTAATTTATATTTGTTAAACAGCAAAGAAATTTTGCATAAAAGACTGAAGGCTAGTAAACCTAAGACAAGATTTTAAAAATTCTACATGTAGTGTATGCTGATTTTTAAAACTATTTTGTCTAGTTTTAAGCATTATTAATGATAATAGAGAGTAATTAGCTCTACCATTGGATTTGACATTTTAAAAATAAGGGTAGTGAGTAGGAAACTATTAAATAAGTTTAAATAGCTTTATATTTGCAAGTCTTTTGTATTAATATTTATTCTATATTTCTTTATAAAAACAGGTATATGTTTACAAAACTTTTACCTGGTATATTATTGTGAAGTATGATCTTTCTGTTTCTCTCTTCTCTGTATTTCATTTTGCCACTTTTATTTATTCAGAATGGGATGTTTAAACTCCAGTTAGTGAGATGCACATTAGGATAAATGACAAGCAGCCCTGCCTTTTTCTTTCATATATAATTCCTGAAGGTCAAAGAAATAATGTTTGTTTAATAACTTACTGACAGCATTTTTGCAAATGTTAACTGACCAAGGGGATTTAGGCTGTTTAATTTTGTTTTGCAAACTTGGCATTTAATTTTGCTTCAGCCCCTGGGCTCTTTAGAATTCCAGGGTTATAAGTGTCGACTTGTTATAGGTCTAGAGGAAGCTATTAGCCATTGCAGGAACTCAGCTTAGAAGACACCACATGATAGGATTAAGAGAAAGCACCTCATACATGGACAATGAAGGAAGGAACCAGTTTGTTTTACAGTTGATTGTAGTTACAGCTGAGAGATTTAGACATCTCTGCACAAAGATTATGGCAGGGCATAAAAGACAGGTTGTGATGGTACTATCTGAAATTATGGCATAAATAAAACCAGGTCTTCATTCATGCATCTACTTGTTTTTCATTTATCTATTTCTTCAGCATTTACAGTTCGTTCCAATTTATTCATTTTAAGAGTCTTCCTTCTACTCAGCAAGGTATTTGTAGGTTAATGCAAAATGAGTACCTCATAGGTTTTCTATGTTTAGAAGACTTAGCTTCTCCAAATAAATCATTACTTTCCTCTGGTCACCTTCCTTCTCTGGTTTTTGACCATTTCTTCATTGTTGCCTTAATTAAGCATTCTCATTTTAAAACAATCCCTGATTAGCCACCCGGTTCCAAATTTATGCTCTGTTGTCCCAGTGACTTAGTCTCAGATCACATCTGATATAATAATTCTGGGAACTACCTCCATTTTGCCAAGCATGACAATCATTCTCTTATCCTGTTTTTTTATTGGAAAGTTCTACTGGGTATAGGTTGAAACTGAAGGAACATTAGGGTTGGATGGTTGAGGCACCATTTGCAAAGGAATCCACATCACTACCTTCAGAATAAATTGCACTGACACTATCAATTACAGATTGATTTATTATAAAGAATCTTGTACCCAATTTGAGTATATCCCAGCACTTCTGCAGGAAAACTGTATTTCTATGGAATGTTAAAGGGTCATAAAAATTTAATTCTGAGAATCTCAATGATATGAAATAGCACAAAATTAAAGAAATACAAAATTTTAATTTATTTCATCAACAAGGATGAAGTATATTGATGATTGCTGAAGCAATCACAAAATTGGGGGAAAAATTAGTCTCTGACTCCAGGAACTCAAGGGAAGAAATGCACAAATACATAAATATAAGTAAGAGTATAAAGTGTTATAAGAGAAAAATGAATCTAAGTATCTGGCATGGGAATATACAGCAAGGAGAGATTAAGCAAGAGGATCTGAAAAAGTTATCAGGAAAAAGTAGATATGGTCATATTGTAGACAGAGGAAATGATCTGAGGAAAGAAGCTAATGATTTGCCAACCTCATTTATTCATTTATTCATCCAAACTTTACTACTGATATGCTGGAATTAGAGAAATGGAAGGTGTGTCTCTACCCGTGAGGAGCTTCTAACCTGGGAGGGAGAAGAGACACAGAGGATGAACATCTGATAACTGATGTAATAGGAAGGAGAAGACTCAGAGGAGTTATCTAAGGTGTAATTTTCTCAGAATCCCCTGGTATTACAATTTTAAGATATTACAATACCTAGACATCATCACCTCTATGGGCATCTGATTTTTAGTAGCAAATCCCAGATGATTCTGGTGATCAAGCAGGTTTTAGAATCAATTAGATATGAAATGATGAAAACTGGATCTATAAGGAGCCAGAGGAGTTAAGTGGAGAGGAGGTGAGGGGAAGGGAAGGGCAGCGATCTTCCAGGGAAAGAGAAGAGCATTTTCCATATACCAGAGAAAACATTATGCACATTTCAAAATAGCAAGAAAAAAGGGTGCTTATTAGGGACTCATATGAGGTGAATCTATTAATAGAGAAGCAGAGAAGGGCCAGACTGGGAAGGATCTTGCATACCACACTAAATACTTTTTTATTTTATCCTGAGAGTGATGGGAATCTTTAAAAAGGTAGGAAGAGGAATGTGGTAAAAGAGGCACCAAGAAAATACTGCTAATGCATTTGATCCACAAAGAACTTTTTTTGGTTGATGTTTAAATTCTGTAGTCAGAACATTTTGCTACAATGGAGGGATCACACAGTTATTATCCTTCTTTCAAAAGAGTGTGTATTCTTAGGCTCCATTTGGGGCTTTATTAGTTTTATCCCTATAAATCAGTTTAGTTTAGCGAAGCTTAGTTGGTTCCTGGTAAAACAAAACAAAACAGTGTTGTGACATCCTCTATTTAAAGTGTCCTTAGATATGCAAATAAGTTACAGTTACTAGTTTGTATTCTATGTATATTATTAATAACCATGATAAGCTCTGACATCTCTGTGTTTTCTAATTAATGATCTTTGATCACAAAGAAATTCCAATGAAATTTAGGTCTTTAAGCACTTGCTATGAGCAAGATGTGTGTGCAATGCTGTGGGTGATAAGTGGGTGAGCAGCTGTCCTCTCTGCCCTTGTGCATCTTGCAGACACTGCAGAAAGTATAAAGTAGAGGAAGTTTGGGCCGTATCTGTCTCATTAACCTGCTGTGTCACCCTGGGTAAAAGGCTTTCCTGGAGATTCAGTTTATTCATTTGTAAAATGAGGGGGCTGAACAAGATTATCTCTGAGATCCCGTCTAATTTTAACCACAAGTTTCCAGTGATCTAGTAGGAAACAGTATGTTGATAATGCAAGGTAGAAATCTGTATTACATTGTGGTATTTAGGACCATGTTTTCTGGAGTCAGTCAGAGCTGAGTTTAAATCCTGGTTCCATTATTTACTAGTTGTAAAACTGGGATAAGTTAAGTTATGACTCCAAGCAATTGTTTCCTCATCCTTTAAATGCATGTTTATAATAGTGACTACCTCTTCTGTAATTATTATTACCACAAGCAAAGAGTTAAAATTAATTCAAAGAAAATATTATCTACAGAAGGGGGCTCACTATGCACTCATAAGAAGACCGTAATTGAGAAGATTCTTCAAAATGGAGGACGATCTCTGTAGGAGCGGTCAGGAGATCAGAGAAGAGGTAAGAATGGGAAGAGAGTTATTTCTAAAAGAGGGTAGAACTTACATAACATTTTCACATATGTGTGAATTAGAATATAAAATACAATAGAACCTTCTGCCTTTCTGGAAGGATGATGCTTCCTTAAAGGCAAGTTGATTGAAACTACTGCACTGATAAATTCAAAGGAATGCAGTGACTTGCCTCATAGTTTCAGTAGAGGACTTCCATGAACCAGGATGATAATCTAGGCATTATGAGTGCCACACCCTGATTCAGTCCTATTCAGCAGTGGATGAGGATTTTATGTCTGTATACCTCTTTTAGGAGCTTAATGAGTTAGGGTTTTCGACAAGGAATAGGTGGAGTGGGAGCCTGTCCCTGACAAGTGCCAGTTTTGAGTAGGCCTTGCTCCACTCAGAGGACTTCCATTTCTCTGATTCATCTACATAGGCCCTTGTCATTTCCATTGGATGCTTGCCTGGGTTCCACTCTGCTTGTCTTGGATCCAAACTCTGATTTCATCATTTTCTAGCTCTGTCAGGTTGGATAAGTCACTTAACAAATGGTCTTCATTTCACTAATCTGTAAATTGGTGATATAATGCATTTTCAATTATAATTTTTAGTACAAAATGAAATAATATAAATATAAATGTTTATACACACTAAATATGACTAAAATGAGAAATATTGATAAAGAGTTTTTTTCACTAATTTTTCAAAACTTAGAATATAGATTATTATTCATTGAAACAGGCAAAGAAATCTACTTGCATTTTTTTGTTTTGAACCTCAGTTATACAGACTGGCTGTCTACAATAATCAGATTTACTGGACAATTGTCAAAGTCCCACCTCCTTTATTGCCATATAATATAAGCTAATAAAAAAACCTGAAGTGTACCTTGGACTGAAACCAAGTATCTAGAATTCCAGTCTACTATTTTCTATTAAAATACACTTCCTCTTGAAGATAAAATATATTCTAAATAAAATACACAAGTATAGCATCTCTTTAGAATACTTACGGTAAACTTATATCTTTATTTGATAGAGATAGCAAATATCTATTGAGAGCCTAAGTATTAGTTGATACTCTTCCCACACTAGACTATCTTGTTTACTGATTAATTTCTAGTGCCTAGCACAATGTCTAGCACATAGAATTCATTTGTTCCTTTATTTATTCACTCAAAATGTATATGTATTAAAATCCAGCATTCTAATCACACAATCCTTATTTCCACTGGGCTTAAGTTCTTAAATAAACAGTATCAGCGTGTGGGCTTCTATAATGATGCGCTCACTCTATTTGGTATTGTTGGGCATTTACAAGCCCAGGCAGAAAGAAGAATCCCTGCTTCAAAACTGTTTATAAGATGCTCGTCATAGACTCATTCCTCAATAAAGTGATGCACTTTCACACCTCTTTGCCTTTGCTCAAGATGTTTCCCTTCAGAAACATTATTTTCCTTCTTTTGTCTTTAGTAAATTTTTCTTAAAGAACAAAATCATCCATCATCTCTTCCATGAAGCCTTTTGTAATGATTTCCTGGAAGTATTAATCATTTTCTCATTATGCTCTTATCACATTTGTGGAAACATACATTTCAATACTATAGTTATAGCTATGGATCTATCTGTCATCTCTCTACCTATCTATTCTCCTATTTGACTGCAAACTTCTTGAATGTTTTATTCATCTATAGATACTAAGTGACTAACCCTGTGCTTAACACACACTTTCTACTTGGTGAAATTTTCCCTTCCTTCCTTCCTCCGTCCCTCCCTCCTTCCCTCTCTCCCTCCTTCCCTCCCTCCCTCCCTCCCTCCCTCCCTCCCTCCCTCCCTCCCTCCCTCCCTTCCTTCCTTCCTTCCTTCCTTCCTTCCTTCCTTCCTTCCTAATAAACATCATCTAACATATAGAAAAGTTGAAATGGTGACATGTTAAACTCTGCAGTTATTGATTAGAAGTCAAACACAGAGGAGAGTGAGCTGAAGATATTAATTCAGACTTCATAAAGTTAATATTCATTCTTGAATAATGGTTAGGAGTATAATAAATAGCAAGAAAAAGAAAAAGCATTCCAGACAGAAGAAACAGCATAAACATATGTTCAGAGACAGAAGTAATCAGGTATATCAGGCATTAAGAAAGAAAGTGCATACTGAGTGAAAGACAGAGAGAGAGAAAAAGAGAGAGAATTAGATGATGTGGGGCGCGGTGGCAACGCCATTCCAAGATGGCGCCTGCTTCCTGGTCACACCCTACTGTGCGTCTGACAAACAGATGTTCAGCGCGTGTGCAAAGCCTTGCCTCCTCTCCTGTTCTGTGTTGACCAATCAGGTTATGCCCTGTGTACTTACTGTCTATATAAGCAGCCACCGAGAACGCCTCAGCGTCTTCCGCATGTAACCAGCTAAGCAATCCCCATTAAAGTGCTGTCAGAAGAACTCCAATTGCCGCGTCTTCCTTGCTGGCGAGGGGGCGCGACAAGATGACAGTGAGAAGGAGAAATAGATTTATTATAGGCTTAGCTTACTTGATTATTAAGTTGAGCAAGTCCTAAGATTAGCAGTACGAGTTGGCAAGCTAAAGACCTAGAAAGCCAATGTTTTAGTTCCAGTTTAGGTTCAAAGATCTGAGAATCAGGAAAGCCAATAATATATATTTTTTTCTGAAGTCCAGCAGGCTAGAGACTCAGAAAGAGCTGATATTTCAGTTCAAGTTCACAGGCAGGGAAAAAGCCAATGTCTCAATTCATAAGCAGTCAAGAAAGGAGAATTCTCTCTAACTTAAGGAAAGGTCAGCCTTTTTCATTATATTCAGACCTTCAGTGGATTGGATGAGGCCCCATCCACATTAGGGAGGATTGTCTGCTTTACTCAGTCTATAGATTCAAATGTTAATGTCATCCCAAAATATCCTCACAGAAACACCCAACGAAATGTTTGACCAACTATCTGGGAACTCTGTAGCCCAATCTAGTTAACACATAAAATTAATCCTCACCAGATATACATAAAAAATTAGGAAATATTATTTTTTTCTAGTATTATTAATAAAAGTCTTTCTGAGAAAAAATATTGTGAAGGATATGTAGATTTGAGATAAGTGGATTTAGGGTTTTAATGGAGGTTGTTCCTGATGTCAAGCAGCATGAGAAAAAATATAAGTAAAAAATGGATAAGAAATTTGTGGTTCCTGCACCTACATGGAGTACAGCATAGGACATAAAGAGGGAGTGACAAAATGCTCCCCACTCCAAACCTCCTCTTTCCTCAACAAGTCAGTGCTTTGAGTTTCTGTTCTCGTCTCACATCCTCCTGTTTTAGTTTAAAGCTGACCAAGAAAATACTGCTGGATATATAGAGTACGGAAAAATTACAGAAATGTAAAAAAGTTAGATTGATGGATTTATTTCTAAATTACTAGAATTTTTGGTCATATATTAAGGAATTAGAAGGACAATGGAGGCCTGGAGTTGCTTCCTTTTCATGGGCAGAAGGAAACAGTCCTTGAAAACTAACCGATACAGGATAGGGTCCCAGTACCAGAGCTAAGTAGGATCAGATGGGAGTTATTCAGATTAATCAGCAGGGTGAATACAAGTTGCACCCTAGGGAATACTAAATGTAAAAGATTGGGGATCTTCAGTCAATTTTCAAGTCCAAGGGTTCAGCACTGAAATTTAAATGATGGATAAACTACAGAAGCTGTGAATTCAGGAAGCCATTCGAAGATGAGGAGGTGGGGTGCTTTGAGGCAAGGAGTAAGGGAAAGAGTAAAGGGAGAGAACACAAGATAATTTCCTAAACTATAATTGACTTGGACTGGTTTTCATTAACTTCCTCACACCTGGGTGGTGGGAGGTCACTCTGATTTAAAGGCTAAGGATTAAGGCAGGAAGGAAGGAGTTACATTGATAGAGGCAGTAATAAAGGATGCTACTTGATCTGTCTGCTTTTTGGTTACTGTTGCTTTCTTATCTAAAACCTTCAGTGACTCTCAAAGAATAGATCAATTTAACTCATGCTCCTTTATCTGGAACTGAAGATCTTCCATTAGGTTACCATAACTCCAGCTTTATTTTCTCCATAGTGTCCTAAACATATGCTAAACTCCAAACATACGTAAGCACTCATTCACTGTTTCTTAATCTTACACTTTGTCCTGCTGTCCTACACTTTGTCCCTTAATAACATTATCTGTATCCTTAATGGCATTGACCACCACTGTTTTGAGTAAAATTGAAAGTTGGTTATCTACTGTCTTAGGTAGGGATTTTCATCATGTACTTGTCATTCCAGAGTGTTTAGTTGGGAGCAGGTGAGCTGAGTGAAGATACATCAATAAAGTTGCCCCGGCTGGAAAGGAGGACAGGAGTGCAGTGATAAGGACACAACCTAACAGTCTACAGGAGAGTCTCCTACAATTGCCTGACAATTTCAATGTTTTCTTGCTTAACATGGATTAAGTATACACTGAACATTCACCATTTCCATAGCCTTTGTGACTTAAAAACAAGAGCTGTCACTGACTTCATAAGAGAATGCTTAAAAATTTGGAGAGGAAACAAAATGGTGAGAAAAATTAATAATGGCAAATTGTGCTTGAGTCAATTGCAAAAACCTTCCGATGAATTCATTTTACCTGCAATTTAATGATCATAGGATATACGTGGAAAGGTGCAGGATGTGCCAGAGGAGTTTCATGCCAGAGTAATTTCATGAGTTACCTGCTAACTCAATGAGAGTAAAATGCTAACCTTAAACACCAAGTTTATTCTATCCTGGTTCACCCAAAGCACACCTGATGGCTTAACTGTTCTGCACCATGATGAACTTTTTGTTTTTCCAGGTGAAATAAGTTACAGAATGAGTAATGGAATATGCTTGCTGATAAATCTGAAATGTGATTTTTGATAGATGATTTACTGAGTCATCTCTGAGTTTTGGCTTCAATAAAACTCAAATGCTATGTAACCTGAGAGATAAACTAAGAGCATAAAATTTCCAGGGCCCCATGCTCTCCTAAGCACGTTACAAATTGGAATGGTCGATTATTCCCATCATGAACTGATTCATGACCCCTCTAAGTAACACTCCCACCAATGGTGATCCTGTCTCTATTTGAACCTCTAATGTCAGGAAACCTACCAAACCAGAAAACTTCCCTTTTAGTCAGTTCATATGAGATGGTTGGCAAGTTCCTCATTAATGTCACTAACTGGAACCTTATCTTCTAGATAGGCTTCAACTTATCTTAAATGGTGGTACCCAGGTGTAAACACAACAAATCCAGGTGTGGTCTGCCCAGAGTGAACACGAGACTTCCAGTTTAACATCATGTAAACCTATGTAATAAATTTTTCAATTGGAACCATTATAGTCCCAGTTTCGACTGAGGCCACTAGACAATAAGTATTACATTCCAAAATTAAATGAGAGACCCTCAGGCAGAAGTTGCAAAAGAAATTTCTAAGAACCGGTTTTGCAACCCTTAGTGGACATGCTATCTACCACTTCCACATTGCAATTGAGGAGGGAGGCAGTGGGGGTTCTTGTATTTCACTTTAAACCTAAAGAACAAGGTTTCAACTCATCTACTCTGAAAGCTTTGCATTTGTTCCCAGATCTGGAGAGACATAGTGGACTACTGTACATGTCCAGCCTAAGAAATCTAAAGGACAAATATTACGGTGGGCACATTGCTTTGCCTTCTACACAATGGAGGAGCAGATGCAAAGGAATCAGCCTGTGTACAGATGTTTACACCATTGGAATGAAACTGTATCTTTATGCTTTGAAATGTCCGAAGATTTATATTACCTGATAATGGCAGAAATGTCATGGAGCTAGCCCTAGATTTTATTCAAAGGGCAGGGGAAGAATTGGCCCAAACTAAATGGATTTGAAATTACCATAAGAGACAAAAATAAAATAGTTCATAATTATACCTTTTGTTTCCCGTATGTTCAACTTGCTAAGTTGTTTTATATATAGACACATATACATATATACACATGTATGCATACACATATATATGTACTTGTATACACATACATATGTATATATGATACATACGTAATAGAATATGCTTATAATATAAAATCACAATAGCTATAAATTATTTATTATTAATTATATTTTATGCACTGTATTAAGACCTTTACAAATGTTATTCATTTTTAGTCATTTTATGAGACAGAATTCATAATTCTCATTTTATTGACAAGGAGGCAGCCCCAGAAACTTTAAGTAGCTTGCTCAAGATCTGACATATATTAAGTGGCTTAGCCTGAACTAAAGTCTGCCTGACTCTGAGGCCCAAGCTTTTAACTTGTGATTTATTTTGCCATTAGTTATAGTCAGTGTAGCCTTTGACAACAGCAACTGATTTTATTGTGTAGATTTTTCCCATAAACACTGGGCATTTAAAAAGAAGTGAGAAGATTATTCATAAGATATGGTATAAATCAGTTTACTCCTTCTAAGAATTCACATTATTATAATTTCATTATAATAAAAGGGACATTTTGTGACACTAGAGGTAACAACAGATTTAATACAAAAATATTTTTTTGCTGTTTTGTTCAACTGAAAATGCAGGGCTGCTTCCACCTGCAGACCAAAAGTACAACTGCAGTATTTCCAGTTCTATAATGAATTCCTTTCATAGACCAATAGCCAGGTGTTAGGCTGAGGGTGTCACTCATTTCATCACCAGGTGGCTCTAAAGCCTCAACCAGGAGCAGTGCAAATACTGGGTTAGCAGGAACATGGTGCATAGTGAATTGACCAAAATGTTTGTTTTAAGGATTTTGCAGAACAGCTCTGGGGCTGCAAAGATGATTGGGCCACTTCTACCAGTCTAGTATGCATCCTGGAAGACCCTAAATGTTTCAACAAGAGAAAGTCCATTATTACTTCCTCTTCTATAAAATGTGGGGGTTATGACAATTCAATTCAATGTATATTTGTTGAGGTCCTACCACATGCCATGCAGAATTTCAAGCATGTGTGATACACCAGTGAACTAAACAAAGATGTCTGTCTTCATGGAGCTTACATGAAATAATGTATTTGAAAATATGCTATAAGCCCTATTGAGCCATACACAGCTATAATTGTCCTTCATGTCTATAATAAATTGGGAAATCCTGGATATTTCTAACTAATATGCCTATGTACTATTATGGGAAATGGTACTATAACTTAAGGCTGTTGTCGGAGTAACCTGAATGAAATTCTTTGCTTCCTCTCATGTGCCCGGCTCTGGTCCACTCACTGCATTGTAAATTTCTCAAAAACTGGGATGAGGTCTTCCATCTTTTATTTTCTCTGTGTTCCCAGGACCTACCATAGTACTGGAGTCAGAGTAGGCTGTGCATAAAGCTAAATATAAGGGTCTAGAGCATGACAGAATGTGAAAGAGATTTATCTGTATAGACTTGTAAATGATTTATTCCAAATCTGCACCCTCCATCCTCACCGCTTCCTGCACATTCATCTCTTCCTTAGAAATGCACTCATATCCCGACCACGAAGTCGTTGCTGCTCTGTCAGTCTACAGGATCCTTCTACCCTTCTTTCTTGGATCTCCCATCGTATTATGGCCTCATCTATAGAAATTAATGTAAGCATGTCTGTCTTACGTCATTCTCTAAAAGTAGTAAACATCAATCCAGGCACAGTTCTGTATTTATGTGAATTATCACTCACCCCCATCCACATACAATATCAAGTAAATTTTGAGAGTGAAATAAATAAATTATAGTCTAGATCTTACTGGTGGAAGAATCTCTGATTTCCAGAGGTGTGTGTGTGCGTGTATGTGTTTCCATGTGGGAAAGCATGCATGTGCTCAGTGTGTTTTCCCTCCTTACTCCTCTCCAGTAAGTTCTGATGTTTGGATTTGGGACCTGCTATTGGTATTAATTAGGGAAGAGCTTTTACCAAAGATGTAATTGTGATATCCCCTTTTCTACAGCTCTGTCTGTGATTGGTAATATATGATTCTAAAAAATATTATTCTGATTTTTATGCCAGTTTTTCTTTTCTTGTTCTGAACCAGTCTCCCAAAGCATGGTCATCTGTCTCAGAATCAGAATTTTATACAAAACATATAGAAAATGTGAATTCTTGGCCTTTACTCCCAATTTCCTGAATCCAAATCTCTGAGGGTGGAGCTCCTAGGTCTGCATTTATACCAAATGGCCTTGGAGATTCCAGTGTACACTCACATTTAAGAAACACTGCCCTTGGGTGCACTGCTAGCAAGAAAAGTACATTGTGAAAGGTCCCTGGGTGGAAAGCTAGCAGCTAAATTCAGGACTTTTCCTGTAATGGGAATGTGCTTTTGGAATTGGTTTGCTCTCCCAGATCAATAGAGCCTTAGCATTTTAGGTTTTAGGGCACAGGGAAATATTCACTTGTGACTCACCAAAGCGGCATGTGTGAACGAGTATGCCATGGGTAATTACATTCTTTGAATGAGCACTTTAAAAAATGCATACTATTTTTTTCTGTCAAGTAAAATAAATAAAATAAGTGAAATGAAAGGCATCTGTAATAAAAGTCAAATAAAATATATAAAGTGAACTTCACAAACTAGTGATAACTAATGTTAATGTATAGAGTAGTACCCTCTTATCCTTGGGGGATACCTTCCAAGACTCCCAGTGGATGCCTGAAACCAAGGACAGCATCAGACTCCATATGCACTGTATGTGGATTCAGCAATCAAGATGGCTGTTAAATGACTAAGGGGTGGGTAGTGTATACAGTGTGGATATGCTAGACAAAGGGACGATTCATGTCCCTGGGCAGGATAGAGTGGGATGGCTTGAGATTTCATCATGATACTCATAATGGTGCACAATTTATGACTTACAAATTATTTATTTCTGAAATTTTCCATGTAATATTTTTCAATGATGGTTGACTGTGGGTAGCTGAAATCTCAAAAAGAGAAACCCTGGATTATGGGGGGATGACTATAGATTATGTATAGTAGTAATTGGGCTTATTGTCTACATATGGTTTTTCATTCAGCTTTTATATTTAAATTTGCATTTTATATAGTTGAATAAAAATGAATTAAAATTAGAAATAACAAAGCAGTCACAAAAGTTTATTATTTTAATGTACTCTTGAAAAATGCTATGTCAATACTGATTTTATCCTTTTATCCCTTTATACTAAATACTATGACCAAATCATTATTAAATAGAAAAAAGTAATCCCTTTATGAGCTGTCACTAAAATAATTATCTTTGTAGTTGATTCTTTCCAGAATAATGAACTATTTCTAATCCTTTTCCTTGCACCTCTCTCTCTTTCTCTCTCTACCTTCCCTTTTCTTTGTTTCTCCTCCCTTCTCATTCTCTCTTGCATCAAGAATAATATAAAAAAATTTTCTATCATTCAAAAATATTATTTTAATATAGACAAATCTATCTGTTGAAGATAAAAATTAGAACATATTATATGTGATTTTAAAATATTTTTAGAGGAGTATTGGTTATGAAATATTTATACCCATTAAGGCTACACATTCAGGTATAGGTAAAACTCCAGTTGCCTCTGCTATATCAAAAACTTTTTTAAAAAATTACCTTTTTACCTAATATAAACAGGTTTTTTTATTGGACACATTTTCAAATATGGGTAATATTGTCATATTCATATTTACCATTTAGACACTATTCTAAATGATTTACAGATACAATATCATTTAATCCTCACAGGCATCTTGTGAAGAAGCATTTTACAGAAACTGCAGCCCAAGAGTTCTCAGGCCATAAGCTTCAGAGCAAAGTTTTGCATCTAGAGCAGTCTGGATCAAAATGTACACTTGTTTCCATTCTCTGATGCTAAAAGGTCAGGAGCCTTGGCTGTACCTGCTGCCCAGGTACTGGAAATCCTTCATGGGGCTGTTCTGCCCAACACTTTGGAATGCAAACTCCCTTGAGCAAGCGCTTGTTTAGCATAGTTTCACAAGAAGCCTGTCTGTCTAAGGTAGTCAGCGAATATTAAAATAGTCCTAACAATAAAATAACACTCAGTCAACCGTGTAGCCTTCTTCAGAGGGGGAGGAGAATAGCTCACTTTCCCTAGAGGGCCTGAGAAAGATCAGCTTACAGACTCTAGCATAGGGTGGGACCCTTCCTCCTTCCCTCCATCTTGGCGGCGGCATGTGTCTCTGGTGACCATCACCTTGCATTTGCTCATGGTTGGGGCAGAAAACATTAGCAGGGCTCCTTCCCTTCCCCACCCTAAACATACTCAGTCCTTTCACTGACCTGGCTTCTGATTGGAGGTTGGTTGCTTCGAATAATGACCTCCAGGACCCCACTGTTGGTTACAGCCTGTTTATATTATTCTTACTGCAACTTAAGACGCCTGCAGGGGCATGTGAGAAAAGGTAAAAGACTGGTATTTTCACATCCACAGGTACCAGAAATGCAGAAGACCGACAGCGTTCCAGCTACCTAAGTGGGCCCAAGGTGATATCTGCCCATGTTGCCTTCCAGACTGGCTACTTGCCACGATGAGGGATCTTCTTCAGTATGTCGCCTGCTTCTTTGCCTTTTTCTCTGCTGGGTTTTTGATTGTGGCCACCTGGACAGACTGTTGGATGGTGAATGCTGATGATTCTCTGGAGGTAAGGAGTCAGCAACATTTTTTTTCTGATCCCAGCCAGTCCAAATTTTCTCTAAGTCCCACTGCCATATACAAAACTCAGTATGTTTATTAAGACTAATAATAGCAAAAATAGGCAACGTGGGCTGACTGATTACTAGTGAGTCTTTACATTATCAGCTCATTTAATCCTCATAGCTATTTTATGAGGTAGGTCTTATTGTTATGCCAATTCACAGATGAGGTAATTAAATAGTCTCTCTGTTTTTCATAAGGACAAATTTACACAAGGGTAATTAAATAATCCCTGCACTGTGACCTCCAGAAATCCACCTCTTCCATTGCTGCATATACCAGATTGAATAACGTTTCAGTAACTCCCTTTCCTTTAAAGATAAATTCAATCTGATGACAGTTTTAAGAGTAGTGAGGTGGACTTATTAAATAAGAGTGATAATAATCTAAGAGACTGAGTAATCAAATGCAAGGCATATAAAACTTACCCAATTTGTATGCAATAGAAAAATGTTATCTTAATGAATTTCCAAGTAGAAATAAATATCCTGTGGAAGAAAGAATCGTTCCAGTCCATCCCAATGTAAAGGGGATAGACATGGGTGTAAGAAATCCTCTCTTAAAAATCAATTGCTCTTGGGAACTGACTATTGTGCAAGAGATGAGTCAGTGAGTTCACAGTTGAGGATTCTATTTTTCTCACTGGAGAAGCAGAAAGAAGTAATTTTGAAGTTCAAAAGCATTTTTCTGTGGCCATAGAAAACTGAGAGAGGTAGAACTGAGTGAAAAAAAAAATCAGATCTTCAGAATCAGCTGCTATTCATTATCAAGGTTTAGGAAAGTGTAGGTAAGAAAAAGAAACAGTATTTCAGGAGCTCAAACAAAGAGTATAGAGCAACACAATTTGCTCTTTTATGTACTACATCCTGAAGGGAACAATTTACCCTAATAAATGCTCTAATGCCACTTCTGTGAAGTTAGGAAAAATACTCAAGTGTGAGTTTATATATTTTTCTTCTAATTTTCTTTATTAGATTCTCAAGTTGGAGTTAGAAATAGAAAGTAATAATCTTCCTATTTTGCTGTGCATTATTTTTGCTGTTTACTTTTTCTTTTAATTTTCCTCTGACTTCTACATAGCATTTCAAAACCAAGGAGTTATAAATACTATTTTAGTGATAGAAAATTACACTTCTAAAAAAAATGTGATAGAATTGAACTCCTATAAAGAATATCTGCTATAAGTGAGTCTAGTGATGCATTTTATCTGGCCATGAGTATAAGCAGTGAATGAAAAAAAATGCCCTTTGAACAGTGCTCAGGGAAAAGTGCAGCAGATAAAACCTTCTGCTGCCATTAGTTTGTCATTATCTACACTGCCAGTGGTAGGTGATTAATGCAGAAATATGTTGGAATTGAGAATACTTAAAAGTATGTTTTTAAAAATGTAAAAAAATGCAAAATCCTATCTAAAGACATTGTGAAAATATTTTCTAAAACAATTTAAAGTCTTTCTGCTTAAGCTAACATAATTGCTAACTTCGCTTGATAAGAAATAGAATTTTAGAAAGGGTCAAACCTTACAGAGAAAGATATTGGGAGTGCTGGCATTTAAAGCACCTTCTTGCGTTTTAGTACATCCAACCAATTTACCATCTGTCCTGTGCAAGAATACGTCTGGTTAAAATGAATGGAATGAGCAGGTCAGGTTATTCACCTCAAGTAAATCTTTGCTAATCTTGGGCAAGAGTTAGTATTTCTTAGCTTTGTTCTCATTTTTCATCCTTGCAATGTATTGATAGAATAGTCTCCAAGAAGCCTCCACGTTCTAAGAAGAACCCCATAACAAATCAGGCTCCCTTTTCTTTCAACCATCTCTTTATTTCCCAATATTTTTAATCAGAGAGGAAACTCTCATAATAATTGCTACTTCAATTGGTCAGGATATAAAATTTATACTACTGTTCACAAATCTGAAGATTCTGATACTCACTAGCTGAATTATACTTCTCTTCTTCCTTGCCATCTTCCTCATTTATATATATCACCTTTTGGTTCATATAATAGCTCACATTTAAAAATTGTTGTACAAACAACACAAAACTCTGTGTTGTTTTTTAAAGCATACCCATGGAACATTTAAGCAAGAAGTATTATGAATTTCTAGCTTTGTTACTATTTTAAGATAATACAAGCATGAGAGCTGGAAGATGGATTCTATGGTTCAATGCAACATAACAAAAATATAAAATATATGTCCTATAGAAGATACTATGCTAACCCTACTAGGGGAGACAAAGACAAAGCAAGAATAGGTCCTGCCTTCCAGAAATGTACATTTAGTGAGGGGAAAATGGAAACGCATGAAACTCTAAAAATAGGCATAAGTCAATTCATATTTTAAGAAAGAAATGAATAAGATATCACTGGAGCAGAAAAATATACAGTGAATATTTCCTGCTAGGGACACTGAAGCAAGACCTATGGAAGCAAAGACATTTGAGCAAAGACTCAAAAGGATGCAAGGCATTTCAAAAGGTAGAAATGACAGCCAGGGCCTTTCAGAGAAGAGGACTATTTGGCAGAAGTACAGAGTGAGGTCCAGGCATGTTAGAGGGTTAAGGTGAGTAACACTAAGCAAGAGGCAGAAAAAGGTCATATATTCTTTTGTCTTACCATAGTGTACCTGCCTCACTGAGGGAAGATTTTTGTATTAAGTAAAAATCTTAGGGAAAAAGAAATAACATATGGAATTGCAGTATGCACAGCCCCAAATCAGGAACCAAAGGCTCTCAGCTACCATCCTGCTTTTGTCATTATTGGCTCAACTGGATCTCTGGGAAGACTGATGTGGGGACGAAAACTTGGGTTTTGAAATTTTTCAAGCCTATATTTGCATCTTGACCCATATTAACTTTCTTTTATGAAGTAACTTAATTATTTTGTCTCCCGCTGTTTCCTCAATTATAAGGTGAAGTTAAACTTAGTTGTTTCTAAGGTTCTTTCCAGTCTTGATTTCCTTTAACATCAGAACTCCATGACCATGTGTGCAACTGCAGAGTTGGCTAACAACTAAAGGACTGATGCTGTCTAGAGCCTTCCCAGACATTGCCATTAGGAATCTAGTGTGAACATTTTCCATTTTTCTATAAATTATACACTGTCTCTTTCTTCCTTCCACCTTCCTTTTCTCCCTTCCTCTCTTTCTTCCTTCCACCTTCCTTTTCTCCCTTCCTCCCTTTCTTCCTTCCTTCTTTTCTCTTTCTTTTTCTTCTCCTCTCTCCTTTTCAATCTTTTCTATCCCTCCTTCTATTTTCTTCCTTTCTCCTTATCTTTTTACTCTTTCTCCTTCACCTCTATCCCTCCCTTTCTTTCTCTCTCTTTTCTTTATTTCCATCTTCCTTCATTTCACAAATATTCCTTGAAACCTTTGTATACCTGGCACTGTGGTAGGTACAGAGTTATAAAGGAAAATGAGACTTAGAGCTTCCTTAGGTTGCTCCTAGTGTAGTGAGGGAGACAGGCAGGTGAACCGATAGTTTTAGCATGATGTGGCAAGTGCTGCGATAACAAATAACCCCTAATGGGTTCTCACCCAGTCTTGGATAATCAGTGAAGGCTACCCGAAAGAAGAGGTATCTGAACTAGGACTTGAAGGGCAGATGAGTGAGGCAGGAGAAGTAAAGAATACTCCAAGCACAGGAAATTGTATGCACTGAGCTCTAGATACGAGAGCACTGTATGTCTGTGGCATTGTGTATATTTCAGCATGGTAAGAGTTTCCAGTGTGGTGAGGAGAATACGGGAGCTAGGTCATCAAGGGCTTTGCATATCATGTAAAATATAGATCTTCTACCATAAGCAAGGGGCTTCACTCTAAGCAAATAGGTATGTGCTTTTTAGAAAGATCAATCAATCATTCTGCCTGCTTGTGGGGGGGGGTTGGAAGGTGTAAAATGAGGTATGGGGAGATCAATTAGGAGACTTATCATAGATCAGGAGGGAAACAATGGTGGTCTGAACTAGAGTGGCAGCAAGTATGAAGAATTATGTAAATATATGGGGAAACTCTAAAGAACTCACTGGTTTGTAACTGACTGCGTGTGTGAAAGAAAGTGATGAAAAGAAGGAAGACAAAGTTGAAATCCACCTTATTGATTTCGGACAATTGGCAGGATACTGAAGTCACTCACCGAGAGCTTAAACAGAAGAAAATTAATCATTGTATAGAAGTCATAATGGATTAATGTCTCTGGATCATCCCACTATTTTTTTTTTCCTGCCTTAATATGTTGCACAAAACCTGGATATAGGAACACGATTCTTTATAGAGGGGAAGTTTAGAGGTTAGATTTGATGTCACTGGGAACTGAGGTTAAATCCCATTTTGCCAGGTAGCATCTGTATGAATTTAGACAGGCTTTTAAACTGCTATAAACCACATTTCCTCTTCCATAAAGGGAGAATAATAATACACACATCAGAAGTTTCTTGTGAGGATTAAATGAGTTTGTGTATCTAAAGCATTTGCTGTAGTAGCAGGAAAATACGAATCAGCCAATAAATGTTAGATATATTATTGTCTATTTGCAGTTTATTGTTTTGTTTTTGCCCTGAATAAGAGGATGACATTTTGCATAATATTCACTGAGCAGAGAGATATGAGATTTAAGTTCTATTCCTATTTTCTTTATTGATTTTATTGCAGAGATTTTGTTTACTTCTCTGAGCTGTGGTTTGCCCATGTTGATACTTAGGACTATTTCCTTTTTGTTTGACCAGGGGAGTGAGGCAGACAATAGAGTCAAATAGCAAAAGTTATCTATGAACGACTCACATTTAACAAAACAAATTATGAATTATTTATTATTGTGTTAAATATAGAATATGTAGTTCTAATTATTCACACTGAAATAGAAAGGTAGTTTCTTCACACAGTTACTGATATCTCAATTATCAGAAGGAAAAAGTATTTTTACAGGAGGATTCCATTTTCAGTTAATCTTTTGTTAATTTTTTATTAAAAACCTGCTATGTACCAAACGTAGTTACGATTGAAATTTTATTACCTCAAAAGAAGGTTGCTCACTTTTGAATTTATTTTATTCCTATCATCAGGTTCTCTTCTGAAATGTCTGTTTGCATTAATGATGCTATAATTCTTTCAGACAGAAGGCAAATATTAAAATGATTAAATCTAGCATGCACTTTGATCCTTTATATAATAGTTTTACTTTCCAATTGAATTTCAAACACTTTCAGTAGACATTTGAAGCTACAAATATTCTCCCATTCATCTCATGATTCCTTACAGGACCTGGCACTGACAACCAGATAATAGGAGCTCATAATGTATTTGTTCACATGAATTGATGGAGCACCTATTAAAAGACCTGGCACATTTGTTGAAAGAATGAATAAATGAATGAAATATAATATTAGGTGACCTTTAGAAATCTCATGTTGTGCCCTAAATAAGAAGAGAAATGACTACTTTTTTAAAGCAAGATTTTATATCTTGCTACAATTTAAATTTTTCAAGATGAATGTTTTGCTCATTTTTAAATTTCAGAATATTACAGGTGTACAAATGTTTTGGCTACATGAATTGCTTTGGTACAGTTGGAGTCAAAGTTATAAGTGTGCCCATCACCCAGAAAGTGTACATTGTACCCATTAGCTGTGATTTTACCCATCTCCTCCCTCCCTACGCTTGATTTCTATTAACTTTTACTTCCATAAGATGTTCATTTTTTTAAAGATAGCAATAAAGATATAATCTTATGAAATGTCTAATAAAGTTGATGAAGAGTGAATTCTGGTCTGAAATAAAGACCATTCTGGTCATACAATAAAGAAAATAGAATGTGGCTTTTCTGCCTGGTGTTTCAAAGATAGAAAGAAACAAAAAAAAAGACGAGAGAGAAAAAGAAAATTAATAATTTACAATAATTCACTCAACAAAAATTTTGATCTCTGTCACTGGGAAGTAATCATTGCAAAGTTGTAATATCTTACTTTTATAAAGAAAGCATTCTGATGTATGTAACTTAAATAAATTAAACAAAAAATATTAAAATTTGAAATATTTGGAGAGTTCAGATATGTAAACCAAGTGAAGATCACAAATATTATATTTTTATACTAAGTTTGCATTATCCCATTTTTATCATTTACACTTTTAGCCAGTGCTCCACAAATAACCAGATAGAGGTAAAACAAATGTATTTCAGCAAATAAACTCATGACTTTCTTTTATAGCTTATCGATGTAGAACATAAAGACAGCCGAAAGGAAAGGTGACATCTGTTATGATTATTTTAGTCTTGCTCCCTCATCTTTATTAAGGCCTGTCTTGACTTCTTTTAGACTCTAGGATAGTAAAAAATATAAAATATAAGAATAAAAAAGTTCAGAATCCCATTTTTAAAAATTCAAATGTATTTTATATTAAAATTGAAAATGTTTCAAGTTTTAGTAGTAAAACATGTTATTTACTACAGTATTATTAAAAATTTCCATCTTATTAAATATATCTAAGTAAGTACTGTATATAGGCAAGTTGTATCTTCAATGTTAAAGTACATTAGCATAAGGATGGTAAAGTGGTGTGAAAATTATAAATTCTTATAATATATGTATGTAAGGTGGTTTTAAAAATAATATATCTTAATGGCTTATTTTTCTTTCAGTTTATGCATTATTTGTGTCTCTACATTTATAATCTAATGCCTATTGACAAACAAAAATCTTGTTTGATAGTGGTTAGCTAAAAATAAACATTTACCTACTGTGTATAATTACTATATATGTATGTGTAATATATATTATGTATTATATATATATATATATATATATATAATCTACTATGCCACTGGAGAAGAGATAAATACCAAATATTTTTTAGTATCTCTAATTCTCAAGGATTTTTGAGTATCTCTAATTCTCAAAAAATACACAAAAAATGGGCAGTAAAAATTATTACTGTTTATATTTCAGAAGTGATAAGAAAATAGAAATTGGCACAGATTAGGATAGAGAAGTCTTAATGGAAGACTGCTACAGAGTTCAGAATAAGAAATCTCAAGATTAAGGAACTAATTTATGTTATGCCACTGTAACTCACCTGAGAAGAGTTATCATCAATATGGTTTCCTGAAACTTTTTGGTATCCTGCTCATTCTGAATACTGTAGTAAACACTTTCCCGAGCAGTTGAGCAGACAGCATTCAGGATTACACCAAATCAGCATAAGGTCTCCAGTTTAAATAATAATTCTTTGGCATCTGGATTTAGCTGTTCTAGTTTATTCAGTCAATTGAATGCATATATTAAGCAACAATTGTGCATGTAGTGTATCCATAACCATGTTCTACTCCAAAGTTCAAATGAGAGTTAAAGTGTGTAGATTAGAAAGATTGACAGATTTTTTTTCCTCAATAAGCCTCTACTAAGCACCTATTATGTACCACAAAAAAGAGGCTGTATACTTCTTAAAGGAAGGTACCATGTCTATTTTGGTCATTGCTGTACCTCCAGCATTTAGTTAGCATGTTGATCAGCACGAGACAGGCATTCAATAAATATAGTTTGAAAAATGGCAGACAGATGCACTAAATGCACCTATAAAAGAGAATAGTTTGCATAGTTTGTATGGCAATAAGTGCTATACAAATATGGACAAATTACTGTGAAATCTCAGGCTAGGAATAGGTTAACTCCAGCTGGAGAGACTGGGGCAGGCCTCATGAAAGAAGGGATGTCTTTGAAATGGAACTTGAGTAATAAGTAGAAGTTTGACCTGTTGAGAGCAAGGGAAGTTATTCTTATTAGTATAGCAGAAGGAGAAAATTAAAATGCTTTAAGGAACAAATAGCCAACAGATATGAGAGAGGCAGATTGGGTAGGAACTGTAGGAAACTTGGTGAGCACAAGCCCTACCTAAAATGGAAGCAGCTACTCCTCTCTTGCTAAATGTCGCTTTGTGGGACTGGGAAGTTCAGGTGGCCAGACTGACCAAGTTCTGTAAAATCTCTACATTTTAACTATTGTAACTGATTAAGAGTTTTTTGCTGGCCTCATGTTTGTGACTTCTACCTTATTGTAATATTTTGGAAAAACTGATTTATCTCCCCACCCCATTTAGGAGATAATCTACTGCTCACTTTCAGAAACAAGAGATATTTATTGAAATAATATACAAATTACTTTAGCATTTTTATGTTATTTGTTAATGTATAAATGACATGTTAGAAGGAGAAAGTTTAAATTTGGACCCTTCTATTTTGGACAACCCTGTGAGATAAAAATTATTAGCAAGTATTTTGCATTTTTTGCCCTTTAAGTAAGGTTAACCATTATTTTTTAAGCATCAGTCTGCTTTTTAAGAACCCTTTCTTAAAACTTTCAAGAACTTAGAGTTGCCATTTTATAGAGTTTCTAATAAGCCATTTTAAAACAGAAATAGGTAAATGAAGACTATATATTATAACAAAGAGGACTTTTCTTAATATGATAAAATAAAATCTTTCAACCTTGTCTTTTGTGCACAAAGGCACCTTTAAGAGTGTCTCCAGTAAGTGCTATATTAACACAGAAGTTTAGTTAATTACAGCCACTATTCTCACGTACCTTAACTCAGTGTGAATTCCAAGCAATCTAATAGTGTGCCCCTGAGCATTAATACCTAATGAAATTGGATTCCTTGTTTTCTCTAATGAGCTCATTGCTTTTCTAAATATGGTCATTGCAGGTAAATGATCAATAGCTTTGAAGTTGACACCAATACTGGATTATTTTGGCAAGACAGAAATACTCATTAGTGTAAAATAAGAATTTGTGTGTGTGCATCTCAAACCACTTTTAAAATAATGTCCTGTATAACAGGAATGACCATAATAGACTAGTTTATTTTAGTGGATGGCTTAGACAGTAGGAAATTGTGGACAGTCATTGATTACAGAGCAATGGCTTCAAATCTATATCACCTGGGTCAAGTTAAAATGAACTGGATCCAGTGCATTCCTGTTAAATGAGAAACTGAAGTGCAATAGGCATGTGGAAGGCCTGTTTTCTGTCATGGTATAGCAGTTCAGAACAAATTGTCTTTACTGTATTAATTTCCTGTAGCTGCTTTAACAAATGATTGTAAACTAGGTGACTTTAACAAAAGAGAAATTTGTTCTCTCACAGTTCTGAAGACCAGAAGTTTAAAGTCAAAATATGGCAACTCATCTGAAGGTTCTAAGGGAGAATCCGTTCCTATCCCCTTCCAGCGTCTGGAGGCTGTAGGCGTTCCTTGACTTGTGGCTGCATCACTCCAGCCGCTGCTTCTGTGGTCGTGTTGTCTCCTTTTCTGTCTGTGTCTCTCCTGTGTGTCTCTGATAATGATGTTCATCGTTAGTTTAGGGGCCACCCAGATGATCCAAGATCACCTCATCTCAAGATTCTTACTAAATTATATCTGCAAAGACACTTATTTCAAATAAGGTCACAGTCATAGGTTCTGGGGTTAAACATGTGAACACATTTTTCTGAGGACCACCAACTTTCTCCACTTTCATTGTGGTTAGTCAGTAAAGCTGAACACAGCCGCCTCTCGGCTCCTCATGATGTTTAAGCATTTTACTACCATATCTGTTTATTGAGTGAATCATTTATGTTGTGTATGTTTATAATATTTAATCCTTAAAACTACCCTACCATCTTCTTTATACACATAAGTAGATTGTGGTTCAATAAAGGTAAGATATTGCCAAAGGTTACAACACAGGTAATAACAGTGTCAATTTATATTTAATAGTTAATGCATATGTAACTTATTTATATTTAGTGCATGTATAATTTAGATGTTCACATTGTGCTTTAGAAACTGGTGTTAAATTTTACAAGATGAATTTTCTTCATTAGATTTTTGGTCTCTATGTTTCTCTGGGTCAGATATAATCTTCCATAAAGTCTAAAACATTGCTTCCAGATACAAGCTTACAAAGAGCAAGTCAAAGTGAGGTTTTATAGAATAATTGTCTTGCCATGAGATTTCAGTATGGGCTTACTTCCTGTGAAGCTATCTTCCAATACCCAACTCTGGAGTACTTTAGCCTGAAATGGAGCTGGAAATTCTTTAAAGATGGATTTAAACATTTTTTACTTTCATGTTTTATTATTTTTAGCACATAATGCATCATTTTTAAAGGGGTGATCATGATATTTTGATACATATAATGTATAGTGATCAGATCAGAGTAATTAGCATATCCATCATGTCAAACATTTATCATTATTTTATGTTGGGAACCTTTGCTATTCTCTTTCTAGCTTTTTGAAAATATATATTATAATATCCTATGGTTAACTTTAGTCATCCTACAGTGGTATAGAACACTAGAACTTATTTCTCCTACCTAGCTGTAATATTGTATCTTTTAACAAATCTCTCTATCTTTTCCTTTACCTTGCCTTTCCTAGCCTTTAGTATCTTCTGTCTTACTTTTTACTTCTATGAGATCAACTTTGTAAGCTTCCACATATAAGAGAAAACATACGATATTTAACTTTCTCTTTCTGGCTTATTTAATTTAACACAATGTCTTCCAGTTCCATTCATATTGTCATGAATTACATGATTTCATTTTTTATGCTGAATAATATTCCATGTGTATATATACAACATTTTCTTTATCAATTCCTGTGTTGTTATACACCTACATCGACATCAATTCCATATCTTGGATATTGTGAATAGTGCTGCAAAACACATGAGGGTGCAGATGTCTCTTTGGTAAATTGATTTCTTTCCCTTTGAATAAATGCCCAGTAAAGAGATTGCTAGCTCATAAAAAATGAGTTTTATGTATATTGTGATGCTTAAGTGTACACACACACACATACTGCTGTGTTTGAGTCCCGTTGCTTCCATTTATTAACTATACTTTCTTGGGGTTATCACTTAATTTCCCTATGCCTTCATTTCTTTATCAGTAAAATGGATGACAATAATAACATCTCATAAGGTACTTTAAGTAATAAATAAAATAATAACATGCTGAATTGTAGCTGCTTCATAGTATAGATGCAATATAGAATTATTAATTATAATCAACTATCAAAATTTCATATATAAAGTAATAATGAAAATATCACATTCAAAATTGTGATAGAATTACAAACAGGTCAGTTTTATTTGGCACACAACACACCGTTAAAGCAGAACATGGGGCAGAGAGTTTCATATGCATATACTCCTTGATATGATATTCTTTTGCAAAGTAAAGTGTTTTTATGTTCTTTCCTTTCTTCTCCACATCAACTTAGCCCCCCTTCCTTTGCATTCCTCTTCCTAACCTGCTCTATTATTTATTCTTTATTGGAGAAAAACTTAAGTTTTCATTTTCCAAGGTAATTCTTTGTTAAACTTTACTAAACTATTCCCAGATTTCCAAGGTAATGTGAATCCATAATTGATTCAGAAGAAACAATCGTATTAGCTCTGTTCCATATGCATGAGCTCTGTAAAGAATACTTGAAACTATTTTCCGTTGGCATGTTTATAATTCTAACAAATCCATTATGACTTACAGATTATGGATAAGGTATGGGAAGGCTCAGGGTATTTGGACCTTTTAGCTCTGAGTGGACACTTAGAGTCATCAGTACATCATTTCCAAGTAAAAGTGATTTATATCTGTCAAGTTGTATGAAATTAATGTTCAATTTGTTCACATCCATATCATAGCTTAAGCATTTGTATTATGTCAGTGAAGAAGACTTTATTTTATGTATTAGTGTCTTTTCATTTATTTGTGTTCTTTGCTAATTATTTTAGATTTATGAACCTCTTATAAAATAGCACCTTTTTTCCTGGAACTCGCTGTTCATGATGAAAAAAATTAATGTACATTACTAGTAGACTCAAGATACCAATAATTATTATCTATTTTATACCATTTTTCTTTTGTGAGTAAATGTTGGCACAGAGAGGTGGAATGAATTGTTTCCATGTTAAACAATGACTATAGGATGGAAGCAGCCATAGATATTTGAATATATTATGTTTAGTTTTGATTTTATCCCTCTTAACCATGTTTTATTTTCTTCCCAGCCCCCTTCTGGAAATGGACTTAGTTCCTTCCTGGTCCAGAAAACCTTTAATTGTCAGTGCTTAAGGGAAAATATTCTAAAATGCATTGTTTGTTGTAAATGGAATTTTCATCATGCTTGTAACCACTGCTCTTTGCATCAAACACAGTAGCCACGTTTTTGCTTTGATTAAAGGGAACTAAAATGCATCTGCATGAGTTGTTGACACCGTGTGTCTTCTCTGACATCCAGGTGAGCACAAAGTGCCGCGGCCTTTGGTGGGAGTGTGTCACAAATGCTTTTGATGGGATTCGCACCTGTGATGAGTATGATTCTATATTTGCGGAACATCCTTGTACGTATGCCTTAGACTTCTCTACTTGCCAGGAAGGGAATGCCAGAGAAAACTGAGCTCAGGCTTCCCTTGTGGGTTTTGTGTTCTATAGTTCTATATCAAGGTCTTGTCCTGTTTGAAATGTTTCAATTTGAAATTGAGTTCATTTCTGAAATGTTAATTAAAACATTTTAAACGTATTTACATTTTAAAATATTTTAAATGTTTTAACATATTTTATCTTTTTCCATATATTTTCCATGGAAAATATCTTTTTCCATATTTGGAGTGTTTCCAAAAACACTCTTTATATTTTAATATTTAATATGTACTCTTTATATTTTAATTTATATTTTAATATTTTATATTTTAATATTTATATCTTTATCTTTGTCTATACTATCTCACAAGTTTTTCTTTTGTTTTTGCTTAATAATTTCAAATAATATACCAAATATTTCTTTAAAAATTGCTATCATATGTTTAAAGATAATAGAGACAAAACATATTACAGGAAAATAACATATTTTATCCTCTATGTAGGGATATTACCTATGAGAAAGTAGAATTTTATTTTTAGTTTTTGCTATCTTTTATACTGCCACAATTAGATAATTCTCTTAATGGCCCTATGGCCCTAAAGTGTGTGGTCTCAAATATTTGTTTGGCATGGCTTCTGTTGATATAGATAATTTGAGTCCCCGTAAATCATCATTTTAATGTCATCCTAGCAGCCACATTTCACATGATCCCCCCAAATATCTATTTCCAAATACAAATATATTTGTATTCTTTGGGGGTAAAAATACTTTATATTTCTGCTACTTCCCAAAGAGCTGAGCATAGTGCTTTATACAATAGGCTTATAGTAAACACTTTTTGAACTGAAAATGATGTTTTTAGATGCTATGATTTTATGATTAAAATCGACAGGTTAGATGAAAAGCCTTTCAGAGGTATCTTTAGGCTACAACTTATTTCAAAGAGAAAGTCTGCAGTTATTTCTATTGAAAGTTTACTAAGAAAGAGAGAGGTGGAACTAGGAGCAGAGACAGAAAGAGACAGGTAGCCAAAGAGGGACACAGACTATGAGGATTAGTGGATGAAAAAAATCAACATATGTGACACGTTATAACAGACAATATTAAAGCCAGCTCCTTTGTCTTCCCTACTTTCGGTTTTAAATTAAGTTAGGTGTTAGCAAGGCCCAAATTGCTATAAATAAAGAGATCTCTTAAATTAAAAAAATCTAATTGTTGATTATTTCAATCTTTTTCCCTAGCATTTATTTATTTATTTATTTACTTCTTTACTTCCTTACTTATTTTAGAACATTGGATTGTGCCAACAAACACCAGTCCTGTTATCAAAGCAAAGTGGTTATAGTCTCATTCAAAGTAAATGATGGATGATGGCACCACATAGCAACTTCTCTTTTTCTCAAGATAAATTAAAAGTAAACCCTTGGAATGTGACGTTTCCCCTGAACAGCTATTTCAGTCCAAAGGAAAGCACTTAAAAAGAGCAATGCTCTAAAATATTTAGGAATTGGGTGCCTGAAACATTTTTTAACATAATTCATAATGTCCTTATTTTATTTTTGTTTAACAAAAGTGCTCTTAATTCTTTTCCTTTTTCTCTCCCTGTGTTAACTTAGTTATACCTACAAAGAAACATAATTTGGTGAATAGGAATGGAAATTCATTTGATCACAAAATTCAGTGATGTGGTCAGAGCTGAGAAGAAAAATGAAAGATTAAATATTTCAAACTTTTAAACACTATTGTATACGTTTATGCAAGACGAAGAGAGAAATCACTCATCAGCCCACTATACAGAAAAAAACACTCTTTATATTTTAATATTTAATACACACTCTTTATATTTTAATTTATATTTTAATATTTTATATTTTAATATTTATATTTTTATCTTTGCCTATACTATCTCACATATTTTCTTTTGTTTTTACTTACTAATTTCAAATAATATACCAAATATTTCTTTAAAAATTTCTATCATATGTTTAAAGATAACAGAGACAAAACATATTACAGGAAAATAACATATTTTATCCTCTATGTAGGGATATTACCTATGAGAAAGTAGAATTTTATTTTTAGTCTTTGCTCTCTTTTATACCGCCACAATTAGATAATTCTCTTAATGGCCCTATGGCCCTAAAGTGTGTGGTCTCAAATAGTTGTTTGGCATGGCTTCTGTTGATATAGATAATTTGAGTCCCCGTGAGTCATCATTTTAATGTCATCCTAGCAGCCACATTTCACATGATCCCCCCAAAAGAAATTCCTTTCTGACTGGCATGAACCATCTACTTACAAAGCTGCTCTCCTGGAATCTGGATGGCCGTGGTACCCCTGGTCCACCTCCTAGGTGTGAGTCCTGGAGCTCTTGAGATACCCTGTATGTGGGGTGGGAGGCAGAGAGTCCTGAAGGGAAGGATAGGACCAGGACCCGTGAGGGTCTGCATGAGGGAGTTCAGGCCACCCCAACTTAATGGTACTGCTCTGGCTGGGTAGTCCTAGGTTCTAAAAGGGGACTTGAAAATTTTCAAGGGAGGTGCTCCAAAGTCCAGGGACCCCTTGGCCTTGGACACTGAGTAGGAGGCCCATTTGTAGATAAGTATGTGGTGATCAAGAGGATGTGTTGAAATAGTGATATTACCTAATGAGTTGCATGTTTTTCTCTTTCCTCTATTTTGTGAAAAATGAGTCTTATATTTAAAACATTTAAATTTTTTGAAATAATGCCAAATTTTGAGGTTTTGCAAATTATCTTCTAGGAACAAATATGTACTCATATATATTATACTAATAGGATAATTACATGTCCTATATTCTCCTGTTAATAAGGCAAGAACTGATTTTATACATTGATTTCCTCTCTCAGATGCATCATAAATTATTTTTTATTTTTAATAAGGAAAATTGGATGCATTTTTGCAAGCAAAATTTGCCAAATAAGCCCTAAGTTGGCTTACCATTGAAGAAAAATTATTTAAAATTCAAGGAATCCCCAGATCACTATAGAAATAAAATATATTTGGTGTACTATGAAAGGAATAAATTTTATTGCTCTTATTTATTAGCCAGCTAGAATAGTAGTAGTTCTGACTTCAGGTAATTAACCCTCTCTTTGTGACATAATTTCCCTAATTTTAATTTAGCATAACTATAAGTCAGAGTTTAGAAGGCTCTCACAATTGAAGAGGCTTCTATTGTAGAAGATGATTGCTACTATTCCACTTTTATTTACCCAATAAAATAATCTTTTCTTTCCTGGACCTTTGACCATATATTATTATGGGCTGTAGCTTATTTGACAATATAAGTTCAAAGGCTTGATATGGAATGTTGACCAAGAAGAGTCATGATCTGAAGAGCTGAAAGAGAAGATGATGTGGCTTCCAAAATAGTCTTCTACTACTTAATAGAAGAAATGAATTCTCCTCCTTCTAAAGATCTGCTGATGGCTCCCACTAACCTGAATAGGCAGGAGAAGTCTTAAAATATTTTATCCTGCCTTCCTGTGCCAAATTTTAACAAAATATTTTTAATTTTTTCAATTAAACTTCAAACAATTATAGTGATAATTTATTCATATCTTCATTCAACCCCTATTGGGTAATTTTGTAGAGCAGATATTCTATATTCAAGTTAGCACTCACTTAAAATACTTATGAACAAGACTCTTTTCAGAGCAAGAGGCATAAAGGAAAACATTTGTTTAATACCAACTATCTACCAGGATGCTATCTGCTAGGATGCCAACAAACCAAGTAATCATCAGTGCTTAAAGAAATAATGTCAATAATCTCCTAACATTTTTGAGTTTTATAAAAGAAATTAAGTGTACTCATGTCCAAGTTCATTAAAATGTGAATTCTGACTTCTGTTGGTGGGCCTATTTTAATGTTATAAAGTTGTCTGTTTATGATGCATCTCTGTGAGTTAATACGTTTTCCTCCTTTGTCTCTTCTGTAACCACATGCCCTGGTCTTCCAGTGAAGTTGGTGGTAACTCGAGCGTTGATGATTACTGCAGATATTCTAGCTGCATTTGGATTTATCACCCTGCTCCTTGGTCTTGACTGTGTGAAATTCCTCCCTGAGGAGCCGTACATTAAAATCCGCATCTGCTTTGTTGCTGGAACCACATTACTAATAGCAGGTACCGGTCTGGACTAGCAATGGGGTAGAGATACTCTGCTAAGGACTTGAGGTGAAAAAGATGGGTACTATCTCAAAGCAGTTCATTATAGGATCATATGTGGCTTGCTTTTCTAGATCGAATGAATAAAGAGCATATCTACCAGCCCTAAATTCTTTAGCTTTGGAATTAGATAATTTGGTGGTTTTTTTTGGTCAATATCCCATATCAAAATATGCCAAAGTTCTCAAACTACTTTTTAGCCATTTGAAAAGTTATATAATGTTTCAAATGTTTAAAAGAATTTCTTTTGTGGTTATTCTTGAAGTTAAATCCTAAAGTAAGCCCTAAACCACCACCTCCTTAGCTGCACCCAACCCCACCAATTCTTTTTAGCAATGAATTAAATTGTGCCAAATCCTGTATGAAACTTTTCCCATGCACCAACCCACTTGATCATAAATGAAACAATAAACAGATCTATTATTATCCCCACTTAAGCAGCAGATAAAGAAATGGAATTCTGAAGACTAATAAATTAAGCATGACTAATAAACAGTAAGTCAGGAAGCACTTTCTGTATGTGCTGTTTATTAGTGAAATGGCAAAATTGATACATTACTCTTGTCTGTCTTCAACTTCAAAGCTTAGCACTCCTCTGTTATAGCATTATATCTTCTTAGAATCTGAATGCAAGTTGGGAGGAGGTATAGGGCTGAAGAAATCAAAGTACAAAAGGGTTGTAAACCAAGGGGCACACCCCAGAGAGAAAACCATCTTCTTGTCTGATAGCAGCAAAAATTTAGTGGAACAAATATAAGTGAGAACCTGACCAGACAGTTTAGGGAAGTGAATGGATATGGGCTTTGGAACTAAAAATACTTGGAGATAGATTTGTGTGATCTCTGTTTCTTGATTTGCAAAATTGATTTGCAAAATGAGTGAAGCTGGGGCAATAATATCCACCTTGAATTGCTGCTGTGAACATTCTGTAGAGCAAGCTCTTAGCAGAGGGCCTAAACTTTTACACTCAGAACTGGGAACTTCCTGATTTTTTTCACACAGAAATGTTGAGTTAAGGTCCTAAAAATCCTCAGGTTACATTACAAAATTATAAAGGTTTAATAATTTATTCTTTTTAGGACATTTCATTTCTATATCCAGCCTACTGACAGCATGAAGCTTTTGCATATAACAATGTATTTTATTTAATAAATTTAAAAATTATTTAAGGCTACACAATTTTAGTCCAGAATATTTTTTGAGGCATCATTATATATATATATATATATATATTTTATAAAACAACAAAGCAAATAAAATTTAAAAAAAAATACAAGTCACTGAAGAAAATTCTGGCAGGAATGACCGCAGAAATGACTTCATGACCAGGGATGACCAAAGCTTTGAAACCATCATTCAGAATTAGTATGCTAAATAAACACATTTTTTAAAGGCCATAATATAGTCTGAAGTTTCAGAAAAGTAATATTTAATGTAAATCAGTGGGTAACAATGTTATAGAAAAAGTGTGGCAATATATACCCTGTTTTCTAAAGGTCATATGTTCACGATCTGGTTCTTCTTAAATTCCTTGCATTAAATAATTAGGAGAAAAATGCAATGAAATCATTATTTAAACAGAAATCACAGCTTCTCTAGGAAAAAATGTAAACGTTTTTTTTGAGGACTACGAATTTTAGAAACAATGCTTGAACATAGCTTTTTGTCCCACAACTCCTCATCTTTCTTTTTTGTATCTAGGCTTTGACATACAATTGATCCCTTTAGAGGACGAGAAACCTAGTGGCATCATTTCAAACCAGCCAATTATCAGAGAGGTATAATTTGTGGAAATCAAATTTTATTTAAAGAGAATAACATTTCTTGTTCCATTCTTATATGGCATGGTATATAAGGACTTACTTGAAAATAAACCAATTTTTACTTTAGTTATTTGTCTCTGGCCTCAACAAACTAAAATGAATGACTTTAAAAGCATAGTTTCTATATAGGTGCTAATTATGTAGCTGGCATAGCTTTAATCGTGGGGCTAAGGAACAACAGAATACTCTTAATGATATATACTAGCAATTTAAAAATTGCTTGTATATTATATGTATTATTTGTATTAGACTCTGTGATCTTTTTTTTTTGTTTTGCTTCATTTTGAATATTTTCCTTTATACAATACTGATATAGCTTTGGAAAGATAGGAAAATTAAAGAAAATCAAGGTGGTTAGTTTAGGTTTACACAACCAGATGAACACTGAATTATTTTATTTTTGTATTTCTCCTTATGTATAAACTGAAATAAAATTTAAATTATACATAAGGTAGAAAGGAAAAGGAGGAGATATAAGAGGTATCTAAAATTTGAGTTGCCCAAGAATCCATAGTATTGTTACCTCTCTAAATGTTGTCATTTGTTTTGGGTAGTAAGCAGTTTTCCTTGGATTTAAATTTGGAAAATGCCCCATATTATTTTTAGTATCCTCTCTTTCTTTTAGGTGCCCCAGGAATCATTGGTTCTGTGTGGTATGCTGTTGATGTTTATGTGGAACGTTCTTCTTTGATTTTACACAATATATTTCTTGGCATCCAATATAAATTTGGTTGGTCCTGTTGGCTTGGAATGGCTGGGTCTCTGGGTTGCTTTTTAGCAGGAGCTGTCCTCACCTGCTGCTTATACGTCTTTAAAGGTAAGAATAAAATAAAATAGCATACTTTCTTGCCTCCATTATCATTTTTCCTAGCCCAATGGAAACACATCTCAGAAGAACAAAATAATATTTTTCATTTAAATTCCTATCTATTATCATTAAAAATTCCAGTTGTTCAAGGGCAATTGAACTGTAATACTCAAAACTTATTTCCCTGGTAGTGATATATTAGTTGAGAAAAATATCCATGGCTACAACCATGTCCAATATTAAAATATATAATAGTTATTTTGGCATGTCATAATCTTATATATATAAAAATATATATAATATGTATATGATATTTATGTATAAAACTTCATTCAATCAACTAAATTTATAATTAACATTAAATGGAGAAGTAGACTAAGAGCCAGCCAGATTGTCTATTGTTAAATAATTTAATGTGTTATATTGAATTTCTAAAAGTACGACTTAAGATACTACTAAGAGACTATCTCTCCTCATCAGAAAAAAAAAATGCTTTGCTGAATTTTAAATCTAAAAACAACTTTCAGCATGAAAATACTAGATTTTCTTAGGGTTCCTAGATGATTCCTGCTGTGAATATCTATATTCTTTCCCCTTTTGGAGAAGAATATATAAAATGGCATTATTTTTTCATTTCCAAAGTTTATGGAGTCATATTTATTTGTATGTGTCTGCATTTATCTCCTTCAAATAGATGTTGGATCTGAGAGAAACTATCCTTATTCCATGAGGAAAGCCTATTCAACTGCCGGTGTTTCCATGGCAAGGTCCTATGTGGCCCCTCGGACAGAGACTGCCAAAATGTATGCTGTAGACACAAGGGTGTAAGATGCCACTTATCAATCTGTGTTGATATATTATTTAATTAAACAATAAATATATCCAAGTCAATAAAATAGCATGCTATTCCAGGAACATTTAGACTTCGTGTTCAACTAAATTAAGTGCTAGCTTAATCAAACAGTTTGATTCTGCTGTCTTTTATCCTTTCTGTTATTCTCGTATTATTCTCTCTGTTTCTCTTCCCACACACTTTCCCCATAATTTAAGATAAGGATGTGAGGATGTAGAAGTGTTTGTGGTTTCTGTATTTCTATTAGAAATTATGACATGGTGATATTAAAATAAAATGATACTTTAAAAATAGAAAGCAATCTCAAATGAAGCCAGAAATCCTAATCTTTGAAAGGATTTACAAACTCTTATCTTTCTCCTTGGCCTTTGGTTCATTTTTTGTAATCTCAACGAGTGGGTGAGTTATTTGATAACTTGGAAGAAGATGAGTCTTTGAAATTCAAACAGTATATCAAAGCCTACTATTTCTCTGATTCTGTAAAAAGAGAGAAAGAAAATAATAGCTTCATATACCAGCCACTGGTGGGCGTTAAAGATAGGAAGTTCCTCTTCCACATTCTAAATGTCAAAGGCAAATGCTAAATTAATAGTGGAGTCAGTGGCGATTTTCTACCTCATTAACAACATAAAATATCTGTGTATTATTTCACCACTATTCTAACTTTGTCTGCATATTGTCAAATTGTTAGACTACAGCAATAATAGTTCAACCATGGAGTTCACTCATTAATTGAACATCCAAATATTTTTCATGGATGCATCATATTAGGATGCACCCATGCAAGTGTCCGTTCACCATTGGATTCTCAGAACCCAGCAAAATATTTGACATATGACAAAATTTAACAAATGTATGTGGTTAAAATAAATAAAAGGTCATAACTCTCTACTGAAAAATTAATTTTCCCTTATAAAATGTGTTATTTTGAAAAAATAGAATTATATACACACATAAAGAAGTCAGTGATGATTGCTAATAGCTTTTTCATCCATATTCATAATGTAATCATCTTGAATTTTTTTAAATTTTAGAGTTTTTGAAAAGGTTACCAAATTTAATCTCAAGTTTTCTGATTCTTTTTAATTCACATGAATATCATTAATATCCTTAAGGCAACCTTGCAGTACTCTAAAAGAACATCAACTGAGCTAGAAATTAGCTCTTTGGGAAAATGGAAATTAAATTGTGAATTTCTGAAGACACCAAAAGATGTGTTTCAAATTTAAAATGTTAAGAATAATGTGAAAATGAGATGATGAAACTCAAGTGCATGTATTAATGTTGTTGAGAATGTTGGCCATGACTTCCCACAGTATCTCTTTAGCAGTGTTCTCTGGAGCTATTCCAATCTAATTTTAGAATTAAGAGCAATTAATTCACCTTTATTTCATGGATATTATTAACTATATAATTGACATTAAAATTATTTTTAGATCATATACACTAGTTATTTGGGTATTATCCTATGCATATTATTTTGTTTTTCTTTTTTCTTGTTTCTTTAAATTTTTATTCCCATTTTAATTCTATGATATGTTTTCTGACATGTTTTATATATTCTAATAAGTCTCTTGAAATTCTCCATGGCAAAGGCAGGGAAAAACAGATTAGGTTGTAAAGATGTTAATTGTTTTACCTTTAAAGATTTCATTTGCATAATTAAATATTTCAGAGACTCATGGTGATAATTAATATGTATAACTGTTTTGAATATTTTCTCAATTAAAATGTTTGTATATCCTGAGGGGGATAACAATGTTTGGGTTTTTTATTTATTTGAAATATTTATTCCTAATCCATTATAATTTAATGAAGCATCTCAAAATAAAGCATAAAAGAGAATATATTTTGTATAGCAATTAGTGAATAACAAAACAAATATCAAATGGTAAAGAATTAATAATTGACATGGTGGTTGATTAATAAGGCAAGAAAGAAAAAATAATATAAACAGTATACACAAATAATAAGTTTATTATGTTGAAACATTAAAATAACTCACTAAATTCTGGGTACTATAATTTAGTCTTGCCTGTTAATAACAATAAAGAAAGAAAAAAAAGAAAAAATTGGAAATGCTATTTACCTACTCCTTTAACTATTTACTTCATAGTGTTATATTTTAAAATTGAAATTAGCCTTTTATTATTACAAAATTTGTCTATGTGCATTATAGAAAGTTAGAAAACACAATGAATCAAAAACATATCTTATTTAAATATCAAGGTACCATATTCTCTCCACCTAGAACATCACTACTATTAAAACTTAACAACTACCTACACATCCCTCCATATAATCTTTATACACATACACACAAAAACATTCATATGTACACATATCTCTTTTTAAAGACATTATTCCATATATGTTGCTTTGCACCTACTTTTTTTTAAGTTAATAATCTTTGCCTTTTGAGAGCATACATTCTCTATCTAGGAGAGAGATTTTGTCTACCCCAAAATCATGACAATATTCTCCTGTTTTCTTCTAAACTATGAATTTTAATGACTCCTCATATTTTATTTTGTGAAACCTTATTTATTTAAGTATAACATACATTTAAAAATATGCCCAAATCATAAGTGTATAATTTGATAAACATTTACAAACTGAGCATAGTACGTAATTGGCATTGAGATCAAGAAATAATACTATACCAGCACTCCAGAAGTTGTTTTTTCACACACTCCCAGATGATGCTTCTGTAGCTTGCGTGGCCCAACGTAACTGATTGAGGTTTCAAAATCACTTTAAGAAAAATATCTGAGTGAAGATGATTTCCATACAAGGGGATTGGATAGTATAATAGTACAGCTTTCTAATTATGTCCTTCACCATATAATTTTGTTGTTTTTAGTACTGTGAACTTTAAAATTTTTTAAATATACTGAATTAAAATGCAATGACCACAATATATAGTTCACAAACAAATATATTACTAAAAGAAGTTGATTGACTCTACACACATGCACACAAACAAATGATGTTAATACTTACTGGGGTTAAAATTAAGTAGACCACTTAGAGTATAAAGTCAAACGTATTTCTTTTGTTTCCGGAGTTTCATTTCTCTGACATAGGTTATATTTTATGTGTTGGTGGAATGTCATAAAGACTCAGTATTTCTTTTTGTTTCAAAATATGAACAACTGTTTCAGTACAGAAGGAACATCTGCCACTTACTTTGGGAATTAAGTTTGATGCTCAATTTAAATATGAACCCAAAATTTTTGAATAAACTTATTTTAAAGAATATGAATTTCATAGCAGTTTTTGGTTATGAATGGGTCATGAAAAATATCTTATATATTTATACATACATCTTGGTTCAATAAGAATATGTATTGACTTTAAAAAACTTCTTTTAAAAATAACAATATTTAGGTTGGCATATTTTTTACAGAACACTGTACTGAGGTCCTGAAAAAGTGGTTTTGAGGTTTATTTTTAATTTGACAATTACTCAAACCAATAAATTTTAAGATAATTGACTTCTTTTCAGTTTCTATTCATAAAAATTAGAGAATAATACAAATAAATAAAATATAGAAAGAAATAAAGAAGATGGCAAAGATGTTTTAGACAATTTTCTAATAATGCAAAATATAGTAAAAAAAAATAGAAGGGAGAAATATTATCTTTTTATGAAGTAGCCTTCCATAGTCAATTACTAGTTTGATTATCACATCACCATAACTTCATTTAATTCTCACTTTAGAGAGAAGTACCACAAAGTGTTTTAACTAATTTTTTCCATAGAACTAAAAATTCACAAACACACACACACACACACACACACACACACACACACACACACAGAGTGATATTCAGGAATGTAGGTATTTTCTTCCAACTTTTTTTAAAAACATAAAAGAAAAATTTCAAAGTTAGAAAAGAATCACTACATTAATTATTTAGAAGTATGGAGTAATAATAATTTAGTCCTGAAAAAAATTTTGAGCATATCTTGTTTCACCCTTTTGTTTTACCAAGGTGCTTACTGTTTTAATTATTTTGGATAATAACACAATAAAAATAACAGAAGCTCTTAAAAATAATAGTGTTATATACAATAATACTATGTCTAAGTTTGTAAGATTATGTACACAATGGAATATTATTCAGCCATAAAAAGAAAAAAATCCTATCATTTGCAACAATATGGATGAACCTTGAGGACATTATGTTAAGTGAAATAAGCCAGGCACAGAAAGACAAATGCAAAATGATGTCACTTATATGTGAAATCTAGAAACGTCAATCCCACAGAAGTAGAGAGTAGAATGGTGTTTACCATGAGCCTGTGTGGTTAAGGGGCAGGGAGGATAGGAAGATCTTGGTCCAGGGATTCATAATTACTGTTAGATTGGAGGAATACATTCAAGAGATCTATTGGACAGACAAGTGACAAGAGTTGATGATACTATGATTTGAATGTGTCCCCCAAAATTTCATGTTTTTGAAGTTTAATCTGTCTGTCCTCTGTTTCATTAATGGATCAATGAGAGCTCTACCTTCATGAATGCATTAATGTCACTATCACAGGGATGTGTTTGTTGTAAATGCAAGCTCTCTCTGGCTCCCTTGCTCTTGCCCTCTCACCTTGTCATGCCCCCTGCCATGTCATGACACAGCAAGAAGGCTCTTACCACATGCTGACACAATGCTCATGAACTTCCCAACCTCCAGAAACATGAGCTGAATTAACTTTTTTTCTTAATATATTACCCTGTTCGTGGTATTCCCTTATAGCAACAAAAATCAACTAAGATGATACATTGTATCCCTAAAAAGGCAAAGAGAGTCTATGGTAAGTGCTCTCACCACAAAAATGATAGCTATGTGAGGAAATGAATTTGTTAATTAGCTGTATTTAACCATTTTGCAATGTATATATACTCCAAAACCCCATGTTGTATATGATAAATACATATAATATTATCTGTCAATATAATTTGTTTTTAATAATCTGTTGCTAATTTATTTAAAAAACATTTACATTATTCTGTATGCTATATAACAGGTATTTTATACTTAATGGAAAAGCCTGGAAGGGCTTACTCATCGCCTTCATTTCCATGGCCAATCAAACATTAATTGCTACAGATTCTAACTCATTAAAAGCCTTCTAAGTCATTCTTTTAGTCCAAATCATTATCTTCATCCTAGCCCAAATCTTTATTTTCTTTATCTGAGATGATTGCAACAGCTCAGCTTCTTCTTTTCCTTCCTCCAATCTATGTTTCATACTGCAACCAGACTGCCGTCTTTGGTTTCTTAAGATAAAGTAACAAAAATTGTAATATATATATATATATATATATATATATATATATATATATATATATATAGGCTGGACATTAGTTGACTCATGGGTACTTCTGCCTTTTCTTTTACCACTCTTTCCTTACTCATTACCTTCCAACCAGATTACATTTCTTTCATTGATTAAAAGGGCTCATGCTTTCTTTTGTCTAGCCCTGAACACCTCTCTTTCCTGCTTCTTCCCCACTAACATCCTTCCTGATCTCAATAACATATTGGTTCTTCAGGCATATTTTCCTGAAGAAAGCAGTTTTTCCTCTTTCCAAGGTTGGAAAATTGAGGTGAGGATGTTTGCTTGAAATTCTTCAATGCCATTATTAGAAATAAAACTCAATATATTTAGTGCATCATTTATGTAGCAAAGTCTCATTAAGCCAAGCTTCACCATCAAATAAATAATTCTGATTCTCAAATTAATTTTCTTATCATACACTCTCCTTTATACTTTAATCTCCTTTCCAATCAATTCTTTTACCTTTTGGATTTCATTTTTTATATCTCAACAGTCTCATGCTGTAAAGAATAGTTCCAATCTCATTGTAAGGGAATAAATTGGAAATTAGGTAGAAAAGTCATTCCTAGAGCAGATTCTGCAGCTTTTAAGCTCAGAAATAGTCGTTCTCATGTGGATAACATTGGCCCCTGATATGCAGTAATTACTTGAAAACCAATATCATACACAATCCAATATTGGTTACCCTATGTTTCCCTTCACAAAAACTGGTGATTTAGTCATTTGAAGAATTTTTTTGAAATATTATTTGTCTAAAATAGAAAAATTGAAGAAGAAAACAAAGAAACAAATCATACCAATTATCCCAGCACCCAGAGAGTCTTTATTATCATACTTTTAAAAATTTTAAATGCATAAGGTCTTTAAAAATTAACAGAAGAAAATGTAAATATCAATATTAAACTATGTCTCTATTACCCACACCCATAGTCTTTCCCCATCACCCCTCTCCTGAAAGGTGTACCTATCACCAATTTCTTATATTTTTCAAAGAAAAAAATTTTAATATATGGCATATGTAGATCCATTGAAAATGTAAACAATATACCTTTACTCTCTATAGTCCCTTTAAAATTAAAATTAATAATTAAGTATATTTTGACCTTTTTTTCCATATTGCCACATCCCTTTTAATGGCTGCATAGTTCACTGTACATATGCACCATTATTTACCCAATCTGTCCCCTTAAACATCTCCCTTATTGCTAGTGTTGCTATTATAAGCAATGTTGCAATGAATATGCTTTAGATAAACATCTTTGCCTTTTTATAGTATTGTAACTATAGAATTAATTTCTAACTGTATCTAAAAATAGAAATCCTGAATTCACGTAAATATGTATTAAAATTGTTGAGGCCTATACCCAAGCTGGACTTCAACAAAAGTTTAATAAATTGTAATAAATTTATACTTCCACCAATAGTGTATAAAAGTACTTATTTCTCCACACTTTTGCCAACACAACATATTAGCAATCTTTAGTATTGTTGCCAATCTTATGAATAAACAAAGATTGTTTTAATTTGCATTTATTTAATTAATTTAAACATAATTGAGCAATTTTTCTACATTCACTAATTGTTTGGATATGTATTTCTAAAGATTAAAACTATAATTTTTTTCTTGTTTTTAGTCTCATGCTATGTTGTATCTCTAATTTCAAAGCATATAATAATGAGGTTCTCAAAGGGTGACATACTACCAATGGTGTTTGCAATATTTTCAGGTGGTATATGGAATATATTTATTTTATAGCCATTATTTTTATGTAGATTTGAAAAAGTGTCAATTTTCTATTTGTGATATAATTTAAAATTTCCACTTAAATACACTTAAATTTGAAACTGAGTTGATTTGAAAATACATTAAATAAAAGTAAATAAAAATGTTTTTCATTCTGTGTGTGAATAACTGAATTTTGGTATATATTGGGCTAATCCATGTATTACTTTCTCAATAAAATATACTCTACAAAAAAAGAAAAAATAGTTTATTGAACTATACTACTTACATAAAGCAGAGCCAAGAGCTAGGATTAGAGTTAGCAAGTATAAAATAGACACATTCTTAAATTCACCATATAGGCTTTATTCAGAGCCTCCAAATAAGAAAACAAAAATATTTATTTGGTTATTTAAAATGGATCTCAGAAATTATATCATTTGTTCACAAATACTTCATTATAGATATAGCATTTAAGGTCTATAATAATATAGACCTTATCACATTGAATAGTATTAATAGTTAACAATTTCTTGATATCAATTTCTCAGTGTTTATTTCAGTTGTCTAAAAAATGTTCTTTCTAATTTGATACAAAATGATACACAACTTGGAGTCAATACCATGCTTAAGTAAAATACTGTAAAATACTGATGTCATGATTAAGCAAAATAATATAATTTTAATTTCTATAATCACTATTCAAATCACAGTTAGGGAGACTTTTGACAAATGTGAAATAGTATAAGGTTTCCTTTGCAAGAATTAAGCTGCCTCCACAAAACTGACAGGGTAAATGTTTGTTGATAATAATTAGGGAGAAAAAACAAAATTGGAGTTGGAAAGGAAATTGGAAATATTATAAAAAGCAAGTAAAAGGGATACTTTTGTGATAAAACCTTAGTACAGATATAGGGAGATGAAGCAAAGTAGACCTGGGCTCTTTACTTATAATGATGAGTCTGCTAGGAAAAAGCTGGGTTTAGGTGGAAACCTAGTAAGGATTGTTGAAATCATCAAATTTTTCTGCTGTTTTCTAAATTAAGCTGTTATATGCAAAGCTAAGCCTATGTAAGCTTAAAGGTTGAGAAATGCCCTAGTTGCAAATGGTAGTTTTCCTTCCTCTCAATTAAAATGGACATTATACAGTATTGTTGTTTTCTAAAGCTAATGAATGGGAAGTATTGATTAGAGAAGGCAGTCAGAGGGGAACTCTACTGGAGAAGGGAAAGTCTTCAAATTTTGTAAATAGAAACAAAATAAGCTAATTTAGCTAATATGGCAGAAAGTGAAGCAGTCAATAAACATTGCCAAAGCTAGATAAAATAAAGATGTGGGGGATCGTATTATAAATCACGGTGGAGGCTTAATCACATGGAGTTCATGTTTCAGTGATGGCTGTTTCTGAGCATATTTCAATTCTTGTTGCCTTTCCAATGGAATCCACTCCTTATGCAAACAAAAATATAATAAAATAAATACATATACTGTACATATATGTATATGCATATTTATATATGTGTATATTTATATATACATATATACATAATAAACTCTCCTTGAAGGTTTTGCACAGTTTAGTTCTGATCCCAAAAATGTGTACCTCAAAGGCTGGCAGTTAGTGACCATCTATTGTTACCTGAGTGTGCCCCTTGGGTGGCTGTCCCTTACTTTTAGCAGTTTATCAAAGTATTCCTTTTAATTGCATACTCTCCTTAAAGAAAAAAAAAATTCTTACATTTCCAGACATAGCTTAGCATCCCAGCAATGTTTTGTCACTCTTAAGAGATTGCCATGCCATTTCTTATTCCAACTCTCCTCAAATAGCATCAATATATTTTGTTGGCCATGTCTCAGGTGGCCAGCAATCCACAGGATATCAGGTAAGCATGCAATTGTCCACAGGTTATTTCTAATAAATCCCTAGACTTTCGTATTTTGTGTCTCTCAGTTTCTTCAAGAAAAGATAATCATTTAAGCCCTTCTAAATCTAGAAGTCAATTAGTCAGTAGTACCGAAGACTCTTTAGTATTATAAATTTACCTAGATTTAGTACATAAAAGAGAGAATAATCTGAATTAACACATGACTTCACTTTATTTGGTCTGTTTTCCTATCCATTGGAGAAAAAATCTGGCTATTTATTAAATATAAAGACAGACATTATTATATTAATTACTAGATAAAAGAAACTTAGTTAACTTATTATATCCCATAAACAGATTTTCCAAAGAGGAAACTCTCCCCAGCAAACATGATAATGAAATTTTAACCAACCTACTTTCATTGGTAATTTCAGTACTTTTGAGCAATACTATCTTTTAATAATATAAAAATCTGGCATCTTGGTTGATATACATTGTTTCCTTCATGAGTCAGATCATAGGTATAGATGAGCATAATTTTAGAGGAAAGAATAACTATTTTCCAAAGGCACAAATAAAAATTACATTTTGTTTATCACCAAATTACTTCATTTTATAAAGGGGAACCATTTCTATTTCACTTTTCTGGAACTATAGTTAGTAAAATAACATAAAAATGATACTATTTTGCCAAGAATCTAATATTAAATATAAAAATACCTGCATGAAGTTATTTTGTACAAAATCACAAACAAAATGAATTTGAAAGTAAAAAATTTATTTGGATTCTAGTCCCTTTCTTTTTTTATTTAAAAAAAAAATCATTATTAAGAGTGGGGTCTTATAACCAACATATTTTCATTGTCTCACTTTCCTTTACACAAAAATAAATTGTGAAGTATATCACATTTTGCCTTAAATATAATATTCTGGGTGACTTTCATGTTATTATCCAAACCAATGCTTTTCAGTTCTATGACAGCTTTATTTCATTTCTGTGAAAGATATCGACTTTCAAAGTTGTCTTTTATAAAAGTTGTGCTCCTAACACAAATGAAACAAATTTGGAACTACAAAACTGAAAATTAAAGGAGAAATTGTAGTCAGGTAAAAAAGAAATAAGCTACACCTATAAGGTCAGTGTTGTAGATATTACATATCACATTGGCATCATATGCACAGATTAGCCCACCCTTGCAGGCAACTCAAGCTCAAAGTTCTCATCCCCTGAAGATGGAGTATGTCTCAAACTTACTCTTCTGATGGCAGGCATCCCACCTGATGCACAGGTTACATGTGCGCAATATGAGCTAAAGTACCAGATACCTCTTTTCAAATTGGAACCCCATTATTTTTTCATATTGCTAGGGTCTGTCAATAATCTGATAATAGTAGTAACTCAGCTTATAGTTTCATTTACTCTTTAAATCAAATCTAGTTAATGGGCTGGAATCATAGATAGGCTTTCATGCCCTCTGGTGGACACACAAAGAAAGAACTACTTACCTTTTAGCAGTAAGAAAAATGTCATTTATAAAATGAACATTCTTTAATATGAGAACAAAAAAAAAAACATCCAGTTCTGTTAGAAATAAAATTGGAGGCACCCAGTTAAAACAGAATTACAGAACTAAGAAACAGGAATATATTTTCAGAGATGAGACACCAGAAAAGGAATACATGTTTATTTCTTTAAATTTATTTAATCATAAAATCAAAATTAGCGTTGTTATTTTGTTATTTGCAATAGTAGTCAGTGAACCATGAAGAGTACCTGCTACAGAACTTTCAGGTCTCTCTCTGGATGGTGGTCAGAGCAATTTCCATTAGCCACTTGCTATTTGAAAGAAAAACTGGTGGACACTCCACCAGTGATAACTAAAGTAATACTAACAAAGTTTGTTGCACACAAATAGTCATTCAGTTCAGTCATTTTTCAGACATTAAATGAAAATGTAACCTGTGATATTTGTTAAGAGGACTTTGTCAGTAAAGTTTCTATGAAATTAAACTCTTTTTTTCTAATAGTCCTACCCACTTGCCTATTTGCCTATTCTCACACTTCCTCCTACACTACTCAAAAGTAAACCAACAAACCACATGCTAAGGATGCACTTTAATTAAACTTGCACTGACACATAAATACAAGTCACTTAAAAGCACATTCTGATTGCTTCAACCATGATTTTCACTAATGTCTTAGGCAAAATTCAGCTGCTAAATCATTAGACTATTTCTGGATGTGCTTATACTTTTCTAGGTGTCATTAATAATTATAACTAAGGCCTGCTCTGTAAATGGGATGAATTTTAACATAAAATAGCTCATAGGATACAAATGAAAACTTGTTTCTTAGAATTACTTATTTGAAATAAATGTAATTATAATCCACATTCTCTTTATTTTCATAGCCAATTTGGAGTTGGAAGATTATAGTGGAAAAATACTTGGAATAGGAATTGAAAGATCAAAATACCTAGTCTCTAGTTTTATCTCTCACACTAATTAGCTATACACCTTAGGCAAATTAAATCCTCTTTCAGAGTTCACATTTTCTCATCTGTTAAATGAAAACTATTATATATATACACACACACACATAATTCTTTTGTGTCTACTTTTCAAAACAGAAATTTTGTAAATTTTAACTGTAAAAGTAATATACACACATTATTGAACAATTAGAAAATCCAGAATCATGTATAAAAAATAAAATCACCTGTCGCCCCATTACCTAAAGATTTTATGTGACAATAATTTTCAATTCTTCTAGCATTTTGCTTCATATATTTATGGCATAATTTTGAAATGATGTGCTCTACTGCCATTTGATTTTTCCTTTAAGTTATTATTAATTGACTTTCTACAATCTAAGATTAGGATTTAGTTTCCTTACCTCCACCTTCCCTCACAAGCACTTTCCCTTTGGCCAGCTTGTCAATATAAATAATGTATATTTTTTAAAGTTTTAATTTAATGATTTTAATTGATTTAACCAATATCAATTATTTACATTATTTACAGCTTAACCATTTTAAACAATGTTAATTATTTACAATATTTGTAGTTTACCCACTTTTTTAAATTATCCAACTTTTTAATGAGCATAATTACCTTATTTTTCACTTTCTTTATTTTGTATTTATCAATAACTAATTTAACACCACAGCTACATTATTTTTTCTTTAATCATTCCTTATCTCCTGCAACTCTTTGCTGTCATGTTCTGATGGGAACTGGTGTGCTATCTTCCTACAAACTTTAATGTCATTTTCTGAATCCTTTTCACTTCTCTTGTCTCTAATTCTTGGGCATTTCTGGATTGTTATGGCATGGATTTGCTTGATCATTCTCAGGTTCTTGCTTGAAGATGCGTAGCAATGTGGAGAAAGTTGAAGCTCCAGTCAATTACAATAATCATGTATATCCTCTCATTCATCTTTCCAGGTACTAAAATCTTATGGCTAACTCTCATCTTCTTACTACTCTCCTTGTCCTTGTGAATTAAAAGCATTTTTATTCCTTCACTGTATTCTTAGTGGATTTCCAAAGTGAGTAGTTATTTTCATTCTACCATGTATAACTTGATATTAAGAATAGCCAGGTCAGAAAATTGTTATGAGAATAAAATCTGATAGTATATCTGAATAGTATATTTTAGTAGTATATTTTAATTAGTATAATAGTATATTTTAATTAAATAGTATATTTTAATCTGAAAGTAGTTTGTGCATCATAACACCCTACATACATATCAGAGATTATTACATTACATTAATACAAGTTTCTTCAGACCTTTTTCATCAGTGGATACAAGTGAGATTATGTTAACAGCACTGAGTCAGTTGTCCCTGACTTTTACCCATATTTACTTTCCTAAGATTTCGTGCCCATCAAATACTCATTATTTGGGGGAATTTCCAGAACTAGGGAACATTTCTTACAGAATCAGGTTAATACATACTACATATCGAGAAGGTGCTTTAGACACTTGGGTACAAAGCAGTGAATAGGACAATGATTCCTCTACTCATGGATTTACATTCTAGCAGGAGAAGACAAACATCTGACTATAAATAGAATTCAGCTGCATAGTATAGTAAAAAACAGTAAGTGCTATGGAAAAAAGGAAAAGTGTATCTGAGATAAGGTGATGGAGAGTTCCAAGGTTGGGAGAGGCTGTAATTTAAAGCAGAATAATCAGGGTTGGTCTCAATGACAAAGTAACTTTAAAACAAAGACTTAAAAGATGTGAAGGGTGAAGCAATGTAAATGTCAGGCAGAAGAGGGTGAAAAACACAAGGAACAGCAAGATGGAAGTAGGATAATACCTGGTAGGTTTGAGTACAAATGTTCCCAGAGCAAATGAGTAATCATAAGAAAAGAGACCTGAGAGTGGTACAGATCATATAATGCTATGTGGCAAGGACTTGGGCATTTTCTCTGCCTGAGGTGTGGTATCTCAGAGTTTAGTTCAGGGACGTGGTGATGCTCCTTATATTGTAAAAAGATTACCTATCAAAAGATGCTCGATATCATATGTCATCAGAGAACTCAAATGTTAAAAATCTATGATATACCACTACACACCTGTTAGAATGGCCAAAATCCAGAGCACCAACAGTACCAAATGCAGGTGAGAATGTGGAGCCATGAGAACTCTCATTCTTTGCTATTGGAACCACAAAATGGTATATCCACTTTGGAAGACAGTTTGGTGGTTTCTTACAAAACTAAACATACGATCCAAGAAGGGTGCTTTTGGTATTTACTCAAAGGAGTTAAAAATGGATGCCCACACAAAACCTGCACATGGATGTTGACAGCAGCTTTATTCGTAATTTCCAAAACTTGGAAGCAATCAAGATGTCCTTCAGTAGGTGAAGGGATAAACTGGTACATGCACATAATGAAATCTTATTCAGTGCTGAAAAGAACTGAGCTATCGAGCCATTCAAACACATAGAAGAAACTTGTATGCATATTACTAAATTAAAGAGGATAATCTTAAAAGGCTACATGCTGTATCACTTTAACTATATGACATTCTGAAAAAGGCAAAGTTATGGAGACAGCAAAACCATCAGCAGCTGCCAGGAGTCAGAGGGGAGGGAGGAATGGAGAGGCAGAACACAGAAGACATTTAAGGGCAGTGAAACTACTCTGTATGATACTGTAATGGTGGATACATGTCATCATGGAATTGTTAAACACATAGAATGTATAACACCAAGAGTGAACCTTAATATAAACTATGGACTTTGGGTAATAATGGTGTATCAGTGTAGGCTCATCAGTTGTAACAAATGTACCACTCTGGCAGGAAATATTGATAATGGGGGAGGCTATACATGTGTGGGAGTATGGGGATATGGAAAATCTATGTACCTTTTGCTCAATATTGCTGTGGACTTAAAACTGCTCTAAAAATAGTCTATTAAAAATGGTTACTATGGCTATTGTGTTGCAAATAGAATACAGGATGGCAAAGGCAGTAGCAAACAGATGAGTTTAGCTACTCATGCATCATTAGATGCTTGTAGCAAGTAGGAACTGTTTAGAATCTAAGCATATTTTGAAGGTAGTGTCAATAAGATTTTTGAGAAAGTGAATGTGGGAAGTAACACAAAGAGAGGACTGATGCAGGAAGGAAGGATGCAGTTACCATTAACTGAGATGGGGAAGGTTTGGATAAAACAGATTTGGGAAAAGAAGATGAGGAGATAAGTTCGGTCAAGTTAAATTTTAGGTATCTATTGATGGCCAAGTGGAGATATCAATGGTTTTGTTAAACAAATTTGTCAGCTAAAGACCATATGGCATCTTCCATGGATTTCTTCTCCTGCCCTGCTGCTGATGGCAATTGCCAAAATGCCCCTTGAAGATGTCTCACTGCTACTTCTGCAGTCAGAGTCTTCCACGAGGACACTGACATTGATGCCAAAGTTTCTTAAAAGTTCTTATCATGGTTTTGCAATAAATGCTAAACTTTGAGGCACCAGAGAAAGGCTGTGGACTTCTGAGCCCACATTCACCACATAAAATGAAATTCATCTTTCTCTCCCTATAGTGGCATTACATATGCCCCATGTCTTAAGAAATCTCCTTCAACTCCTATCTAAACTTTCTCCCTCCTCAAGATGAGGCATATGACCTCTTAAACTGAGACTTGTAATCTTTTCCTGTTCATTTATCCTTCACCCTTCAACTCCAAACTGTGCTTCTTCCTATTCTCTCTCCTCACTCTAATTCAAATACTCTCTCTCTGGCTCTAGGTCTGAACATGTGCTTAGACTATTGTTAAATTATGATAATTTGTATGGACTCCATACTAGGCGAGACATCAGATTAAGACAGAGATATTGAGGCAGAGAATGGTGTGATGTGTACTGACGTGGAATCCTACATGTAATGGAGACTACTTCTAGCACCTAATTACTGCCTATTGGGGTATTAATAGAGAGACATTAACTTGATTGTGTAGCATAAAAGTATAACACAGCTGTGATACATCAAGAATCCACTGACTCACTATTTAAACATCTCCATGACCAAAATTCTTTCTCCACATCCATTCTTTTGTCTATTTGTCTTTTTTCAGACTATATTAATAGATCTCTGGGAATTTCCATTAAATGAAAGAATTGTTCCTAAATTTGATGTTTTAGAATTACAAATGTTTCTAATACTTTAAATTGATGATCCAGATCTAAAATTGGCTTATTTTTAGAATTTCTTCATATGGAGGTGGGGTGCTTAATGTGCCAAAACATGGAACAGGAAACAGTTCAGGGTTTGGGGTTTGAAAGTGAATTCCAACAGTTGGACTCACAGCTGCTTCTGTCCCTGGAAAGAGAAAGATGGAGACTTGTAATCTTTCTAGTGAGCATGAAACAGAAGTACATGAACTGATAAAATCTGACATTTCTTGGATTACTGGAGCAACACAAAATTATTTGTACCCATGAGAAAAAATGTACAGCCATCTTAACTTTCTGCAGTGAAAGTTTAGTCATCATTGCAAGAAAATTTGCTTGCATGATCTGATTATGTCATCATTGACTAATTCATCAAGAAGCATTTACAATTAACAGCTAAAACCAGAAGGAATATCTTCTTTAGTGGATCACAAGACAGGATTTCTCTAAATACTAACGTCATTTCAGCTAATGCTCTCAATCATGAGAAATGCAAGGCCCACTAGAAACATTAAAATATCACTTTCTAAACTTCATCATTTTATATTTATGCTTGCAAAATTGCAACTAATACAAATAATTACTGTAATCAACTCTCTGTCATGAATAGTAAAAATGTTCCCATAAATGGTGAAAAGTTTGCAATTAAAGTATACACACACAATAAAGATAAGGCATTCTAAAGTTTTTTTCAAATGTCTTGAAATTAAAGTTCCTGACTTATAGATTATTCACAAGCCATTAACTATTTAAAACAATCCCATTTTTCTACAAACTAGTCACCTTATGAGATCATGATTATATTCCAATAGCTCATGAGGAAATCTTCTATTAGTGTTTCCTTGAAAGATTATTTTTGAGTCATACAAAAAATAAATAGTAGTATTTTATAAGCACCTCTCTTATATATATACATATATATTTTTTCACCTGGGTCTTACCTGCCTTTGAATGATTTTGATTGCTTCTTGCCAAAACAACAGTAATAACTATGAATTCATTTTTAAAGAAAAAACTAGGCCTTTGAACTAAATCTTGCTCTTTGAATATTTTTGTATATTAAATTTAATGGAAATACAATCATATCCATTAATTGACATACTGTCTATTGCTAATTTGGCACTGCAATGTGAGTAAACAATATGGCTTGCAAAGCCAAAAAATATTTTTTATCTGGCCCTTAATACAAAAAGTTTGCCCTCTTCTATTTAAGACCTTTCTTAAAGGAATAAAATTTGATACCATTGGGAAGATTTCAAGGAACATGCCACAGTTATCAAAAGAATTCAAAGAGTAGTTACATACTAGGCATTAGCTACATCACTGAAACCAATATGTAGATTACTCAAAATGATTACTTTGAAGTGCACAATGTTAGTTTAGAATTATGGATTTTTATACATTTATATTTGTCTTATGTCTTATCTCACCGGTTCTCAGAGCAATGAATAAAAATTCTTTGCTCTGAGAAGAGTAAAAACATTTAAAATATAAGTCTCACTTCCTGGCTTAGCACTTTTCTTAGGGAGTTATTTATTTAATTGAATAACCTACTCCTAGGCTATTAAATAACATTTCTTTATCTAAGTTTTCTCTTATACAGTAAAAGAATAGTGTTATTATTAGTATCTACCTAGCAAGGCTTCAAAGGAGTATAAAGTGCTTAAAACAAGACCTGGCACAGTAACTGCTCATCAAATGTTTATTATTGTTACTATATATCAAGAACAGTATTATGCTAGTAATATGCATGCATTTTATTTTATTTATAATATTATTTCCTAATCTATCCTATTTTAATGATTAAATAATGATTTAATAATTATCATTATTAGTTATATTAACAACACAAATTATTAAGTGAAAAATATCACAGAGTTAGAACGTTAGAACTTCTTGCAGTTCATAAGTTTAGGTTGATGTCAGCTAATTATGTGAACTTAATCAGAGTTGACATTGGTAAAATATACAACTAGTTCCAATAATTTCCTCTATTGAATACTTGTACTAAATGCTGGCCATTTTCTTGGTGAACTGCTTTTAGTGTATTCAATACAAAGTCAAATGTAACTTAGCTCTCTTTCTGCCTGGAAAGTCAACCAAATTAACTCAAAACATCTGTTATTTTTACTAGATCCAATTTATTTCTACTACTGCCACTATCAATATTGTGCTCCAGGTGATAGGATCTTGACAATTACTCTCTGTGGTAGGAAAGTTTTATTATCTACTTGCTACAAATTTGGCTGTTGCTCTTAAACTTGTTATGAAAACCACAATACATTCTTTTGGTAAATATAACTAAGCCAAAGTGCTCAGAAGCTTTTGAAAATCAAATATATATTATATCAGTTTTAATTTTATTCAAAGCAGGTTTACATACACTATCAGGTGATGGGAACATGGAGGAGGCAGGTATTATTTTATCTTTTGACAAATGATGAAGCTGAGAGAACTCAGTTAAAAATGCTGGCAAAAATCCTTTAGTTTTACCAGAACTGCTGGCTAAGACACTAGCATTTATTGTTTAATTTTATAAAATCAATACTTACTGATGAGTTTTTATAGTGAAAGTTCAGATTTCCACATTATTAAGAATCACTCAAATAGACTTCATTTATTTCAACATGCTCTTTCCACCTTTTTCTTTTCTTTTCCCTTCTTTATCTCACCCTTTTCTCTCATATAGGAGTGGCCAAAAAGTCTACATTTGAGTCACAGTTCCACCATCTACTAACTGTGTTGCTTAATCTGTTACGTGTCTTTATTATCCCATCTGTAGAGTGTTCAGAACAATAGTGAACCCTTCATATTGTTGTAAGGAAGAAACAATGAGATTAAAGATGTCAAGTGTTAACATAGGGCATGCCTTGTGGTAAATGCTTAATGAACTTGAGCCATCACTATGATCACATCTTTCCATGAAAGTCTGTGAATGAAACACTCCCTCTTTCATTACCTAAAGTAAGTCAGCAAACATAAAATATAGGGAGATGACATTTCTAAAGGATCATAAAATAAAAGATAGAATCCTGGGAGACTTGGAGGGAGAAGGGAGTGGAGAGTGTAAATCCCTGCTTCTTGTTCATCTTTCTCCAGCTCTCCTTCTCCTTCCCAGCTCTGAGCGTTCACATTTAATCACTGCTGGAAGACTGGTGTTTCTATTTTCCCTGAATTAAGAAAAAGGGAAGGTTGTCTCTGAAATTGCAGAAGACATGGGATCAGAGAGATTGTATAGTTAAGGGCAGTGTCATCAGGAAATCAGCCCTAGTGAGAACCCAAACCAAGATCAGCCCCAGTGAGAATCCAAGCCATCCCCAGGAAAGCCCTCACTTCTTGCTGTCTTCTCAGGAAGGACAGAGGACATTGTCAGGGCTGAGCAGACCTAGCTTCAATCCACAGACCTCATTTGATAAAGGCAAAAGGACCCTTATGTTATAGTAATTTACTATTCTTTTGGTTAAAAACATGGACAAAGATTGGTGGAGGCTCCTCTTCTAAGCTCTCAAAGTCTCTCTACTCTAATGTATATTAGATTGTTTTTCTGCCTCAATCCTTATTTGCCATTCTCTCCTCCCAAACCCCAAACTTTTTTCCCTTCATTATCTTTAAATGTCTTACTTCATCATTAATATGGGTTTTTATTCAGCTTAACAATCTTATTTTTAATGAAGCCTTATTTTGATCCTTATTTTTAGTGAATTAAAATAAAAACCTTTTGTTTTTAATAAACTTTAAAACTCCTTTGACATTACCTACATTTCAAATGCAAATTAGAAAACAAAACAATTAACCTAAGAAACAAAATCAAAATCCTTTTTATCTTTTTTCTTTCTTTAATCATGTGTAACTCCTACCTGTTTCACGCAGTTATAATTATAGTTCTTGGTTTTAAAGAGTGGAGAGCAATGATCACAAGTGATAGAGATTCAGGATACAGATGATTATATGAGAATTGTGATAATTTTCCCTTCTTTCCTGATCTTCATAAAAACTTGCACACACTCCCTTAAAAATCACTTTCTGTGGTCCGCTGTGTATTCCCACTTTCCATTTTCATATTTGAGTAGGGGACGGGGAAGTGGTTGCAAATTTTCTGTATGAGATGAGAAAACATTGAAAAAAGAGATCATTTTTACTCCTAACACAGGTGCTAAAAAATGATAATGCTAGAATTGTTAGTCTGTGAGGGTTATTAGTCGAGAAAACTATATTATGGATGATCTCATTCAAGAAATCATAGGGGCATTGAATGGACACTTTCTGGGGTTGTAGCAGGGATGGTAAGAGAGAACCCCATCCAGACATTAGTGGACTTTGAGGAAGACTAAGAAAGGAAAAGGGACTATCTAGGAGACTCTGGATCTGGGCTCAGGAAAAAGAGGTCGGCCTGAAGCTAAATAAACAAATAAATACATGTGTGCATACATATATAAATAAACAAGATGAATTTAGGGTTTGTATATAATATAGAGATTTAAATTTTAGTCCTTAAAGTATCTCTAACTTTAACTGTAAGTTTCTTCTCCTTTTGGTCCTTCTCTTGCTCTTCATCTTTCTTTTCTCTAGCTTCTTTACTTTCTTCTTTTCGTCCTCCCTCTCTTCTTTTCCTGATAACACTTTTTTCTCTCCTTTGCTCCCCAAGATAATGTGTATTAGTTTGCTAGGGCTGCCATAAGAAGTACCACAGACTGTATGGCTCAAACAATGTCAATTTATTTTCTCACCATTCTGGCAGCTAGATCTCCAAGATCCAGGTGTCAGCAGGATTGGTTTCTCCTGAGGCCTCTCCCTTTAGCTTGAGATGGCTGTCTTTTCCCCTGTCTTCACATGGCCTTCCCTCCATGCTTGTCTGGGTGCACTCACTTTTCCTTGTAAGGATACTGGTCATGCTGGATAAAGTCTACCCCAATTACCTCATTTTGACTTACTTAGCCTTATAAAGGCCCTGATTTCAAAGATAGTCATATTCTGAGACAGTAAGGATTAGGACTTGAATATATGAATTTGGGTGACACACAACTCAACCCATAACAGGGGGTATCAGTGAAATCATTTTTTCATTTCTGGAGGGTAAAAGCTTCATCACAGCGTATTATGGACAGGATAGTGATAGTTGCATGAAGTTCAGTGCCACAGGCTCTTCTCCTGACTCCAACGACTCTAGAGAAGCCCCTGGGTCTAGGACCACCATTCAGGAGCATACATCTTATGAAGGGGAAGGAAAACCAGCTGTCCAAGCACTGAATCAGTAGAGTACTGTGGAAAGGCATGATCACTGGCCCTGGGCCTGGAGTGTTTGGCTGAGATGCCCAGGACCTTTCCCAGACAGGAAATCTCATCAGACATTGGGATGGGCCATGCTGAGAACACCTTCATTAAATATCCTTTGTAAGAATCCCAAGCCACGAGTTTTCTTTTTTCTCTTTAGTGTTTCTCATCAAGATAATTGGCAACCTGAGCCATGTGATACTGTGAAGTAATTGCTGTTGAAAGAAATTTCCTATTTTATATCTTTTAACATTAGCACAGTTTAGTCAACTCCAGCCTCTTATATTCAGCCAAAATTTTCCTCTTGGCTCTTCTCAGTTGAGGGCAGCTTCTGTGAGATCCTGAGTCAAATCTCTGACCCACAGTTCAGAAGAACAGAGCTATTTCAACTAATATATTCAACAAATAGTGATAATAAAGTGGAATGAGTTTTGAAAAAGTAAAAAATTAAGTTCTGGGAGAACCCAAGGTTAATATATCAACTCTAGTCTCTCCATTAAAGTGTTTTAAATGGCCCATTTCTTACATTCTGTATTCAGGGGGGGACATCTTGTCTTCCCCTTTGTGCTCAAGGGATCACAGAGGGTCTAGAAACCCTATTTCATATTCTAATATGTCACCAGTGTCATTTAAGATGTTTCTCATTTTTCTTTCCCTCTTCTGAACACACACAATGAGGAAAACTCAGAAGAACAGTCCCATTACCTCAGTGTGGGCACATGCATCCCTCAGTAGCTGCGCTCACCCCCAAGCTGTGAGAACATGCTTTGTGGGAGCTGTGGAGGTAGATGCTGTGGTTTTGACACTTCCCTTCCTCTGCAGCCACAAACGTTAGTGATTCTCTAGCTTCCCTTTTGCAGAGCAGCCCTTTCTTACAGAAATATTATGAAGGAAGAATCATTTGTTTGGAGAAATGAAGGTGCGATGAGGATCCAGTGGGAAAAGTAAATTCAATGTGGGTCCAGGTTTCAGACTGCCTTAAAATATTGACTCTCTGAAATTTACTTCCATAATTACTAGTTAAGAAGTCACTAGAAAACACAGAGATCATTACTTCCTAATTTACTCTCTTATATTTTATTTTAGAGAGGAGAAAAAGGAATGTCAAAAAAGCACAACTCTGGGCACGACATTCATATCAAAGATGGTGTGAATGGGTGTTCACTGTCGGTGCAGCTACCCTGAGCATCCCTGTGAGGGGATATAAGATGAGCAGTGGGCGGGATACTCTAACACCCAACCCTGTGCGGGGATGAGAAAAGATACATGGGAAAGGGCCGCTGAGTCTGTAGCCTCCAAGGTGGGAACCAACAGAAGAGAGCTTTGTAGTCCAAGTCAAGAGGGAAGAGAGTTTAAATGCTTCTTAAGAAAATTAAGGTCTAGAATCTATACCGGAGGATTGGGTGGAAGGGAGAGAATGAAGATGGATGGGAATGAAGATTCTTGACTGCAAGCCCTACCACTAAGGAGCACTATAGTATATGTCTGGACATTCAAAATATGAGGCTAGACTTAGTTTCCAGGGACGAGATGGCTGAGCCATGAGTTCCCAGCCCAAATTTTCACTGGCTCCCTATTCCCAACTCTAGACAGTTTGAACTCTATTAGTTGACTTTCAGCAAACATCTTTGTATGCAAATTTACCCAGCAAAGTGAAAAAAAGTAGATAACATCCTCTAAAAGAAATAACAGCCACTTTTCCAAGTTGATTTTTAGGAATTATAGATAATATCTGATAAGACTTGACCTACTGCCTAGCACTTGGTAGATGTGAAATAAATTGTGACCACATTTTTTTTAAAAAAAAAAGTCTTCTCAAATTGTTTTACTTTCCTGTTCATAGTAATTTCATGGTAATACAGAGAATGTGATTCTACTGGCAGGCACTCAGTGCTAACATGTGCAGATTATTGAAGAGTAATATAACTGTCTTGACCCTTTCTCTTACTTGTTCAGGCAAGTTCAAGAGCATATAAATTAAGCCACCGCAGGAAATTAAAAAAAAAAGATTAGATAAATGAGGACATAACCATGGCACTGAAACTGCTTTAAAAATTATAACAGTATACTAAGTAGTTTATAATATACTTAAAATTAAAAACAGAATTCTTTTAAGATTCAAGATAGTCTAGTCAGTGGTATTCCTCAAAGTGAGAGAAGGGCTGAAACCAGGCTTCATTTTCCTCCTTAGAAACTCAAGTTTAGTTAAAAAAAAGTATATGTGAATTTATTTTAAAGACCTCTAGTTAAATAAGGAAAAATAGACCAATGCTACCATGTTGATACCTTTCACTAACATATTTTGTTTGAAAATCAATGATCCTATTTCCCTCTATACTCCGTGGAAAGTGCCTTTGATTTTAGGAGAAAGAACTATTATCACTTGAAGCTTTAATTATCCTTCCCAAAATAACCATTTCCCAAATTTATAATGTGTTGTGCTTGTTAAATAATGACCTTTGAAGGCAAAAAACTCAATAGCGGATATCACTAAATCTTAGAGTACTAACAATTTAGTTTATTTTTACTCCACTTTTTTACTGAGCTGTTAGTTTTTCCCAGGGCGCACCTTGCTTCATCAATTGAAAATCTCATGCTGCCCTAAGTTTCTGAAGGATAGTTGTTAATATCTATTGAGCACTCTTGAGGCAACTGTGGTGTATAAAGCAGTACGTTAAAGTCAAGTCTCGTAACAGTCTCTGGGGGAGAACAATGCTTAGTATAAAGAAATAGCTATGGTCTTTCAAAAACCAGTAAATGTAATTTTTTTTTTACTTGCAGCTAAGGCTGGCAGCTGCAAATAACCCTTAGTTTCCTCCATTACTCCTCCGTATGCAAACTGGAAAATGATGGAGGGGCATGATTTTGGGAGCAGGGGTTGGGAGTGGCAGGGTCAGGTGCCACCAGTGTGTCTGTGAAAGGGCATGAGGATTGACACTTTCTTGCTCAATTCCACTTATTTCAGACTCTGCATTTGCAGCAGACAATCTGGAAAATGTGCTTCAATGTTACTTCAGATGAGTTAAGTAAGCCATAGAAAGCTTAGTTAATGAGATTACAAATAGAGGTTAGGGTAGACTGATATCAAAATCTCAGAGATACTTTCATGCACCTTAAATCCTACCCCTCACTTGGAGTGCCCAGCTCTGCATATCTCTTCTCTTCTGCTTGTCAACTGAGCCAAATGTCTAGTTTCCAGCCCCACACTCAGCTATGAGTCAATTCTCCAAGATACCTTTTCTTTCTTCTGGCATCTCCTTTTTTCTGAACCTTTCTCCCTTAAACTCTCTGTCAATGCATGCCTTCAAGTTTCCAATACGCCGTGTCTTGTTCTAAGTTAACAAATCTGTTTTTCAGAGAATAGTTTTTCATTTCACCGCAAAACCACGTTTCAAAGAGGAGTCCAGAAGTGTGTAGACAACTCACCATAAATGGGGTCCAAGTCTCCAACAGCAACAACGGCCACTGTGCGTCTTTGGGAGTCAATTCGGGGTCTCTTCAGACAGCACTGGAGACATAAGAGCACTACTCCACAAAGAAGAGCCACCAGGAAAATCAGCAGGAGGAGCCTAATGCCAAAAGTAGCAGTAGAGGAGTGAGGTAGAGCATGCAGGAAGCTAAGAGCTTCTGTTGCTGCTTAGAAATGGGGCAAAGACTCAGCTAGACTGGTTGAAAGTAATCTGGGATACTGAAATGGTCAAGCAATTCCCCCCTCCTCCTTCTACCACTACCACTCATACATTCTCACTGAAGCTGAAACAGTCTCTGCCTTCAGAGGGGGTCAATCTTTCCAGGTGGTCATTTATTCATCCATTCTTCTTTTCATTCAGCCATCCATCTATTCATTTAATTGGTATTCAAACAACTGAACCCTTTTTGATATTAGGGTTAGACACTCAAAATTAGACAAGACAGTGCCTCTGTCTTTGAGGTGCTAACCGTCTAATTGAGAGAACTGACAATGTTTTTTTTTTGGTGGGGGGTGGGGGAGACAGTCTTGCTTTGTTGCCCAGGCTAGAATGAGTGCCGTGGCATCAGCCTAGCTCACAGCAACCTCAATCTCCTGGGCTCAAGCAATCCTCCTACCTCAGCCTCCTGAGAAGCTGGGACTACAGGCATGTGCCACCATGCCCGGCTCATTTTTTCTATATATATTATTTGGCCAATTAATTTCTTTCTATTTATAGCAGAGACAGGGTCTCGCTCTTGCTCAGGCTGGTTTCGAACTCCTGAGCTGGAGCAATCCGCCCTCCTCGGCCTCCCAGAGTGCTAGGATTACAGGCGTGAGCCACCTTGCCCGGCTGAGAACTGACAATGTTAAGTTCAGAAAATACAAACATCAAGATTTACAAGGTTATAATAACTGCCTTAAAATTTCTAAATGCCTATCTCATAGAAGAAGTAGCAGTCTTATTGTGAATGGCTTTTCAGGCCAGAACTAAAATCAGTGGAGGAGTCATTTAGGGAGATTTCAAGAGAAAGAACAAATAGTTTGCCATTAAAAAACTCCAACACTAGAAAAAACTCTTATTCTTAAAAGTAGTGAATTATTTATCACAATTAGTGTTTAAGTAAATACTGGACAACAACCTAAAAGCAATGTTTCTATAGATATGGATTTGCATGGACCCTAAAATTTCCTTAAGCTGTATGATTTCTTGTGCCATCTCAAATTGTTTGGGGGGAAAAGTGTGTCTATACAACCCAATGTCTTATAAAATAAATTGAAGATATCCTTACCAGATATACCAACCATTAGGGTGTTGATCATTATAATTTACACACCTAGTGATAAAGGAAGAGAAGTTAGTGCTAGAACTCTAGATGGCCAAAGCCTATTTCTCCAGACCATAAAATTTATACTGATCACACCTGTTTCCCCAGAACAATCAATGACTTATCATCATACCAATATCCCTCCCCACACTTAAGCAAGTGTTTACCATATGCTCACTGAGGATATAGATAAATGTGATGCTACCAGACATAGAAACAGACAATTGCACTGAAGTAGGTTTGATTCTGGAGTTACAAATACTGTTGTGTATCGATATGGCAGTGACTAACTCTTCAGAGCCAACGTGTCACAGGTATTAGGTATTAGGCAGATAACCATTCCACCATTCCTTTAATCTAGAGTCCCTTAAAATCCAAATTCTATAGGGAAAGTTCATAATATCTGTTAACCTTTACTATCTTGGTAGGGAATAGCAGGCATTTAACAATTGGTTGCACTCTCATTGGACAACTGGTGAGGAAAAAGTTAGGCTAGAAGGAAAGTGAGTGAAAGTGGTCACAAGTACCATTTACTAAGGAGTTAGAAGTTGATCCCTTCAGTCAGGATGATCAAAGCATTTGTATATTTAGGTACTCAGTTATTCCTGAGATAAGTTTAAAAAGATCACTCAAAAACAAAGTTCACAGTGTGATTTTCAGAAAGTTTAACTCTGCAGGTGTAGAGAAATCTCTGTTATTTATTCCAGAGTCCCTCACAGCTATGCCTGACATGGTGCCCTGAATGTATGTTTGCCAATGGACTTTTTTCATACCTCGATATATGGGCCACTGTTAAGGTATTCTGAGCCTGAACAGTGGAAACCTGCTCATCACAGCCCACTACGCTTCTGAGATGGAGCTATACTTACCAATGTCTTCTTCATCCATTGTTAAAATAACACTCAATAATTTTCAGCTTGAAAACATTCATAGATGTCAGTTAATTTATTGCTTCCAGCATCCCTCAGGAGGCAGCGTGTCATGCCATCATCACATTAGTCAGAAATTACTTTTTAACATATGTGAAGTGTCAACTTAAAATTTTTACCCCAAACATTAAAAAAATCTCCAAAATATGTATTATTTCATCCTCTTCTATATGTAAATTTTCTGCTTCTGGGCTTTTTGTTTGTTTCTTTTTTTGTTTTTGAACATCTGTATGGTTTCGCCAAGTTCAGAGGTACAAATGGCTGGTAAAAAATGGCAACTGAAGTATGACTTTAACAAGAATTCTAAGACAAGTGACCACCAATAAAAGATTTAACAAATAATTAATGGCACATACTTACAAAGGAATACTATTTCAGTCATCAAAAAGAATGTAGATTTACGTTACTAATTAAAAATCTTGTTAAGTAAAATAGTATAAATAACTCAATCCTACTTTGTAAATACTCTTTTACACAAATACAATGATTTCACCAAAATAACTATTAGTTAAATGTAAATATGCACAAACTGCTAACAGTGCTTACTTCTAATGAAGATGGTATTATGAAGTATTTTATCATTTCAATATTTTTATATTTTTTGAATTTTTATAATGTTTATAAATCACTTTGTAATCAGAAAATATTTACATATTAAATGAAAATATGAAAACACTAGAGATGTAGTATCCCACTTAGTGGTGGATGCCGGGAAATTCTCTTGGTGTCCTGGCCCAATTAAAGGGTAGAAGGTTCTTATTTTTGAATCTTGACATCTAAGGTCCTGGCCAGGACTGTGTATTATTTTATATCCCTCCTCCTGCTTCTCTTTTTTTCCATTTAAAACTAGACCTTATTCTTATAATTAAAGTCGATTCTAAATGTTAACTACCTCTTTTATTTTTTAATTCTAATTTTAATTCTAGTTTTAATTCTAATTTCTGAGCCACTCAATGTATTTTCCAGTGCTAACAATTGCTAACAAGCTAACTTGTTTCACTTTCTCTTCCTGATCCTGTGCACCCTCTGGTGGAGGTTCTGATAAGCAATAAAGTGGCCAAGAAGCAGTTAGCATGTAATTTCAGAAGTGTTTGCACCTTTGGAATCATTTATTTCACCCTTAGGGTTTTATCCATTGTACGGTTGAGACCCAGTATGGGGAAAGAAAGTGGGAGGTCACTAGTTCAGGGAACTTAACCTAGACTATGGGTCTTCTGAATCCACATGCTTCTCTCCCCCCAACCATTATTTCCATTTCTTTCTCAAATTCAATTTTCAAACATAGATATTTTGAGTTCTCAAAAAAAGTAACATCATTCTCATTACTCTAATTTTAGATTTAAGATCTTCAGTGTAGGATAACTTATATTTTTGAAAATGAAGTTATTTCTCAGGGATTGCTTCAATTGGGTTAATGATGCTAAAAAAGAGGGGAAAAAAATAGAGAAAAGTGAGAGCTGACTATAATGTTCAAAGAAGACATTTAGAATAATAAGAATTCTCTAGAAGTAGTTACTGAAAAAACAAATTCTGTTCCTGCCAGAAGAGCTATTATCTTTTTTTACTTGGATGTTGTGGAGATGATTCCTGCTCTATATGGATGGTTAAACAAGTTGATCTTGATTATTATTCTCAGTGTTGATAATCTGTGGGCCTAAAATTAACTATTAATTCATTAATTTGATAAATTCAAGAAGAAATCCACAGAGTTGCTCTACTGGCTTCTCTGTTATAATCATCTAGCATTTCCTAGACCAGGCACTCTTCTAAACTGGTACATCACTTTGCGTGAAATGACTCACTTTCAGACTGGCAGTTATCACGTAGAGCCACGCTATTATAGTCTTCCTTTCACAATTGAGAAAACTCAGTCATACAGAGGTAAGTCATTTTCCCAAGATAACATAGTTAGAAGCAGCAGAGGCAAGCTTTAAACACAAATGATCTGGCTGTAGAGTCCATGTCTCTTAGTACCATGTAATACTGCAACTGGCTCCAGTAGAAGCCACACCTAGCCTCATAGTACTATGTGCAATGTTGCCCGAATGCTTCCGATATCTTGTGTTCAAAAATGCTTTGAGGAAATATCAAAAATGCAAATAAAATTTAGAAATGAGAGCATGGAGAGTATCAGATAAATGGAATGGGTCAAAAGTGAGGTCAGTTTGTAAACGAATGCAGTAAATCTCAAGAGTAAAGGTTGTTTTGTAAAAGAATGTAGTAAATCTCATATATAAAATTAGAACTAAACTCCAGACCTGGCTTAAGCTTTCTAGTAGCTAATAGGATGAGAGAGAGAATTGGTTATGTGGTGTCCTCTCAAATTAAAAACAAACAGCACTACTCACCAGATATATAACTATTACAGGTATAGAAACCAGAGAAAAAATTTAAATTATGAGACCTCATAGAGAGCACTGTTAACAATAGGAGCAATGCTTTCCATAATACTCTCAGAATGAATACAATAACAGATTTCATGGGTTTGTTTTATAAAATTATTACTGAACATAGGCCACAGTGCAATTCAGCTACAATAATTTGAGGGAGGAATGAGTGTCAAATCATACCATCCAGAAGCTGTTGGTAAATTCTACAGTATCTAAAACAGTGGACTACATATCCCTCAGATATTTCACTAGATGTATAATTAATTAAATGTTAGATATACAATATAGCTTTGTGTTTAAAATTCTGGGCTAGGGAGCCAGTCTTAGATCCAAATCTAAGCTCTGCTTCTTAACTTGCATGGAAAACATTTAACTTCACCAACCCAAGTAAGATGTAGCATATCATCAGGACATCTATTAATGCAATTAATTTACAGAATACTTTATATGTACAGTTATATTTATGTTTTGTAAATCAATCTATTTATGTACATACATGCACATCAGTTTACTTGGTAATTTATGGGGAGCAGAATGGATCAGAGGTATAGTGAAGGGGGCTCTTTTATGTTTTTATTTTATACAATAAATTACCTATGATAAATTAGCTATTAAATGCATATAAAATTTAAGTGTTATTTAAAGGCAGCCTAGCAATGAATTTTTTATACTTTTACTAAAAATTGCTGTTATAAAAATAAAATGAGTTGGTTAGATCAGATAAAACCATGGTCTCCACTAGGCAATCTGTTTTTCAAGGTTTCCTTTTCTATTCTCTTGCATTCAAATCCAAGTCTGCCTTTTCTGTATCCATTTTGCATGTAAATTTTGGCAAGTTACTGTCCTTTTATGTTTCCCATTTCTAAAAGATACTTCGGGTAGACCACGTCTATGGATCTTTTCACCTGTAATCTACCATGTTTTTGTTACTCCCTTATGGCAGTGCAAGTAAAGATGAATATGTTCTCTTGGCAGGGGAACATATTTTAACAGGCAATAATATCTCAGATCAAAGAAGTGATTTTAAACTGAAAATCTCTTGAATAAATATAAGTAGAGAAAGAGGATTTTGTTTGGGAAGGGGCTTTTTACTCTCTCAGAAGATAGCATGCCTTTTATTATAGACTGATCCTACAACACTGTCTCGTAGTAGCAAAAGATTTAAGATGTCTTGTCTACCTTAACACATTTACTTATCTTATACTATGTTTCCACGTCCCAGCCATTCTCTTGCCTTCTCTGCTTTTATTTTCTGCTAATTTGCATTTTATCTGGAGTGGTTTCTTGTTTTTACTCAAAAGCAATGATATCAAGTAATGATAAACATTACAGACATTTAGATGAAAACTTATGTAGCCTCAAAAGGTCATAGGTAGGATCAAGATGGCGGACGAGAAACACCGCCAGAGTGTCTCTGCAGAAAAGAAAGAATCTAGCAGAAATTAGAAAAAAGAAGCAAGAAGGCGAGCATATGGCGGACGAGGGTTGGAAGGAGGGGTACCTGAGACCCCGGGAGACTCCACGGGAGGAGGCTGCGGAGGAGAACTGGAAGATGGGACTGCCGGAGCAGCCCGGAGGCCAGCGGCAAGAGTAGGTGGATAAATCACCTTTCCCCTCCCCTGCATTTGGGACTGCTGGTGGGCTCCCCAGCGGGTGGAGAGACCTGCAGACACCAGCCCAGAGACAGCCACCGCCAGCTAGCGGTGAGCCTGTAGCGGATGTGGCACCAGACTCCCAAATCCCTCAGGGAACCTCTATGTGCACAGACCCGAGCTGTGCGGCAGGCGCCATATTGCCTCTTTCTCCCCTCTGCCGACCCTACCCGTGGCTGCCCAGAGAGACAATACAGCCACCAGCCAGAGGCACCTCCAGGGAATGGGACCTTCCCTTTTGGGACCCTACAGCTGACTAAGGGGAACTCAGACTGTGAGCTCCCTACCCGCCAGCCCTCCCAGGTGCTGCTGGCACGGTGTTCCCAGGAGAACGGTGCCGACTCAGAGGCTGAGAGACACAGACACAGCCTGGGCTCCCTGTGTGTGAATTGAGACCGGAACTCCTCTCCCTGATGGGGATACAGTTTGAACTCTGGGACCCAGAGGTCGGACCTGAAGACCAGATCCCGTGCACCCAGGTATAGCATTGCCTGGGGCACAAAGGGATATTTGTGAACAGCCTGCTGAGGTGTGTGTGCCTTCAGGGGCAGATCAGCATCCTAGAGGGCAACCCTCCCCCCAAAGGGAGGCCATGTGCCCAGCCCGGGTGGCGTTCCTGCGCAGGGAACCTCCCCGTCGGCATCACAATCCGGGGAGGCCTGGTGGCGTGTGGTCTGGCCTGCTGGCAGAGGCCCAGGAGTAGCTGTGGAGTTGGGGAGGGTGGAAAGAAGCGAGGCCCGCTCCAGACTGTAGGTCTCAGACAGCCCCACCCCCACACCCAGACTTTCTGGCTGAGCAGGACCATTCCAGCCCCACCATGACAGCTTTTCCTGGAAGCAGAGAACAGAACTTTGACCCCTGCTAAGGGCATTGGTGGTGCCTGAGGGCAGGCTTACCCAACCCAGCTCCGCCCAGAACAAGAGCTGATAACAGGACACAAAAACAATAGCATGGCCTGTTCCTCCAAGCAAGCGCCACCTACTGACAGGGACAGCATCCTGCACAGCCTTTTCACGGCACCCACTGACTCAATATACAGGGAGTGGTCGAATCTCACCCACAGACACTACCTAACGGCTCAGAAACTAAACAAGGCGTGTGAATACCCAAACAAAAACCTAAAGGAAAGAAACAACAACTGATCGACATGGGAAGAAATCAGCGAAGGAACTCAGGAAATATGAAGAACCAAACAGAACCCCCCCCAAAGAGAAGCACCAGCCCCCTAGAAACGGACACCAACCAAAATCAGGCAACCAATATGACAGAAGAGGAATTTTGTATGTGGATCATAAGAACACTCACTGAACTGCAACAACAACCCAATAACCGACACAAAGAAACCACAAAAAGCCTCCAGGACCTAGAACAAAAGTTCACTAAAGAAATAGACACAATGAAGAAAAGTTTAACCGAACTCCTGGAAATGAAGAATCAATTCAGGGAACTACAAAATACAGTGGAAAGTCTCAAGAACAGGGTAGATCAAACACAAGAAAGAATCTCAGTGATTGAAGATAACATCCTCCAACTAAATAAAACCGTCACAGAGATAGAGCAGAGAAACAAGAGAAAAGAGCAAAGCCTACAAGAGATGTGAGATTATGTGAAGAACCCTAATGTGAGGGTCATAGGGTTACCAGAAGGGGAAGAAGACAACACTCAAGGGTTGGACAAGCTGTTTGAAGATATAATAGAGGAAAATTTCCCAGGCCTTGCTCAAAATCTCGATATACAAGTTTAAGAAGCTCAGAGGACCCCTGGGAGATTCAATGCAAACAGGAAGACGTCACGACATGCAGTCAACAGACTGACCAAAGTATCAACTAAAGAGGCCCTTCTAAGAGCTGTAAGACAAAAGAAGCAAGTGACATACAAGGGAAAGCCAATTCGAATAACACCAGACTTCTCTAATGAGACTTTACAAGCAAGGAGAGACTGGGGCCCCATTCTCACTCTTCTGAAACAAAACAATGCCCAGCCTAGAATATTATTCCCTGCAAAACTAAGCTTCGTATATGAAGGAGAAATAAAGACATTCTCAGACAAGCAAAGTCTCAGAGAATTCACCAAGACAAGACCAGCCCTACAAGAAGTACTCAAAACAGTGCTACGCACGGAACACCATAATAAATACTCACGAATATAAAAACAATCAAAACCCAAAGATTAAAGGCCAGATAATACAATGGCTCAAGAGAGAAATCAAAGCAACAACATCCAACCCAACAGAATGAACAGTAATCTATCTTACCTATCAGTTCTCTCAATAAATGTGAATGGCTTAAACTCTCCACTCAAGAGACATAGGCTGGCTGAATGGATAAGAAAATACAGGCCAAGTATATGCTGTCTTCAGGAAACACATCTAACCTGCAAGGATGCATGTAGACTAAAAATAAAAGGGTGGAGATCAGTATTCCAGGCAAGTGGAAGCCAAAAGAAGGCTGGCGTGGCAGTTCTAATTTCAGACGATTTAGTTTTTAAAGCAACAAAAGTAGTGAAAGACAAAGAAGGTCATTATATAATGGTGAAGGGCACACTTCAACAAGAAGAGATAACAATTTTAAATATATATGCACCCAACTTAGGTGCACCCAGTTTCATAAAGCAAACCTTACTGGATCTAAGCAAAAGGATTAATAGCAACTCCATAATCACCGGAGATTTCAACACCCCACTGACAGCACAAGACAGATCCTCCAAACAGAAAATTAATAAAGAAATAATGGACTTAAACAAAACCCTGGAACAACTGGGTCTGACTGACATCTACAGGACATTCTACCCCAAATCCACTGAATATACATTCTTCTCATCAGCTCACAGGACATTCTCTAAGATTGACCATATCCTAGAGATTTACACAAAGTAAATCTCAAGAAATTAAAAAAAAATAGAAATCATACCATGTACCTTGTCAGATTTCAGTGGAATAAAAGTAGAAATCAACCCTAACAGAAACTCACATTTCTACACAAAAACATGGAAATTAAACAACCTCCTACTAAATGATTACTTCATAAATGAAGAAATCAAGATGGAAATAAAAAAATTCTATACTCCTACACTGCTGGTGGGACTGCAAATTAGTTCAACCTCTGTGGAAAGCACCATGGCGATACCTTAAAGCAATAAAAGTGAATCTACCATTTGATCCAGCAATCCCATTGCTGGGCGTCTACCCAAAAGATCCAATGACACTCTACAAAAAAAGACACCTGCACTCAAATGTTTATAGCAGCACAATTCATAATTGCAAGGCTGTGGAAACAGCCCAAGTGCCCATCAATCCAAGAATGGATTAATAAAATGTGGTATATATATACCATGGAGTACTATTCAGCTCTAAGAAACAATGGTGATATAGCACATCTTATATTTTCCTGGTTAGAGCTGGAACCCATACTATTAAGTGAAGCTTCCCAAGAATGGAAAAACAAGCACCACATATACTCACCAGCAAATTGGTATTAACTGAACAGCACCTAAGTGGTCACATAGGTACTTCAGTAATAGTGTATTGGGCAGGGGGGAGGGAGGCGGGTATATACATATATTATGAGTGAGATGTGCACCATCTGGGGGATGGTCATGCTGGAGACTCAGACTTGTGGGGGTAGGGGGGGAAAATGGGCATTTATTGAAACCTTAAAATCTGTACCCCCATAACATGCCGAAAAAAAATGGCTTTGTCTCAGAGTGGGGGAGATAATCAAACAGAAATGGCTTTGAAATTAATTACAGAATGTATAATAAAATAATATTTGTGAATAATAAAAAAAAAAGGTCATAGGTAAATACCATTTGAAGTTTTGCTATTAATTACTCTCTCTCTTTCTGGGTCTCAATCTCTTCACTTGAAAAGGAGATCAGTAGTTTAAATGGTTTTAAAGTCAGCATAAAAGTTCCACATTTCTCAGTCACATTGATTAGAGAGTTAGAGTTGACATTTAAGATCCTTTCCAATTGTGAATTTCTTTATTCTATTATTCTGGGTCAAATGCAGAAGATGAGCAGGCAAGATGAGGGCATCCACGAAATTCAGAGTCAGGTAAGCGCACAAACCAACCCAAATCTCTGTTATGTTGTAAACAGCATAAGAGGGCAAAAAAATCAGGTTCACAATTAATGCAAAGAAGTGGCAATGGAGAGCTATGCAAAAGCTGAAAGAGCTGCACAAATTTAATAAGTAGATTGTCAAGAGTAAGATGCTTCACCAGAAAAAGGTAATAATTTCAAGGCCAAGAAAACATCACACCTAGAATGGTCTCTTACTCTAGAGCCACTGTTCAGAGATGCTGGCTTTTAGGGGAGCAGGCAATGATAATTGAAAACAGCCAGCTGGCAGTTAGGGCTGCAAACAGTAGAAGACAGTGCTTGGCAGGAGTGTTTTTCTGACACTTGCACTAAGTCACAGTGCATTAGGGTTACCATTAATCATCAGCAGCATTATTAATGACACCTTCTCCCCATCTCCTGAATAGAATTCTAAGAACCATTAAGTATATGGTACAAAAAATGAGAAAACGGAGTCATTTATTCACAAAATTCATATCACAAGCATTTTGAAATGTACACACAAAATGCATGTCAAAATTTTGGTTAATTTGCTTATATTTGAAATTGATTTATCTAGAAAATTATTTCTCATCATCACTGTGACTTGGAGTGTTGATGCAGCTGTGGATGATGTCATGACTCTTTCGTGAACTTAAAGTGCCCTTGAAACCTCAAGGGAAGAGAATTCAGTGAGCAAAAATACCTAGAAATCTACTAGGCCCCTTGTTTATTTAGCAAAGCTGATCATAATGAAAATTATCTTTCGTGTTTTCAGAAAAATTGAGCCATCTGCATTTAAAAATGATTTATTTTTTCTCACATGATTATAATGATTATTTGAACCTCATTTTTCAAATGACTTGAGCCTTTTATATTCTTTGAATTTTTAAAATGCTAAATAAAAACAGGGAGTTTGTAGCTATTTACTTACATTTCATTTTCTTCACATGGTAGATCCGAGAGCACCAACTGAAACACATGTTTAGAACAATAAAATCCAAACATCTCATCAGTCTAATCCTTTAATACAAGCAGTGCCTAGAGACAATGTGGTTTTATATCATTGTGTTAGCTTTTTTAATTAAAAGCTTTGTGCAGAGTTATTGTTGGTGCACAGAATTTTAATTGAAAAAAATCTCTGGGTAGATTCTTAAGCTCAGCAGTGACAGAAGATGTATATTGTGAACCAGATTTCTATTCTATGTATTTCTAGATGCATTTGACAACCTTTTTTGTTTTTCTATAAGAAGATTTTGCTTTCTCTAAAGAACGTCATGGACCTTGCATTTTTTGTTCTTATATTTTAGCAAAAGGAAGTAAGTTCATTATTTGTATTATTTTCATAGGAAGAAATCAAAATTCATGTATGCACATGGAAACAAAAATCAATTTATTAGCATTAATGGATGTGATTGAAGGTGCGATTTTAACCTGCTCAAAGGCTAAGGTCCATTTAAGATACATGACATTCCTGTTGAGATTTACAGTTTTCTCTTTTACAAAAAAGAGGGAAGAGTCCCAGATCATAAGCATTCTAACACAATTATCTTAGTTCCTTGTGTTAAGCCTCATAGGTTACATCTTACATCTATAATCACAAAGAAAGAAAGTACTTTTCTCTAGATGTTTTACTTATTTGTTTGTTTGCTTTACCTCTTGAACTGAAACTGCTTCCTCGTACAATGAGAAAATCTTTAAATGTCATTTGTAAGTAGCTCTAAAAACTGGGTTGATGAGGTCAGTTGACATATTTATTTTACTGGACAAATAAAAGTAAAAGTAAGAAGGTACAAAATGTAAAATGATTGACTTGGGAATTTTGTGTGAGATGTCTTTTCCCCCTTAAATCCCAAATGCATCTTCTTCAGCACCTTGTATTTTCTCCACCAAGTTTATCTGGGCAAAGAGATTTGTGTAGTTGCAGATGGAGCTATGAATTGGCCATCAGAGAGCATGGTAATGAACAATTTATAAGCACAGAAAATGAGTTGCATTTTTTTTTTTTTGCTAGAGTGCTACAAATAGATTTGTATCCTAATTGAGAGGAAAATGAACATTCAAATTTTGTCTATAAAGAAAGTTTATTTATGAGTAGATCAAATCATTTGGGATCCAGTTTAACAGAATTTCACTTGCAAGTCACTTCCTAGTCTTCTCTGTGTGTTGTACCCTAGCAAGAGTACAAGATATTAAATTATTACCACCTCGCTGCCAATGCATTAGCTGTCAGACTTCTGGGTTGTTATGAAGTGGCAAGTAAACTCTTATTATACTTTAGGTCTAAATCTTTCAGATACATTGCATTCAAGTAACACAGATATAGACATGCAGGTATTAGTCAGGGATGCTGAAGCAGAGGAACCAAAATAAATCCTAAAATGGTTCTGTCTGTATCAGTCAGCATTGAAAAACTGTCAAGCATCAAGTATGGTTGCAGGCAACAGTAAACATGTTATAAATTAATCCAGCCATAGGATTTTGCTCTGTGTCAACAGTATTTTTGAATTTTTTTTTAATTACAGCATAGCAAAATTAAGCAAAGGCTAAATTTTTTATCACATTTTTCAATGACAATAAAACTAAATGAAGGAAAAATAAGGCTGCTATTATGGACACTTTGTTTTCATTATCTCTGACCAATGAATATTAGTAGTTATGAGGTGCTGGTAACACTTTCTCAAAGGAAATCTTTTAAATGTAGAAGTAGTTAAGTTGACCAAAGAACAAATCAATAGCAAATCAAACCCTGAGAGTACCTCTGAAAATCTTTTCCCAGAAAGAGATGTGGTTACCTGGAATAGTGGCATACACAAGGTTCCTGTTGTTGAGATCACTGAAGTGACACTGAAAGGTCTGGATCTTGACATACTTAAAGGACGATCTGCTCAGAGATAGTGGTTTGCTAACTGTGTTTATCTCTCTCTTTCTCAGAACTTGTTAGCTTCTTTGTAAGTCATGCTTCCCACCAGGGCATTCATTGCTGATGGCTCCTTGTGACTAGTAAAGTGCATGCTAGGGGAAGGAATGTTGGGTGCATGCTCATAGGCACAAGAGTTCAAGGAATTTAAGTTTAAGGTCAGAACCTTGGTACTGTTTGTCAAGGCCCTTAAAAGTAGAGGTTATAAATGCTGACTGGCAGAGCTAGCTGGCTGCTTAAATAACTTCAAACATTCAAGTGCATGTTTCATTCCACTTCAGAGTTTTTAATAGTATCTTGTATTTGGAACGTTTATTCAGTTCATTCAGAACATTCTTCCCTTTGTTGGTTCCCTTTTGCACATCACTGTCAGTTCCAGACTTGGGCATAAAGCTTTCCCTGTCCCACAGTGATGACTCCTTTCTTTTAAACAGGGTATAATTCAATGTTTATCTTTATGAAACAATTCCAACACCACTGACAAAAAAAATTGCAAAAAATATCTAGGGAAATTCTGAAAAAGAACAAATAAATGACACTAAACTATTGTGTATTAAAATGTCTTAAACTATGGTAATATGCAAAAATTGGTACTGATGCATATTAACAGTAAGATAAATGTAACAGAATAGAGAGTTCCGAAATAGACTCAAACAAACATAGAGATTTATTTAAACTGCTATTTTAAACTAATGAGGAAAGGATGGATATCATTCATGGAATGATGAAGAACTACATAGCTATGTGGAAAGACAGCATGATCAGTTTTTTTTCGAGAGAAGATAGACAAATGGCCAACATATGAAAATATGCTCAATATCACTAATCATCAGGAAAATACAAATGAGATACCACATTCCCCCTGTTAGAGTGGCCATTACTAAAAGGTCTAAAAACAATAGATGTTGACGCAGATGCAGAGAAAGTGAATGCTTAATACACTGTTGGTGGGAATGTAAAGTAGTACAACCTCTATGGAAAGTAGTATGGATATTCCTCAAAGAAGTAAAAGTAGACCTACCATTTGATCCAGCAATCCCACTACTGGGTATCTACCCAAAGGAACAGAAATCATTTTACAAAAAATACAACTGCATTCAAATGTTTATTGAAGCACAATTCATCACTGCAAAGTTGTAGAATCAATCTAAGGGGCCATCAGCTGAGAACTGGATAAAGAAATATGGTGTATACATACTATACAGCCATTTTATGCCTGAGGAGTACTACTCAGCCATAAAAAGGAATGAAATAATGTCTTTTGCAGCAACGTGGAAGGAACTGGAGAACATTATCTTAAGTGAAGTATTTCAGGAATGCAAAATCAAATATCACATATTCTTATTTATAAGTGGGAGCTAAATTATGGGTCATATGATCATAAAGTGGCTTAATGGAGATTGGAAACTAAGATGAGAGTTGGGTGGTGGGGCATGAGGGATAAAACTCTACCAATCGGCTACAATGTACACTATTCTGGTGATGGGTACACTAAAAGCCCTGACTTCAGAATTATACAATTCATCCATGTAACAAAAATACTTGTACCCCTTAAATCTATTGAAATAAGAAAATTATAAATAAAAAAATAAAATAAACTGCAAAAAATGTCTTTCATGAATAAAAAGAACTAAACAGTGGAATGTGGAAAGAATGTAACAAATGATTTCTAAGATGCTTAACCCTAGTTATAATTACATAAATTTACCTTAAAATTAAAATCAGATTCAAAAAATAAATAACATAGTGAGGAGAGATAGATACAGAGAAACAAATCCTCTTTATGTTTGATGGGGAAAACTGCAGTTTCTTTAGAAGACGATTAGCCAATATGTATCAATCTGAACAATAAATATGCCCTTTGACAAGAATTTTCCTTACATGATAAAAGAAAGTATTTACAGATATTCCTACACATGGCACAGATAATTATATACAATGATGTTCAAAAAGGCATTGTTGGTATTAAAAAAAATATTGAAAACAACAAATGTCCATCAAAAATGTGACCAGTTAAGTACAAAACCATTATATCTATTCAACAAAATATTAGAAAGCTATTTAAAAAGGTAAAGACAGATTGCAGATTCTACTGCGGAAAAATCTCTACGAATTAGCATTAAATAAAAGGAACAAATAATAGAATACTGTGTACATCATGTTACTTCTTTATGCAAAAAATAGTGAAGTATAGCTGTAGCATTTTCTCTATATACAAAAACCTATGCATTTATAAGTATATATGCATAGAGTGTCTCTATATTAAACTGTTAACAGTGGTTATCTCTGTAAAAGGATAAATGGAGCCTAAGGAAACTAGAGTGTGGGGGAGGGAAACTCCCTTTTCACTGTTAGTTCCTTGTATGTTTGATATGTATTATTTGATGTTTTTTAGAATGTCTATATGTCATTGAATCATTTTATAATACATTTCTAGGACCAATTTTGAAGTCAATTACCTAGAAATCAGAACAAGCAATATTGTAGTTCAACCCCAGCGTAGTTCACCAAATCCATTTCATATTATAATATATGAACCCATTTATGATCATACATATGGATTGCACTAGAAACAAACCAGCAGTCTGAGTTACCTGAACTATGGGTCAGAGTTGGCCGTTAAGGTATATGGATTACTGGAGCTGCATCTGAACAGGCTAAGCAGGCTGCGTGGTGGCCACTGTCTGTTTAGTATGCAGCCACAGTCACCGCCATGAATTTCAAAGCAGAGGAAGGGCTTGGTGCCAAGTCCAATAGGGGAAAAGTAAATCGAGCCTACAGTATTATTTGTCCCTAAGACATCCTCCATTTTGAGTGTCTCTGAAGCCTGTAATTAAACAGAATGAAAAATAGGCTTTTCACTGGTGAGCTTATTTATTAGGCGGTCAGAAGCCTGACTTCCGTCAGTGAAGTCAATGATCTTAAGAATTTCTGGGAAAGGAAGGAAAGGCTGATAACTTGAAAAGAGACAGAATAGAGACAAGGGCAGAATATTTGGTTTCAATTTAAAAACTGCAACAATGGCCAACCAGATACATGGGTTAAATTATTCTTGTCAAAAAAAAAGTATGATCTTGCAACAGGCGGCTGACCAGGATTATGGCAATTGAATGGAGATGGGGTCTACAGTCACAAGAATACTGTGAACACCACTGCTATATTTGATGCTAAAATAACAATTCATATTCATTACCATATTTCTCTTTCCTGATTGCCATTTATCCATTTATTTCTGTGACTTCTGCACACCACTTCCAAAAGCCAGCATGATGGAATCTAAGACTATTTTCTCCCATTTCTTTCTAGCATCATAACAGCTTGATGGTATGGAAAACAAAATCCGACCATGACTGCCATTTTAACTGCATATTTTTTACATATATTTTAAATATGTATTTAAACTAAAATAAGTTTTTGAGATAATTTTAAATTCACATGCAGTTTAAGAACTAATACAGAGGTCCCACATAACCTTCATCCAGTTTTTCCCAGTGGTGACATCTTACGTAACTATTGTACCATAACACAAACAGAAAATTGACACTGATACAATCCACCACTTGCACGATTTTTAAAACATTTTCATGGGTACTTATGTAGTTGTACATATTTATGGGGCATATATGATACTTTATCATGTAAAATTTGTGATTAATTCTGTTTGTCCAACTACATACTTATGTGCATAAACTTGTGGTAGTGAATTCTCATCACAGGAAAGGGAAGCTGAAAGTGGACAACTGCTATTCATAACAATAGTCACTTAAGTCAGTAAGAGTCTAGGAACTTCTTATGTTTGAATATAAGGGTGGAAGAAAACAAAACTCTCAAAAAGCATCAAAAAGAAGAAGAAAGAGGACATGAACTCGATGGTATATGAGATTACACATCCAAGATTCACTGAGTACTTGGATGTGGATGTGGACCTTATATGCTCACCTTTGTAACATGAGAATGAACACATATATATTCACCTGTACAGTGTTGGTCATTTATCCAACTCTTCTCTTTGCTAGGAGGAATTATATCCTGCAGAAATGGATGGAGTTTGGGGGATATGAAAACTATCCTCTGGATTCAGAGCCTAGCAAAAGTCCAAATTCCCTGAAGCTCTGAAGTCATATCAATATTTGTCCTTAAAGGTCATGGCATGCAGCTGTTCATAGGGATCAAGGACTAAAATTCTAGGGATTAAGTCAAAATAAATAAAAGGTGTGAATAGAAGTGGGCATGCATAAAGGAAGTCTAAAGAATATGTAAGGAGGCAACAGTTACTGTCTTTATGGAAATTAAAGGAGCAAAGATAAGGTTCTAGGATTCAGAAGACCTTAGCTGGAGACACCACTAACCAGCAGTGTAACAATGACATAGTTATTTATTATCTCTAAATATTGTAATTTCAAAATCAATAATAAATATGTTGATGTATCTCCCTCAAATAATTTCATTTGTAAGATCAACTAGAAAATATCAACATGAAATTGGACATTGTACAGATATGAGAAACTGATTACTATAGTAAAAAATAACATAAAGTAAAATAGTAGAAGAATTCCAAAATAAGTTCAGAGACTCATGGAAACTACAAGAGCTGGGATAATGTAAGGAGGCATTCAAATGAGTCAGTGTGCTGTCTTAGTCTCCGATTTCTTCATTTGCTTCTCCCTAGTGAGAGGAAATATTGATCCCATTCCTAAACCAATAGTTTAGCTAAACCAATAGTCAATTTCAGTCTTCATTTTACTTTAAGCATTTGACAGAGTTAATCACTTCATTCTCCTTTAAATACTTTCTTCACCTGGCTTCCAGTACATTTCCTGATTTGTCTAGCAGTTCACTGACCACTTCTCTCCATCTCTTCAGACTTGTCATATTAAGGGTGTCCTAAGATTCAGTCCTCAGTCCTTTCTTTTCTATATACATTCACTCTCCCATGAATCTCATTCAGTCTCATAGAATATCATCCATAAACCGAAAACTCCAAAATTCGTATTTTCAATCCAGATCTCTTCCTTGAACTCATGTAATCAACTGCCAACTCCATATCACCATTTGAATGTCTATCAGACTACTGCAGATAGATTTACCCTAAACCTAGCCTCTGATCTTTCCCATCTTTCCTCTACCCCTTTTCTCCTGTGGACAGTTTCTACATTAGTAAATAAAAACTCTTCTTTTTTTTTTTTGGTTGTTCAGACTAAAAATCTTGTAAATAGTTTTTAGTTCTCTCTTTCAGACATCCTCTCCAATTTATTAGTAAAGCCTGTAGTCTCAACTTTCAAAATATATACAGATCCCCAGTACTTTTCAGCACCTTCACCAGCAACTTTTCACTTAAATTACTCACCAACCTCCATTATATGTCACCAGAATTTTTGCAATAGCTTCTTAGCAGGTACTTCTGTTTTTGAACTTGCCCACCTGCAATGTACCCTCCAGAATAGCCACCAGAATAATGCTCTTTACTACAAGTCAGATCCTGACATTTCTCTATACAAAACTCTTGAGTACCTTCTTATTTCCCTCAAGGATAAAAAAAAAGTTCTTACAATGGCTTATAATACCCCACAAGGTCTGTTCTCTCTTCGTTTTCTTGTCTCATATCCTACTATTCTCCTTTTGGCTCGCTGTGTTCCAGGCGCACTGGCCTTCTTGTTTTTTCTTGAACTTCCCAGGCATCCTCTTGCCTCAGCGGCTTTGCATTTGGTCTTCCCTTTGTCTCCCTAGTGCACCTGCCTCATTTTCCATATGGCTTACTCCCTCACATCCTTAGGGCTTTGCTAAAATGTCACATTCTCGGTGGTTTTCCCTGAGTGCTGTATCTGATATTGTATAATAACACCCTCCTCACAGCCAACACTCCCTATCCTATTTCTGTAATTTACATTTTCCAAAGAATTTGTAATAATACATATATGGCATTTATTTATTGTTTTTCTCCCTCCTTTGAAATGTAAACTTCATGAGGAAAGAGTGTATTGCCTGGTTTATTCACTGTGTATCTCTAGCACTAGAATAGTATCTTTCCATGGTGTGTGTGTGTGTGTGTGTGTGTGTGTGTGTATGTATATATATATATATATATATATATATATATATATATATATATGCCTTTTTGGTGAAAAATCTTCTTTTCCTTTGGGTAGATACCCAATAGTGGGATTGCTGGATTTAATGGTAGGTTTACTTTTAATTCTTTGGGGAATCTCCATACTGTTTAGGGATTAACAAAATGTGATATATGCATACCATGGAGTATTACTCAGCCATAAAAAGAGGAATTAATACCTTTTGCAACAATCTGGATGGAATTGGAAACCATTCTCCTAAGTGAAGTATCTCAAGAATGGAAAGACAAACACCACATGTACTCACTATTAAATTGGAAGTAATGGATGAGCACACATGTGCACAGAGGGAAGTAAAACTCAGTGGAAATCAACCACAAGGGAGCAGGGAGGAGAGGAGGGGGAAAAACCTACCAAATGGGTACAATGAGCACGATTTGGGTGATGGGCACACCTATAGCCAGAACTTAAGCATTACAAAAGTGATCCATGTAACCTAAAACATTTATGTCCCCTTAATATTTTGAAATGGAAAAAAAAAAAGGAATACTATCCTTCATATACTAAGCACTCAATAAATAAATAGATAAGATAATTGATTAACTGAGTGATGAGAAGATGAGGTGGCCTAGAGTCTGGCTAAAGAGCATCAAAACAGTAGGCTAACTGGAGAATAAAGTGCTTGTGGGAACAGGAGACCAGCCATGATTCTTTCAGTAAAGACATGTTTCTTTCTTTCAACTTACAGATGATGTGAAAGAGAAAAAGTAAGCCCAAATCTTAGGCTACTTTTGCTGGAATTTTACTGACAAAGCTAAGGTCATGTGAATATAAGATGGTGTCAACCGAAAAAGTATGCAGAGGGACGAAGGAAATCAAAGTTACTATGAAACCACAATAGTTAGATGAATCTCAGGCCAGTTTTGGGAAATAGAGTCTCTATGACTTTTTAAATGGAAAAACTTGACATTGGTTTGTTCTACATTCATTACTAGATTGTACCAGCAACCAAGAGGCCATGTCTGAAATGCACCATTAAATGTAGTCTTTTGCAGCTTTAACACAAATTATATCACTCTGAAAAGTGCTTTGACATAACTTGGAGTTAAACATTTGCTATAAGTGGCACTGTTTATGGTAATAATTAACAAACCGTGCTTAGGTTAGTTGTGTGTAAGATTAGGAGTTGTTTTATTAACTGACAACATTATTGAATTCCTGAAAAATTGCAAACTCTGGTTGTGTTTTTAAAACCATTGGATAAACATTATAGTTGCTTAATAGGTGAGTTTATTGATCTGCTAAATATAATGTGACAGATATTGAACTCTATTTTTCAGTTTCTCTCACAAATTTTGTTGGAATTTTCTTTGTTGTCAAATATTAAAAGTTTAGAATTCTAGCTTGCAAAATTGGTTTTTACAAAATATCACCCAAACCTTTGTGAACACATGAAGGATAAACATTCTTAGTTTTTCTTTCACATCTCACATTACGTACTTTCTTCTCTGCCTTCATTTTGGGGTTTCTGGTTTTCTCACTTTTACATGTAGATAAGTCAGTGTTGCTTTAAAAATACCAATCAAAAAATATTTTTGAGCTATTTTTTTTAATCTGGAAGACATAATTAGGAGAATTCAGAGTTTATCAATTTTGCTGTTTCTGTGACAGTTAGTAAAGGACAAATGTGACTTGCTAGGCCCAACTATCAGTATGAAAGTTGGTTCTATTTGGCTTATGGAGAGAATAGATGTTCCAGGAAGCTTATTTTATTTCCATATCCCACACTGACTAAATTAGGCATGATTTTCTGATCTAAGCAGATCATACTAACTATAGCTACTGTTTACCAAGTCTCTGCCACCAGGCCAAGCAATTCACAAGTATTGATTCACTTAAGTCTTACCATAACTTATGTTCATGTAAAGTTATCCCATTTTACAGATAGAGAAATGAAAACTATGGAACTTATGTAACTTGCCAATGTGAAGATAGCCGGGAAGCAGAAATGACTGTGCCTGCCAGCAGTGTGCATACACAAATGCTCCTCTTATCTCTTTGACTTCAACTTAGTGCCTTACAGACATGGCGTACACACAGTCATCATTCTGCCCTCAGGAATATACTTGATGGTCACTCTGGTGACATTTGCTTCTAAAGACCTTTGTTGGTACCTACTGTGTGCCAGATATTGGAAATACAGAGATGCAGTCTCAAGTCTGTTTCTTATGTCAAACACAGGGCAGACTGAAATATGTTTTCTTTAATAACTATGTAAATAAAAAGCAATTTGGAGAGATAGCAAGTAGTTTTGCATTGGAAAGAAGTAAATACTCTGATGGCTGCCTACCCAAAATCTGTTCTTTTTATAACACTGACTGGTTTTATTGAACTATTTACTCCTCTTCCATATGTCTTAGGTTATATCCCTATGGATAGCTCAAACATTTGTGGTATCTGTTCATTGCACCTTGTTTATAATTAGTTTCAGCATGATATTAGCTTAGGCATGTCCAGTTCTGGACAATGAGACATGAGGAGAAATATGCTACAAGGCATGTGCATTATAGGAAACATTTCTCCACATTTATGAAATATTAACCAGAGAATGAGAAAACATTTCTGACTATGAATGTTTTGTGTTTACAATGTTACATCTATTTCATAGCAGGTTTCATAGAGGAGACAATATTAGAGATGGATCATTAAGGATACATAAAAGTAAAGTGAAGGTTATGGGCATCTCAAGTGAAACTAACACAGTGAGCAAAGGTACACAGTAAAAAATGTGTAAGATACCGTTGAGGAATGGCAACCAGGGACTCCATTGTAGCTAGAAACAGGGATGTAGAGGCAGATCATGGAGCCTTAGATTATCAGAATAAAGGGACTAGTCAAATTTTTCTCTTCAGGAAATAAAATTGCTTAGTATATTTTTGAGCAAGAAGACACCATGGTATCTCCTAGAGATGACTCTGGCTGGAGAAAATATAAATGATTATTCTAGACCATAAAATGGTTGCATGTGCTTGCACATATTAATAATTAATCAGGTATTTATTTAATTTTTATTTAAATGTTAAACATTCTAATAATTGATTGGATCCCTAACAGAATGATAAAAATAATTTAGACTATAAATGTGCCAAAATGTCAAAGAAGCACAATATCCATTTTCCTATCACATAATTTTACCAGAAATTCTCCTAAGTGAGGAATGTGGAAGAAAATGAATGATTGCCTAGTGAATACCCCAGGGAAAAATTTATGCTCTATGGAGTCTGCATTCCACTGTGGCTGAGGAAAGGAGCACTTTGTCTCTGTAATTTAGACTATAATTTGGGTTGTGATAGGGTGACACTAAGTGGCTGAAAAGGGAAAGGCTTAGTCAATGGAAATCAAAATAAGAACGAAAAATTGCACTTGTGGTGACATTTATGACTCCTCAGCAATAACATGAGAAAATTATATTCATAGTAACTCAGAATCATTTTTTAAAAAATCAACAACTAGCAATTTCTTTCCTTCTGTGAAGCTTAAGATACTTATACTTATTTTTAAGATACTTAAAAATCAACAGAAATTGAATCATATAAGCTAAATTAGGAGATAAGATATTTTTCTTTTAAATTAAAACAAAAGGTATTCTACTATTGTATTTCGTAATTTAGATGCATATTTATTGTCACAATTTTTCCTTTGCTGGTGTTATCCATAACAATAAATAATAAAATAATTTTCTCAGTATATAATAATAGTTTCAATGTAACATCTCTGAGTTAATCTACTCAAGTAACTAAATATGCACATAATACTCAATTAAGCTATTGCCTTGGACATTTTAAAAAATTTCTACTTGAAGGTGGAAGAAAATATTTTTTCCTTTTGATAAGCTCTGTGATCAATTTGTGTTTTTATTTCCCTTTGTCCTTTTAGAACTGGTTTATTTTTAAAAGCAGCTATATTTTTATTCATTGAAAATCAATAAGACTTTCCAGTTTAATATTCATTTATTTTCTAGTTTAATATTCATTTTTTGTTCGTTAAAAAACTAGTAGCTTGGACCATATAAAATTGTCATTGTTTTGGTTAAATTAATTTAATATAGTCAATTACATACTATTCAACACGCTATTTATTGTGTATTAAATACTTCTAAGTAATGGTGATAGACATATGATATCTCTATTCATGGACCCCTTTTGTCTGTCTAGAACTAAAAACCCACTTTATCTTTGGGCACTTCTTACAAAATGCAGAACTTTTCTTCCTTAAGTCAAGCTGAAATTTTTCTTTCCACACATTGGTTCTAGTTATGGCTATTTGTTGTCTTTTTAAAAATTTTTATTTTATTTTTAACTGACAAAAAAGTGGATGGGGACATGGGCAGAGCAAGGGGCGATGTTGGTCAAAGAGTATAAAGTTTCAGTTTGAAAGGAAGAGTAGGTTCTGGTAATTAGTTACATATAGGTTCTGGTAATTAGTTAGCATGGTGACTATAGTTAATAATGTATTGTATATTTCAAAAGAGCTAGAATAATGGATTTAAAATGTTCTCAGCACAAAGAAACAATAAGTATTTGATGTGAAAGATATGTTATGAAACCACAAAAAACAAATCTACTCTCTTTTTTTTTCCTTTTTTTTTGAGACAGTTTCACTTTGTTACCCAGGCAAGAGTGAGTGCCATGGCGTCAGCCTAGCTCACAGCAACCTCAATCTCCTGGGCTGAAGCAGTCCTCTGCCTCAGCCTCCCAAGTAGCTGGGACTACAGGCATGTGCCACCATGCCCGGTTAATTTTTTCTATATAATTAGTTGGCCAATTAATTTCTTGCTATTTATAGTAGAAACAGGGTCTCGCTCTTGTTCGGGCTGGTTTCGAACTCCTGACCTTGAGCAATCCGCCTACCTCGGCCTCCCAGAGTGCTAGGATTACAGGCATGAGCCACCGCGCCAGGCCTAAATCTACTCTCTTTTATGTATGATTAGTCTTCAGGTATCAGACAACCAACTCCACACTTATTTCTGCTTCTATCTTATTTCTGCTTCACCTGAAATGTGGTAATCTCATACTGATATTTGAAAATGTTGGCCACTTCATCTTTCCAGTTTTTCCTCTCTAAGTTTCTGTGACATCCTTTTTTTCTTCTTTTCTTGCTGCCTCTCAGATTCACCTTCATTTTCTCTGGATTCTTCTTATTTTACTAACCCTTTCAACATTAGTGTCCCCAGTAACCCTTTGACTTGTTCACTAAGGGGACCCAAGATGACCTCATTCTGCCCTTTGTCTTCAACTACCATCTGTATGCTAAGTGTTTCCAGATTTACAGCTCTAGCAGGAAATGTTTTGAACCGCAGATCTATATATTCAACTGCTCCATTGATATATCAACTTGAAAGTTCCATATATTCTTCCAACTAAACCTATCCATAGCTGAATACATCACTTGTATCCAGCTTTCATTCATTGTGTATCCTCTGAATGGTATTTCTTCATCTACCCCATCACTGAAAGTAGAAACATGATGTCCCTTTGATGCCATCATTATCATTGTCTGCCACCCCACCAAAACACAAATTCTCTCTCCTTAATGACTCTCAAAACCATGCCCTCCTATTTGTACTAGTTAAGGACTGGATCTCTGCAATAGATTTTTTTCCTTATTGCTTTGTTTTGTTTCACTATTTTCTCCCTCCTATCTCTCACTTCATTTCCTAATATAATCTCCCAGGCAGACTCCCAGGCCTTTTAAAGCTTTAAGATTGATCACATAATTCTGCTTCTTAAAAAAATATGTATTGGTTTCCTACAGCTTTCAGAATTTGAAGTTCAAACTTACTAATTTAGTACAAAAAGGAAGGAAGCAGAAGGAGGGAGATCAATTATTTCAGTATGTTAATGTATAGATTCAGTCCTTCTTCAATATGGATGAAGAGAGAAAGTATGAGAGAAAGAAGATGAGAGAGGGAGTGGAGCAGGAGTGGAAGCAGGAGTGGGAGCAGAAGCAACAGGAGGAGGAGAAGGAGAGGGGGAGAAGGATGAAGAGACCCAAACGAACTTACATCCTGAGCTACCAGAAATCAAGAGATGGATAGCTGAACACACCTGACAGTACGTGGACAATGGTAGTCTAAGTCAACTCACCTACCTAAATACTTAGAAGAAATTATGAAGACAGAGGAAAGTAGCTGTCAGTGACTGCCTTCCCATATGGACCATTATTGCCTTGTCATCTGAGCAAAATAAATAGACTTTCACTTTGGGTTATGGTTGAGCACAAAGGCAAAAACTATTTGCTACATGGAGAAAATGAGCTTTCCCTTCCCGGTATCTGTTTGTTTTATTTGCCAGGCCATCAAGTTCTTATAAAACTTGTCAAATAATATATTACTTACCCTCTAACTACTCAATGAATTCATCTAATTATATGGCTTTCATTTTCCTATCTTTTATCTAAGAGTATGAAAAACCTTTATGAAAATGTACTAAGACTATAGCATTGCCAGATCTGTTATAAATAGTTGTCTGAAAAATTAAATGAGGTGAATTTGAAAAAAACTTGCTCTTTAATAAACAATTTACCTCATTTCACTCTTTTTATGTTTTATTTTACAAATTTATTATGGTATAATTACTGTGTAAAAAAATTTAAATTATTTAAAATCTATAAGTTCCATGAATTTAATATATGTAGATACCCACAAACCTGTTACCATAATCAAGATACTGAAAAAATTCCACCAACCCCAAATTTTCCTCAAGCCTCTTTGCAATCTATCCCTTCCTTCAACAAGTCCTACAATTGCTATCTGATTTCTGCTACTATTGTTAGCAGTCTTTAGAATTTTACATAAATGGAATTATACAGTATGAGCCCTTTGATGTCTGGATTCTTTTGTTCAAATTCTCCATGTTATTTTATGTTTTCAATAGTTCATTTCTTTTTATTGCTGAGTAATATTCCATTTACCACAGTTTGTTTATGAATTCACTTGTTGATAGATACTTGGTTCTTTACAAGTTTTATCAAAACTTATAAAGCTACTATGAACATACATGTATAAGTTTTGCAGTAAAACATTTTAGTTTCTCTTGTATAAATGCCTAGAAATGGAATGACTATATCATCTGGAAGTGTATGTTTATTTAGGAAAATATCGAAATGTTTTTAAATACAGTTGTAACATTTTACATTACCACCAACAGTGAAAGAGTTTTTCCATATTTTTGTTAACGTTGGTCAGTTGTTTTAATTTTAACTGTTATGAAGGGTATGTTGTGATATGTCATGTTTTTTTTTAAATTTGTATTTCCTTGATGACTGAAACATTAATCATCTTTTCATATGCTCATAGGCCTATTGTATATACTTTATGAAATGTTTGTTCAAATTTTTTCATTTTTTAAAAATTGAGTTATCTTGTTATTGACTTTTAGTTGTTTTCGATATATTCCAGATACAAGTCTTTTGTCTGATGTGTGTTGCAAGTATTTACTCTCAGTTGCTTGCATTTTTATTTTCTATAAAGAAAAAGGTTTAATTTTGATTAATTCCAATGTATTTTTTAAATTTTATACTTCATGATTTTATGTGCTTTCTAATAAATCTTTGTCTCCTCTAAATTCACAATATTCTTCTATATGTTATTCTAGAATTTGTACACTTTTAGTTCTCCTATTTAGATTTATGATTCACATTGAATAATTTCTGTGTATGGAGTGAGTTAAGAATTGACATTTATTTTTTCCACTAAGATATTTGAGGAAGTTCCCTATTCCTAGTCTGTTCAGAGTTTTTAATCATGAATGAATGAATGAATATTAAATTTTGTCAAAAGCTTTTTCTGGGTCTATTGAAATGAGCACATGGTTTTCCCTTTAATTCTGTTTATATACTGAATCATGTTTGATTTTTGAATGTTAAATCAAAAATGCTTTCTTGGGATAAGAATTAGTCTTAAGATACTATCCTATTTTTTGTAACAGCTTTATTGAGATATAATTCACATATCATACTAGTTACCATTCAAAGGGTATAATTCAATGATTTTTAATATATCCCCACAGCTATGCAACCATCATCACAACTTCAGAATATTTTTATTGTACCCCAAAGAAACCTTGTATGCTTTAGCTATCACCACCTCAGCTCTCCATCTTCCCCATCCCTAAGAAACCACAAATATTTGCCTATAGATTTCCCTATTTTGCATATATAATATAAATGAAATCATATATGTGATTGTTAGGATTAGCTTCTTTCACTTCACATATTTTCAAGATTCATCCAGATTGTAGCATCTGTTATCACTTTACTCCTTTTCATAGCCAAATAATGCTCCATTATATGGGTATGCCACATTATATTTATCCATTCATGAGTTGATGGACATTTGAGCTTTTTTTTACCTTTTGGCTATTATGAATAATGTTACTATGACCATTCATGTACCAGTTCTTATGTGGATGTGTTTTTATTCCTTTGGAGGTATATATATATATATATATATATACTTCAAATATATATATATTTGAAGATTTATATTTTTCTGCAAAAGTATTAATATATGTAAAACCAGTGTTATATCTGACTTGAAGATCTCATAAAATTTAGAGATAAAACTCTAAAATTTTAAGGGCCTGGGATTTTTCTCTTAGGAAATATTTTAACTATGAGTTTTACATAAGAGATATAGATCTAATCATGTTTGGGAGATTTGGGGGGGAAGTTTTGATTATTGTATTTTTCTGTAAATTTCATCTAATTGTCAAATTTGTTGACATCAAGATGTTAATATTTCCTTATTCTTTTAATGTCTATATGACATGTGGTTATGCTATATTAGTCAGGGTTCTCCAGAGAAACAGAACCAATAGACTATACAGATGATCCTGGACTTATGATGGAGTTACATCCTGATAAACCCACTGTAAGCTGAAAATATCATACATCAATAATGTGTTTAATGGTCATGGAAACAACCCAAGTGCCCATCAATTCATGAGTGGATAATTAAAATGGGATATATGCTCACAATGGAATATTACTCAGTTCTAAGAAATGACAGTGAGCTAGCACTGTTTATGCTATCCTGGATTAAGCTTAAGCCGGTTATCCAAAGTGAGGTGACACAATATATGGAAAATGGGCCCCACATCTACTCGCCATCAAATTGGTACTGACTGATTAAAACTATGGTTCTCAAATGGTGGCAATGTTCACCAGGGATGGTGGGGGGAGAACCCCAATCTTAGGGATGTGGCGGGCATTTTGGAGGGGAAGGAAGGGGGGAAGATGGGGGTATACTTACATGATGTGTGCGGTGTGCACCACCTGGGGATTGGACATGCTTGAATCTCTGGCATGTTGGGGGGAGGGAGGGGAGGCAGGGGCAATATTTGTAGCCCTAACAATATCTGTACCCCCATAATATGATGAAATAAAAGGGAAAAAAAGAATGTTTTTAATACACCTATCGTACCTTAAACATGCTCAGGATACTTACATTAGCCTATAGTTGGGCAAAATCATCTAACACAAAGCATATTGTGTTATAAGTGTTGTAGCTCTCATATATAATTTGTTGAATACTGTACAAAAAGACAAAAACAGAATGGTTGTATGGTTTCTACTGAATGTGTATCACTTTCATACCATCAGAAAGCAAAAAAAAAAAAAATCATAAGTCAAATCATTGTAAATCAGGAACCATCTGTATATAGATATATAAAAGGGGATTTATTATGAGAATTGGCTTATGCAATTATGGAGTGCAAGAAGTCCCACGGTATGCCATCTGTAAGCTGGATAACCAGGAAAGCAGCTGGTATCATTCAGTCTGTGAGGGAAGGCCTGAGAACCAAGGAGCCAATGGTGTTACTCTCAGTCCGAAGCCAAAGGCCTGAGAACCTGGGGAGAAGGAAGGATGCTAGTTTACCTCTGAAGTTCAAAGGCTTGAGAGCCAACGGAGCTCTGATGCCCAGGGGCAGGAGACCAATGGCCCAGCTCCCAAAGAAAAAGTGAATTTGCCCTTCCTCCACCTTTTTGTTTTTTACTTTGAGTTCTACTATAATGCCCAGAAAAAAAAAAAAAATGTTTTTATCCTTAAAGCAGGCAATCAATTTAGTTATATTTAAATTATTAGTTCTGCCTGACCTTCTGTGAATGATGGCTGTAATCTCAATTTAGTTCCTTAAAACTTAACTCCATTGTTTGGGTCGGTCTCATACATATAAAGTTAGGCTGAGACTTGTGTAGTTTCATTTCCAAAATTAAAGGTTCTTTCCATAACTCTCTTCCTTCAACCCATACCCCTAGTCCATCTATTTTCTTCCTTATTTCCAGTGGTCAGAAAAAAAGCCTGGGTTGTTGCAACTTTGGCTATCCACCCTGTTCCACTCTATCGCTGTGGTTCACCTTCAAGTACTGCCAAAGGGGGAAAAAAACCTGAAAACTCACCCTCATACTGGTTTCTTCTCCACATTTTCATAGTCTATTTACTTTTATTAACTATCCCTACTAAAGAAAAGGTAGGTGTCTTATTTTGTCTAGAGTTCATATTTGTTATCAGTAGGAGAGTTGGACTATTAGGGGCCCATACAACCATACCAGAATGGAAATTGCACTGCTTTCTTTGTAAAGAGTTCTACTCCTTTTATTGCCATATATTCCATAGGGAATTACATTTTAGATTATAGGGAAGGAGAAAGAGTTGTAACAAAAGAAATGGTATTCAATTATTTGCCCTACTCCTCTATACTTTGAGCCTCATATGATATACAGAAAAGAAAGTCTGAGTTTAAGTTCTATTTGAAATTAATTAGCTGTTTGTGCTTGGAAAAGTCACTTTGCTTCTTAGAGCATCAATTTATTTAGGATTACATTATCAGAACTCTGTGTGGAAATTTTATAAACTGCAGATTTCTGTAGAAAATAAGGGGTTATTATACTCTGAATCCTGACACAGCTATCTGAAAGAGAATTTTGTTTACTGTCTTTGGTTATTAAGAAACATTTCAGCATTCATGCATTCGTTTTTAAAAGCTAGAAGAGGAACTTAAGAAGCATGTAGGGTTTGGGTTTTTGTCTACGTTGCTGCCACCCTCATAGTTGAAGCTAAAATAATAACCCTTTGCTGATCTATCATAGCCCTGAGCATATTTCTCTTTGCCTGGATTTCAGTCAGGCTTGGAATTAGGATCTAAATTAGAAATTATTCTATCTGATTATTAACTTACAGATCTGTTTCATTTTTTAGTGAAAGCAATTAAGAATATGATGAACTCAGAGTAAAAGAGACTATTTGAAAGCTCTTTATTATCCTCATCACTTAGAAAAATAGCTATGCATAAAATACATCTGAAATTTATGGATTTAAGACTAAAACCACTGTGACCATATTTTTTTTATCTTAATAAGCGTTTTACTTTTCAGTAAATGAGTAAGGAGTGATTTTTAAATTACATTTGATTCCCTCATCCAGTTACTTTTATTTCTGCCTCCTCACAACATATGCATTTGTTTATTAGAGTTTGTATCCAGATATTACATATAACTTGTAAAAAAAACTAAGATGAAAATAAGTTATTCAGGATTTCAAGTCTTAAGTTTCACTTAATCTTATGGAGAAAAGAATAGAAAGAAAGCAAATGACTTTTAAAAATATAAGAGTTATAAATTTTATTCCCTTTTTGATATACGGATACTGTTTTAGACTGGACTTTGAAATTATATGATAATAGCTGGCACTTTTCATGAAGCATTATCAAGTCAATTTCCTTGGTAAAACCATTTAGCAATGAATACTAAAATACATTCTGCCTTAAAGTTTTTGTGAGCTAATTCATGCATACTGTATTAGAAATTTCACATTTGGGTGGTATATATAAATGTAGTATGATAAATACCAAAAAATGATTTTTGAGAACCTCAGAATTTCAATGGATGTGAATAATTTATTTTCTTTTTTATTTCATATTTTCAAAGAACTTGTCCATAATTCTCACTTTAATATAATTTCATCATAATTTTTTACTCATAATTTTTATTAGTAACAATCATGTCTGGAACCACAATACATGATTTGTTATATTATTATGATCTGTATATTTGTTTCTGCTCTTTGAAATTGTTTAATATATAGGAAGATCCTAGAAGTGAAGCCCGAAGTTTCTGGGTGTCTACTCTGAGTTTTGTTGAGTGTTTTTTGATAAACCAAGTAAATCCTGCTTTCCTACTACCTCTATATAGAGAAACTTTGTTATCATTACTATAAAAGAAGTTTGAATTAAAACTCTTTGAAAAGTGTTATCTAATTATTCTATGATGTTTTGTGCATGGATATTTTTTCAGTATATAAATATTGATGTTGATAGTACTAGCCTATCGAATTCTGATAAAACAGTGAACTGAAATAGTATAAAAGTCCTCCCAATACAAGAAACTAAAGATTCTGTATTTAAAACAATATATAAAATGCGTAGATGAACTAAGAAGATGGGTAAAAAATCCCCATGTGTTAGAATTGAAGAGTGTTACAGAGACCATAGAGTAGTTGAATAGAAGACCCAGTATGTCTAACACTCGGATTTTAATGAACTCACTTTACCTTGACCAAGTAAAAACTTGAAAAAGAGATTGATGCATAGAGCTGGGGCGCTAAGAGGGTTGAAACCTCAGTGAAAGGGTAAACTAAAATAAAGTCTACACACTGACACAGGAAAGAGATAGACAATGATGAAGCTTCTATCTGCCTAGATTCTGGGTGGGAAAAAAAGGAGAACTTGTAAACACAGACCCAACTCTGAATATTAAATTCCTAATAATTGCAAGAGGTGGAAACCCCCATCTCAATAATTCAGATAAAAATTGGTCCCAAACTAATGTATCCCTAACAAAAGCAAATATAAAACCACTCTAAAGAGACATTCTACAATCCATGTCAAAAGAAATCTCACAGTTTTACATAGATTCTTATTATCAGACCTTTATCTGAAGTGTAGGGAGCAAATATTTTCTCCCATTCTCTAAATAGACAATTTATTGTCTATTTGCTTTAATGATAGTTTCCTTGGCTGTGCAGAAGCTTTTTAATTTGATCAAATACCATTTATTTTTGTTGCTGCAGTAATTGCTTTCGGGGTCTTCTTCAATAATTCTTTGCCTAGGCCAATGTCTGGAAGGGTTTTCTCAACATCTTCTTTTAGGATTCTTAAGGTTTCATGCCTTAAGTTTAAGGTTCCAGGTTAGCCATTTTGAATAGATTTTTGTGAGGCATGAGAGGTAGGGATATTGATTCATTCTTCTGCATGTAGCTATTCTGTTTTCCCAGCACCATTTATTGAAGATAGATTCTTTCCCCCAATGTATATTTTTGTCTGCTTTATCAAAGATTAGGTTACCATATGCAGATGGTTTTATCTCTGGAATCTCAGTCTTATTCCAGATATCGATACTTCTGTTCTTGTGCCAATACCAGGATGATTTCATTGTTATTGCTTTATAGTACAGCTTGAAGTCAGGAAGGCTGATGCCTCCTAGTTTGCTCTTTTTACTTAAAATTGCTTTGGCTATATGAAGTCTTTCTGGTTCACCTATCTAGAACTCAAAAAAATTAACAAGAAAAAATCAAACAACCTCATCAAGAAATGGGCAATGGAAATGAACAGAAACTTTTCCAAAAAAGACAGAATAATGGCCTGAAAACATATTAAAAAATGCTCAAGATCTCTAATCATTAGAGAAATGCAAATCAAAACCACAATGAGATATCACCTAACCCCACTGAGATTGGCCTCTATCAAGAAATCCCAAAACATCAAATGCTGGCGAGGTTGTGGAGAGAAAGGAACACTCTACACTGCTGATGGGACTGCAAATTAGTGCAACCTTTGTGGAAAAGAATTTGGAGATAGCTCAAAGAGCTAAAAATAGAAATACTATTCGACCTAGCAATAGCATTGTTAGGCATCTACCCAAAAGAGCATAAGACATTCTATTATAAAGACATCTGCGCTCGAATGTTTATGACAGCACAGTTCACTTTACAAAGGCATAGAAACAACCCAAGTGCCCGTCAATTCATGAGTGGATTATTAAAATTTGGTATATGTTTACAATGGAATATTACTCAATTCTAAGAAACGACAGCAAGCTAGCACCGCTTATATTATCGTGGATTAAGCTTAAGCTCATTATCCAAAGTGAGGTGACACAAGATCAGAAAAATGGGCTCCACATGTACTCGCCGTCAAATTGGTACTGACTAATTAACACTATGGTGCTCAAAGTGTGTTGGTGTACACCAGGGATTCAGGATTGAGGGGGGTAGACCCACATCTGAGGGATGTGGTGAGCATTGTGGAGTTGAAGGGTATACCTCTAAAACTTGCTAGGGAGAGGCAAAGGTATAAAATGTAACCAAAATGTTAAAAAAACACAATAAAACATTTATTGGGTGTTGGGTAGGTGGGAAGAGGAAGGAGGGGATGGGTATATACATACATAATGAGCATGATGTGCACCATCTGGGGGATGAACAGGCTTGAAGCTCTGACTCCAGTGGGGAGGGGAGGCAAAGGCAATATAGATAATCTTAACATTTGTACCTCCATAATATGCTGAAATAAAAATAAATAAATTTAAAAAATAAAAAAAACAAAGGTCAAGTAGTCAGAAACATGGTAAAAAATAATAATCTTGAAAGATTTAATTGGTGAGAAGAGCCTAATGTTCTATTATGTTAAATTTTGTTTTTAAAAATAAAAAAAAGAAATCTCACAGAAGAAGGCCTTTTGAAATGATATTACAATAAAAATAATTTGCAGAAAGTTAGTAAGAACTAAAGAGTGAATTAGAGAATTGAAAGTGAAAGATAAATTGGAAAAAATTATCTGTAATGTAGAAGAGAGAATGAGAAAGACAGAGGACAGGTTTAGAGACAGAGAGGATAGAATAAGAATTCCCAGTATATGTTTAAGACAATATAGAAAATAAGGGAGCCTACATTTGAAGAGACTTTGGTTGAAAATGCTCAGAATTAAAATTCTATATATTCATAAAGCACAAGTTATATAAAGTACAAATAATTCCACATTTAGATACATTTTAGTGAAACTTCAGAACATCACATCAAAGAGAATATGTAAAATACAACTAAATAGAAAAGACATATTTAAAAACTATTGAAATTGGACTATTACAGATAGCTCCACCAAAACAATGAAGGTCAAGATTTTGAAATATCTTCACAGTGTGGAGAAAAAAATAACTGTCAATTTATAATTCTCTACCCAGCTAATCTATCAAGAGTAAGGGTCACAGAAAATTTCAAATAAGGACTGAAACAGCTTCCCCCTGACAGGCCTCTCCTTCAAGAAGAAGGATTTTAAATCGTTGAAAAGGTATAATATAAGAATCAATAGTGATCAAACTATTGAGAAATGTGTGAGTAAATTCAAACTTAAAGTATTCTTATAATCTTCCTGTTGTTTGTGAAAAAAGTAAAACTATTTATTAAACTTTAAGTCAAATTTAGAAGTTTAATTTAACCATAAAAAGAATATAAACTATATGTAAAACAATGAAACTAGTAGTAGTGACAAAAAAATACATCATTTTACACTAAAATTAGTTCAATGGAAGTATAGAAAAGAAAAAATAACAAAGAATGTTACAGAAAGCATAAAGTTAAATATGTATATATACAAAATCATTGAATGCATATAGTAAAATTAGGCAATATCATAAGTGTATATTAGATGATTTCTGACTTAATCTTTATAATGATATTGAGTAAGAAATGTAATTATTCTGTCTGAAACATCAGGAAATTGACTCGTAAATGATTTCAATAAATTGCTCAAACTCACACAGCTAGTAAGCAGTAAACTCATTCTTATCACAGACTATGAGATCAAGTGGTGGAATGCATACAAAATACCCTAGGAAGAAAAAGTAAAACAGGTTAGCAATCATTCTCTGGAATCCAAACAGAAGAGCCAAATACACTCATACTAAAACAGATACAGTTACAGCAATACAGGAGGCGTTTAAATCTCTGAAAACTTGAAGAAAATAGTTAATTATCATTCTGAGATAATTACTGCTGTAAATTCAGCCATCCAGTCTCTGTTTTTACAACCTGGCATTTTCCACAGAAAAGAATAATCGGCTTTCCTAAAGAATTTTATTTTCCAGGATCTTCCACGGGTTCTGCCAGCACAGTCCTGACTCACCAGCTGGGGCTCCCTGAGGAGAGACAGGAGAAGAGAGAATCCCCAATGCATGTGTTCCAACAAACTTCTTGGAACTACTTGTGCATTTTGTCATGACAATTAGGTTGTGTAGTTACACAAAATATTCCGAACATCTTAATTAAGTTAAATTCCAAGAAATTAAACTTAAAAAGACCTGAGATGTAGAGTGTTTCTTCCAAGGTAGCTTGAAATAGATGATAAGGGAGGGTAGCAAGCAAATAAAGTCTGACTAATACAAATTCAATAAATTTGGATGCTTAAATTATAGCTTTAACAATGAGGATGAAACAATAGTGCAAAAAATTTAATGGTTATGGAAACAAAAAGAAAAGAGGAATGACAAGGAAGGTAATATTCGTAATGATACAAAAAGCACCTAAGATTACCACATGCCAGAAGTGGAAGGTATTTTATAGATAATCCAGATAAACCAGACCAATCCCTTTATTTTATAAATGGGGTATATTTAATGTTGTTAATTTATTTATTATCAGATAAACCATGATACCTCTAAGAATCTTCATATTTTATGAAAGAATATATATCATAGGTATTTCTTCTTGTGCTTTTTCTTTTCACATAACAACATTTAAATATTTTAATGTTATATAAACTGATACAACCATACTGAATGTATTATCACCCTAAATCACATCCAAAGTCTTAAATAATGATTTGAACTTTATAATTCTGGATGAGCCACATCATTAAGTAAAATTCAAAAACACTATTTTGATGCTTAACACTTACAGGCACTATGTTTAACTCTACAGAGGAACCATTTAATGAATTTAAAAGGTTCTCAACTTCTGGTGATTCACAATTAGTCAAAGCACTTTAAGTATAGGCAAACATTACAGACATTACAGGAAGAATAATTTTAAAAAATACAAACAAATAAATAAAGACATTTTTAAAGGGTCATTAAGAAAAGAGTTCATAATGAGCTTAATTCTTTTTAGACATTTTAAGAAAATCTAATGAAATTGAATTGAGAAAGGACCTTCAAGGAATAGTAAAACTTCAGATGTAGATTGGGAAAGTAGGCATTTAAGATTGAAATATACACACAAAGGCAGAGAGATGGGAAAGTCTAGAATATTTTTTAGGAAAGACAAAAATATTGGCTGCACATGTTTAGAGTGAGGGATAGAAGATGCAGTTGGCTTCCTGATTTCAGTGCTTGCTCTATACACACCTTTTCTTGGAGGTCACTTGTGTATCCAGCCCTTACCCATGGCTTTCTCTTGGGTAAACATAATTATTACCAGGTGTTCTTGTCTCCAAGTGCCCCTCATTGGATTAAAGATTAGCTATTCCATAGTAACTGCCAAAAACTTGTATGTTGGCTCCACAAAGAGAAACTGTGGGGCTCCTAAGAAAATAAATTTAAAAAAAGCTTGTCCCTAGAGCTACCTCAGTCCTTGAGTTGTTCTACTTATAAACCTTCTTTATCCTGAGTAACCAGGGAGTCTCTGATTCCCAAATCAAAAGGAACTGGCTAATTGAGGAACTAAGAAAGCTAGTGGGAAATTAGGCCACATTTTAGAGTACCTCTCAGAGCAGCTGGGTATTTTAGATTGTACTATATATATTCATAGCTGATGGTTTAATAATTACCATGGGAACTTGTTAGAAAGGCACAGAGATTCTGACTCACTAGATTGAGGAGAGAACTAAGAATCTACCTTGTTCATAGACTTCCAAGAGAATTCCAAATCACAGCGTTCATGGACTACAGCTTCAGAAATTTTGAGGTTAGCTGTGGCAGCACATATATTTACATTAGAACAAGACAGAGAAGATTAGCATTGCTGAACTGACCAATAATGAGCAAAGATATCGAAGTGGTAATAATAATAATAATAAAATCTCCAATGAAAAAAAGCCCTGGACCAGATGGATTCATAGCTAAATTTTACCAGACCTGCAAAGAAGAGCTGGTCCCCCTACTGCAGAAATTATTCCACAACATCAAGAAGGAGGGAATCCTCCCCAACTCATTCTACAAAGCCAGTATCACCTTGATACAAAAGCCAGGAAAGGACACAACAAAAAAAGAAAATTATGGGTCAATATGTCTTGTGAAAATGGATGCAAAAACCCTCAATAAAATACTAGCTAACCATATTCAACTGCACATCAAAAAAATAATCCACCATGATCAAGTGGGCTTCATACTAGGGATGCAAGGATGGTTCAACATATGTAAATCAATAAATATGTTTCACCACATAAACAAAACCAAAAAAAAAAAAAAAGACCATATGATCATCTAAATAGGTGCAGAAGAAACATTGACAAAATTCAGCACACTTTCATGATAAAAACCCTCAACAAACTAGGCAGAGAAGGAACATATCTCAAAATGATAAAAGCCCACAGCCAACATCTTACTGAATGTGGAGAAGTTGAAAGAATTCCCACTAAGAACTGGAACAAGACAAGTGTGCCCACTGTAAATACTTCCATTCAACATAGTGCTGGAAGTCCTAGCCACAGCAATCGAGCAAGAAAACGAAATAAAGGCTATCCAAATCAGGAAAGAGGAGATCAAACTATCAATTTTTGCTGATGATATGCTCTTTTATCTAGAAAACCCCAAAGATTCCACCAAGAGACTCCTGAATTTGATAAATAAATTCAGCAAAGTCTCAGGTTACAAAATCAGTGTACACAAATCAGTAGCATTTCTGTATACCAATAACAGTCAAGCTGTTATAGGTCAGATCAAAGATTCCATATGATTCACAATAGCTATAAGAAAATAAAATACTTAGAAATATAGTTAACCAAGGAGGTGAAAGATATCTACAAAGAGAACTATGAAACACTGAGGAAAGAAATCATATGTGACACAAATGAATGGAAATACATATCATGCTCATAGATTGGTAGAATCAACATTGTTAAAATGTCCATACTATCCAAGTGATTTACAGATTCAATGCACTCTTCATCAAAATACCAATGTCGTATTTCACAGATCTATAAAAAATAATTCTATGCTTTGTTTGGAACCAGAAAAGAGCCTGGATAGCCAAAGAAATCTTCAGCAAAAAGAACAAATTTGGAAGCATCACATTATCAGACTTCCAACTATACTACAAAGCTATAGTAACCAAAACATCATAGTGTTGGCACAAAAATAAAGACATAGACCAATGGTCCAGAACAGAACCTAGATATAAAACTGTCCACATACAGCCAACTGATCTTTGACAAAACAGACAACAATATACACTGTGGAAAAGAAGCCCTATAATTGTGCTGAGAAAATTGGATAGCCACATGCAGAAGACTGAAACAGGATCCATATCTCTCACTATCCACAGAAATTAATTCAAGATAGATAAAAGACTTAAATGTAAGGCATTAAACCATAAGAATTCTAGAAGAAAATTTATGAAAAACTCTTCTAGATGTTGGCCTAGGCAAAGAATTTATGACTGAGACCCCAATGGCAATTACAGCAACAACAAAAATAAATAAATGGGACTTGATTAAATTAAAAGGCTTTTGCAAAGCTAAGAAAATAATCAACAGAGCAAATTGACAACTTACAGAATAGGAGAAAAAATTTACAAACTACATATCTGATAAAGGGCTAATATCCAGAATCTACAAACAAAGAACTCAAAAAAATCAGCAAGAAGAAACAAGCAGCCCCATTAAAAAATGGACAAAAGACATGAACAGAAGTTTTTCAAAATAATACAGACAGATAGCCAACAAACATAAGAAAAAAGTGCTCAACATCACTAATCATCAGGAACATGCAAATTGAAACCACAATGAGATATCTATCATCTTACTCCTGTTAGAATGGCTTTTTATTAAAAAGTCCAAAAGCAATAGATGATGGTGCAGATGCAGAGAGAAAGGAACATTTATACACTGTTGGTGGGATTGCAAATTAGCACACCCCCATGGAAAATAGTATAAAGATTTCTCAAAGAATTAAAAGTAGACTTGCCTACTATTCGATCAAGCAACCCCACTATTGGGTTTCTACTCAAAGAAAAAAAAAAAGTCATTTTATCAAAAAGACATTTGCACTCAAATGTTTGTTGCAGCAAAATTCACAATTGTAAAGATTTGTAATCAACCCAAGTGCCCATCATTTCATGATGAATCAATACCCTTTGCAACAATTTGGATGAAACTGGAGACCATTATCCTAAGTGAAGTATCTAAAGAATGGAAAAACAAACACCACATGTGCTTGCTATTAAATTGGAACTAAGCAATGAGTGCACATGTGTCCAGAGGGAAGTAAAACTCAGTGGAAATCAAGCAGGTGAGAGGAGGGCAGAGGAGATGGGCAAAAATCTACTTAAAGGGTACAATGAACACTATCTGGGTAATAAGCACACTTATAACCATGACTCAAGCGTTACAAAAGTGATCCATATAATGAAAAACATTTGTACCCCCACAATGTTAATGTTTTGAAATTTAAAAAAGAGACTTGATGTACAATTTTTAGGGGTAGAGAATTCTCATAATAATAACCTGTTTTATTTTGACAAGCAAATGCAAAGAAAGAGACCAGTATTTAAGCTATTAGAATATACTAGATGGGAGATAAGTAATTACAGAAAAAGGTGTCTGTAGATACAACAAATAATCCTTGATAAGTTTCCTCTATTATAATTAAAACTATATATACAATCTCAGTTTCTCATCTGTGTCCTCTTACTTTCCTCCCTCATTTTGTATGTCTTGTCTATAACAATACAACCGAGCATAGTTCTAAAGGTGAACTTGAAGATTAGCACATCTGATCTCTGGATCCAGTGATCCATTAATATTAGCTCAGCAGATTGGTTTGGGATTTTTATGGTGGCAGGGAGGAAAGAGACATTCTATTACTTTGCCAGCAGAGAAGGAGGATGGAGACTTCTGTCTGAAATGCCATCATCCTTCTAATAAACAGAAATACATTTTTTCAGGCCATTCCCTCCATATCTATGGGAGGAGAGGTGACTACTTTGTTACATATTCCCTCTTGTCAATTTTACCCTTCCATATTTATGGGGGAGGGGGAAATATAACTCAGCAAATTGTTAAGACAACTCCTAAAAGACTACAGGTTTACCCCAAAAGCAAAACATCTTAATGCTGAGAAATCATTTATATAACTAAGGGGCTCTTAAAACTCTTTTAAGGTAAAGATTGGAAAGGGAGAAGAAAATGGAGGTAGTAATAAAAATATTTTTAAAAGTAAGAAAGGCAAAAGCTAGGTACAAGTAGTTCTGTAATGAAGCTTTAGTTGTAGTAGAGATTTTTGGGGTTTAAATAGCAGTAAAGTAAAACATGATTTTGGTGATTGATAGGTAACAGGGAGTTGGAAATGGTGACCTGGGTAAAGTACAGCTTGGACTCCAGTATTTCTAATGTATTTCTACTTATTAAATGTGTTTTCAAGTTGGGGTCTTTATTACAGAAAACTGAGTTTACTTATTAGCCATCAACAGAAAGTGATCTTTGAATTATCATTATTATGTAATTTTGGGTGTTGATTTTATGAACCAAAATCATTTTCTGTGTGTCAGAAGGTTCCCAAAGACACATAATCTATCGGGTTGTGAATCAATTCTCCAAAAGAGAAGAACGAGAACTAGAGAAGTAAGAAGACTTGATAAGTTTGAGATGACTTTCAGTTTTTCAATTAGGACTTTAATGATAAAATAAAAGACACAAAGAAATCCCCCAAAGCAGTTTTGGCTTGAATTAACAGTATATATAATTTCCCAAGTTTCCTGCTTTTCTTTGCACCAATCTGTATTCTCTGTGTTGCAAATAAGAAGCTAAATAACTGGGCTCAGATGTGCTTTTGAAGGCTCCATGTAATAGCCAATCTGCACAGACTTCTAATTGCCTTAACTTGAAAAGGAAGTACACTCTTAAAAAAAAAAAAAGAAAAAGAAGAAGAAGAAAATAACTCCTTGCAAGGCCAAATAGATATCTTGATAGCACTGCAGAATAATTACAGCTTCTTCTCTTTGCTTATGACACCTCTTAAACTTACATCATCCTTTATCATAAGCGTTTCTGAGTGTTCGTAATAGAAGATAGAATAATGACATAAGATTAAAGACATGATGGAAAAAAATATCTATTCACTAAAGGTGACATTAAGGAATAATCTCGTGTCAGTGTCCTAGTTAATGGAAATGTAATTATCTTCATAGCAAATATTAGCACATATGTCTTATGATGCAATGACTTTTAAGAGCTGGTACTTGCGGGACTGGTTGAGAAAGAGTTTTAGTTTAAAAGCTTGTCAGGAATGTGAAAAGTAAAATAAACTAAGTCTACCTATGATGCGCCTGGAAAAATGTTTGAGCTTCTCCTTAATGAATTCCTAAGGGACCTGGAACAACTTAATTATAACATAAAATGTCCCTGTTTTAGGAAGAAGACTCAGTAGCACAGCTCTTAGTCATGGAGATTTTATTCTCTGCCAAACTGCTTTTGTATGGTAGAATGTCAGAGCTAGGTTTCACCCATTTGGTGTGAAAAAGCAGAGTGATTCTTGTGAAGGCGAAAAGAAAGGAAAGGATCAGGAAGAGGAAGGCAGTGGACCGAATGAATGGTAATGAGTTCAGAGGAGCTGCTTAATCATTTGCCTACCATGGCCTTCTATCTGGATAGAACCAAAGAAGCTTCATTTAATGAGATTTATCTTTGGTGCCCATATAGTGAGAGATGATCTGACATTGTTTAAACAGACAACATCAGAATGCAGGGGTTTAACACTGGTGTATTACTAAAGTGCTCAAGGAATCCCATAACAAATACATTCAAAACACACAATCTAAATCCTTTTTAAAGGGCACCTCACATTAATCCCTGAGTTGGGGTTCCTCATTTTTATAGCATCATTTATCACTTTAGTGTAACATTAGTTTAGTGGCTAAAAGCCATGGCAGAAAACCTGCACTGAATGTTGGAACATTAATGACTTAAGCAAAAAGGAAACACTTGAAAGACCAGCCGATGCTCTAGTTCTTTCCCTAGGTTATAATCACAGATGCAGGAAGCAATTGCTGCTATATAAATAATACTGCAATGTGGTTAATGTTGGCAAGACTAGACTTATTTGTAACGCTAAAGGGTAAATAACAAAAGGTTTGACAAACTGACTCAAGGGAGAAATGTGTGTTTATGTGTGTGGGGGGTAGTGGTAAGGGGGAGAGGAATGAGATCAAACAGTTCTCTGCTTCTATTACAGATTTTTCTAAAAGAAAAAACACAGGGGTGGATATAAGATGTAGGGGGTGGAGGGTGGAAATACCAGGGCATCCTAGCAGCACAGATGGTATCCGGGGACTCACTGCCTCCCACTACACCTGAAGCTGTGGATACTGCTTAAGAACAGGCATGGATGTGAAAGTGGGGAGAGCTTTGGAAGGCATTGCATTCTATTTAGGAGAGGAGAATCCTAGTATTTGTAAATTCAAATACATTGCTTTAGCAACTCCTTTTTTGCTTGATTAAAACATGTATTTGACCCTCTCCCTAACTTTTAGCATGTCTTTCTTGAGAAAGATACTTAACCTTTCTTGTATCGCTTTCCCACACTTATGAAATGGGCAAGAGATGGAAATGGTGAGGGTGGGGTTATGTAGATTAACCCTTTAAATCCTGTTATTGCTAACTGTTTATGGGTTTACTTTGCTATTATTAATATAACTTCTAATGTGGGTTTTCAAAATGATCTCCTTAGTGCTATGATTGCATCATATTAAAGGACTAACTTTGTGGGCATATTTTTCCAGGCTCCAAAATTCCTTAAAGGTAGAGCCATTTATGAACTTTCCAGAAGCCTCAATATCATACTACTTAGACAGCTACCTATTCCATCTCCAGGTAAATGCTTCCCTAACATCCTTTTGGTTGAAAGGGTAGAATATAAGCCAGTTTCTCATGCTATACCTTATATAGCCCTCGGTGGGCATTTCCCATCTGTCACATCTCTTCTTCTGTCTTTGGAGCCCATCTGGCTTTTGTTTTAATCTCTAACACAGCAGATGACATTCTCTGCTAGCAAGTCCTATTTTCAGCTTTCTTGGGCAAGCTACAAGAAGCTGAGCCATCCTTCCAAATGTGCTGCCAGTTTTAAAATAATAAAAATCTAGTATTTATTATTTACCACTGACGCAGGCATGGTCTAAAATGATGGACTTCAAATTTTCTGCAAAGGTTTGAAAGATGAATTGAAAAATATTTATTTATAAATGTATTATTTCAGAATGGTTTTGCATGGCTTGTGGATCTCTGAGGCATTCTTGCTTGATGAATTGGGAGTCTTCTCTATCACAACCATCACCAAACAATGCCTGGGGAGTTAGATCAAGCTTAGCTTTGTGTTGTGTTCTCTGGGTCTCCTACTCTACTTAGTAGAGGTTGGTGATCTCCACCTAGATAAAACTTAGGAGTTTTCAGGATGGATCCTCACCTAAGGCAGCTCTAGGATCCCTTAGAGCTAATCTAACCTGTGTTGGTGTTGTGACATGATATTCAGACCCTCACCTGCTTCTGAAGCAAATATAATTTCAGCCACACCTCAAGTTGTTGCAATATTTTAATAAAAATGTATATGGAAGCATTTAATAAAGCCAAGCACTAAAGCACTATTTCACATTTGATTGAGAAATGGTTATGGGACCAAATAACTTATCCATATTGCATGCCTCTTACAGATACATTTTAGAAAATATCTTAGGAACTGTGATAAATAATGGACAAGAACTTAAAGAGAATGTGGGAAAAAAGAAGCCATGCTGATTGAATGTGATTGTGGATGAAGATTTTTCTTTTAATTTTTATTTATGTTAACATATATATTTAATTTTTTTTTTTTAAATAAAAAGAATAAGGATGAGGAAAGAGCTTACCAGGCACTCCTTGGTTTGTCATTCAAGAACTTCTATAATGGGAACACTTCAACTTTTTCACATTTCTCAGTTCATCCCCCTTTTCAATACCACCTTCTCCCCACCCCACACAACCATTTCTTCACATATTTTCCTTCTCTAAACACATTTTGAGCTGTGGCCTTTTCTGTCAACCTAGAATGCCCCTGTCCACATCTATCTATATTTGTAAAAATGATAATTTTTTGTTTATATGCCAAAAAACTCACATCTCTTAATCAAATTTATCCAGATTTGCTTGAACTCAAGTCATTGTTTTTGGAGAAGAAGAGAGGTTTCCTCCCTCCTTCTAGATCATGCAAAAATCTGGAGGGCTGGCGGAATCTAGAAAACTTAGAAAAGAGTTTCTTGATCTTAGTCATTGATAGGTGTTTCTATGAGAAATGAAGATAAAGGAAATGCCAATTTTATGCAAAATTTCTTTGTTTTTTAAGGTTTCATAAATAATATCAAATGTCTAAAAAATCTTTATGCATGAGTCCATGTCCATGTCCAAATTTGGCCCATAGGCTGCAAGTTGGTGACCTCTGCCCTAGACATTAAGATATGGTCTTGCCTATCCATCTAGAATGGTGAAAAGAGAGGTTGGGAGGAAATTTTATATTAGCTTTTAATTTTTATAAATTTCTTACAACTCTGAGAATAAGACAGAATTTGTGGTTGAATAAATTATCCTATTCCACATACTGAAACTCTACCGAGTCTTTAAATCTTAGCTCAAATATTTTCTGTGACTTTCCTGGAGTCAAGAACTACTTCATTTAATGAAATTAATTGGTGTCTCTTCTGTATCTGATAGCATTTTCCTTCCTTCCTTCCTTCCTTCCTTCCTTCCTTCCTTCCTTCCTTCCTTCCTTCCTTCCTTCCTTCCTTCCTTGTTCTGTGCTAATTTAATCTTACCCTATGAGGCAGGTATTTTTATTGTCCACTATTTATTTAAATATAGGTTACTCAAAGCTCAGGCAAATTAGCAACCTGCCAATGTTACCCAATGAACAAATATTATATATGGGATTCAAACTCAAGGGGAAGTATAAATCCAAATTGAGCTCTTACCCACTATACCATGGGATTCCAATCTAGTTAGCATACATTTAATTACCCAAGCTATTAATCTTTCTAAAAAAAATATTTTATGGACTTAAGCAGTGCTGCCATGTTTTAAATTAGTTGATAGGCGTATCTATTTCCCTATTATTCTATAAGTCCTTTGAAGAAAAGAAATATATGTAATTGATTTATGGTGCTCTTGTAGCACCTGGCACAGTAACAGTCCCATAGTAAGCATCAATAAGAATGTACTGAAATGATTATCCATACCTGGATATTACAAACCCCATACACTCTCCTTAAACTAATTAAACTAATGCTCATCCCTCTTTCATACAAGCAGACTCAGAAACATATACACACAGCAACAGGGAGAATCTAATATCCCTTGTGAGCTTTGTGCAGTGGAAATCATAACAGACAAAGAGTCAGAAAGCACAGGTTTGAGTTCTGATTCTGTCGGTCTATTTTATGCAAGTCATTTCTACTCTTATGCTTCTTTTCACATCACAAAATATGGTGTGCACCAGTGATCTCTCAGTCTCCTTTCTCTCAGTTTCCTTTCTGTACCTGGTAGTACAGAAAAATGGCCCTGGAGTCAGACACAATGGGATTCAAATACAGCATCTCCCATTCTTCAGCTGTATGAACTTAAGCAAGTTACTTAATTTCTAATATAAGTAAAATGTTTACCATAGTCCTTGGCAAATAGGATGCTTTCAATAATTATTAGATATTTTTATATTGATTATTTTAAGTCCTTTAAGGTCACTTTACCTAAAGTGCATATATGTGGTAGCTCATTTTCAGTTGTGGGCTGATAATGTCTGTTTATAGCTTTGATAAACTCACCTCATATTGTCTGTGGTTATGTACTAATATCATATAAGAGACTCATGGACATTTGGAAACTGAAAATAGAATCATACAAGGAGTTGTTTTGTAGCTAACATGCTCCTTGATTTATTTCTCACTCATTTGACTTGCTTTTATTTTCCAGATGAGTTGACCAGATTTATGCTTTTTTGTAGACATTTCTGATCCTTAGGCACTGTTAAAAAGAAAAGCAAGATCAAGAAAGTGAATCCTCTATATTATGAATCTTCCTGAAAATTCATTAAGGGTTCTACTTTCACCAAGAGAAATCAGCAGAGACAGGCAATACACATAACTTCTTGTTGAGAAAACAGTCAACCTTCTCTCCTTTGGGGAAAGCTGTAAAATTTTAAGAACTTGTCTTGAAGTATAAATCTACTGAAGGCTCAACTTTCGTTTAGCTCTGCTAAACTGTAGAATGTTTAGATTCCAAACCTATACAGATCTGTGGTTATTTATTCTGTAGCTATGCATTTTTTATTTCTCCCAGAATCTGTTAATAAATTTTCTTCTTTGTTTTTATCCACTAGCAAAAGCACTGAACCAAATTAGGCATAAAATGGATTCCTTTGTCACCCCACTAGAGATTTCCCTCCAACTTGATATGGATACTATACAATAACCTAAAGGATATAACTGTCCAGACAAAAACTTTCTAAGGATCATGAGAGGTCAAATTTCACTCTAAATTATGTCAATATTTCCCATTCTTCTCTTTAAATTCAAAAATGGGTTCACAATATTCAAAATAGGGGGAGGAAGGACAGAATTGGATCCAAAATTGAATATTCCCTTTTCAGTGACTCAAATTTACTCCTTGATCCCTCCTTAAATTTGGTTGCTAGACTTGTCTTTGTCAATCTTCCTTTCTTGCTTCATTAAGTCTATTAGGATGAGCCCGAGATCAATGTTTATTGAAAAATTTCTTTTCCAAAGTACAATGTTCTCTAAAATGTTAATTTTCTTCATCATTGAGAAATTCACCCTTATTCTAATAAATATGTTGTTGAAATGTATCATAAGTTTATTCCACTAATTAGTAGTCTGGGTTTAATCAGGAGATAGATAGGAAGCACTTAGTAGGTTAAGATAGAAAGTTGAATATAAAGAATTAACTATGATAAGAGAGTAACTATAAGCTTTAAGGGAACTCTTTATAGTACTCTAAGGCAGATGGAGTACACAAGAAAGGATAAACTTGAGAGACATCCAGACCTCACTGGAGAAGCCATGGGTTAGCAGAGATGGCCAGAGCTGGTCAGGAGTTGCAGGGAAAACTGTAGGCACCCTTCAGAGTAGAGGTGAACTGCAGAAGATAAGCAATCTGTGGTATAGGGGTTTAGAGGGGCTCCTAGCACCAACCGAGGTACAGAAAGCTCACAGATGAAACCAGGCTGGGTATGTGATTTTCCAGGTCACTGGCTGCTGGACTTACCCAGAGAGCCTGCACAGGTTACTTTTGTATCTACAAGGGGCTTTGGAGGTCACTGTATAACCTTCCTTGACAGTTGAGGAAAATGGAGCTTCAGCAAAAGTGACTTGCCCAAGTTTGTACAAAGATGAAGTGGCAAAAACAAAATTGATGTTTGGATATGAAAGCTGGCAGGTTAGGATTAAAAATCAAAACCAAAGCTTCAAAGTAACAAGAAAACCACTTTCTAGTTTGGTTTTAACTTTGTTACCATAGTTGGCGAGTGTGGTTATAAAAGCAGTGAATCAAGCTAAACAGAAGGGGTAGAAACGATTTGTGTGCAATTAGTCTATTTTCATTTATGTAAAGAACCCTCTATGCTATGACCTGAGTGCACTACCTAATTTGGGAGATGCAAAGGTTTCCTGTCAAAGGGGATCCTTTTATCACTAACACGTTATGTTCTTGTTCTTTCTCGAGCAACCATTTGAAGCCTATTCTCAAAAATACATTTACCTAATTGTTTAATGTACTCACCAGTTCCTACATCCCTTCATTCTTTGAGTTCTAGTATTGCTCTGCCTTTCTCAGAGGAGAAAGCTCAGTACAAAATGCTGGTTGCTAAGCAGTGCCTATTTTTACTCCACTTGAGCAGAATAGAGACCTACTCAATGAGCTTCTATCACTGAGACTAGAGACAAAACAGCTATGGTTAAGCCTTTATCAGTATTTCTCTATGCACTCCTCCAGCATCTGAGATGAGGGTGTGAAACTGAGCCAAGGACCTGCTCAAGGTATCTATTGATAAAATAACAGGAAAAAACTCATAAATACATTAATTCATCAAGTATTTGCTGACCACCTACTACATTTATGGCACATCATTAAGCAATAGGAATAAATTATTGAACTAAACAGACCTGGTCTCTGATTTTATAGAGTTTATAGATTAGATGGAAAGACAGATATGCAAGAAAAAAAACAAAACAAAAAAAACCCCAAATGACAAATCATGATAAGAAATAAACATGTTGCTCAGGCAGAATAACAAAGAATAAGGGAGTTTATTTTAAATAGATTACAAAGGAGAGGGCTTTCTGAGGTCTAATGCAGAGACCTAGAGGGAGCCAATCATGTGACCTGCAGTCCAGGAAGAACAAACAGCTCCTGAAAATGCCCTGGCTAGGGGCAGGGGCCTAGGTGAGAATGAAGGCTGTGAGAAGTAAGGGTTGAGGAAGCCCACTCTTTGCCTCTACATTCAAAATACATCCGGAATCAACAAAGTCTCACAACTCTACCTCTAAGTTCTCAGCCCCAGCCATTATCATTTCTCACCTAGATTATTGCAATGGCCTTGTGACAGGTTCCCTTCTCTGCATTTTCTCCCTCAGTCTATAATCTATACATCATACAAAGAGACACCATTTAACAAAAAGATCAGATCATGCTAATCACCTGCACAAATTCCACCAGCAGCTTCCCACCTCACTTTGAGAATTAGGAAAACACCGTACAGTGGTTAAAATGGCCCTGCATGAACTGACCAACCCATATAGCTCTCATTTTACTGTATACTTCTCCTTCCCTTGCCCACTTCCTTATAGCCACAGTGGCATCTTGGCTATTCCTAAAACATGACAAGTTTGCTCCTTTCTAAGGCCCTTTGCACTTGCTATTTCATCTTCCTGGAATCTCTTTCTCCACTTAGCTACACGACTCACTGCCTTATCTCCTTTAAGTTTTTGTTCAAATGTCATCTTCTCAAGTAGACCTTCTATGACTGTATTATATAAAATCACACTATCCCCAGCACTCTCTATTCTTTTTCTGCTTTATTATTCTCAATAGAATTTATTCCATCTGAAATACTATGTATTTTACATAAATATGGAAAATGGAGCTTTAGCAAGCTCCGTTAAATGGCGAAATTCTTTAAATATAGTTTAATTTTTACAACAGCTTTATAGTTTCAGAAAAACTAAGCTGACAAGACAGAGTTTCTGCATACCTGACATCCAGTTTCTCTTATTATTTACATCTTACTTAAGTATGGTACGTTGTTATTAATGAGCCAATATTGATACATTATTACTAATTAAAATCCATAGTTTATTCAGATTTAGTTTTTGTCTACTGTCATTTTTCTATTCTAGGATTCCACCCAGAATACTACGCTGCATTAAGTTATAGCATTTCCTTTAGACTTCTCTTGGCTTTGACAATTTCTCAGACTTTCCCTGCTTTTGACGACCTTGACAGTTTGGAGGTGCACTGGTCAGATATATTGTGGGATGTCCACCTACTGGACATTTTCTGATGTTTTTCTCATAATTAGACTGAGGTTATAGGTTTTTGGAGAAGTTCACAGAGGTTAAGTGCCATTTTTGTCATATCATAGCAAGAGTGGTTACCATCAGCATGAATTGTGGCTGATGATGCTGACGTGGATCACCTGGCTGAGGTGGTGTTTGCCAGGTGGTGTTTCTCCACTGTAATGTCATTTTCCCTCCACTTTTCATATCCTACTCTTTGGAAGGAAGCTGCAATGCATAGCCTGCACTTAAGAAACTCTGACTCCTTGAGGGAAGAGTATCTATGTAAATTATTTGGAATTTTACTGCCTGGGGATTTTTTACTTCTTACCTATTTGTTAAATTATTCAATTATTTTTATCAGTATGAATGCATAAGTATTTATTTTATACTTTGGGTAATAATCTAATACTACTTTATTTTTTGGCTCTAATTGTTCCAACTTTGGCCATTGGCCATTAGGAGCTCTTTTAATTGCTCCTATAACCATTTGACATATCCCCATTAATTTGTTTTTGTTTTTTGGTTTTTTTTAGCACTTTTCACATTCTGGTATTACAAGATGCTCCAGGTTCATCTTGTATATACCCTTCCTTAGTCCTAGAGTCAGCCATTTTTTCCAAGGAACAACGGTGAATCTTTGTTAATTTAATTATTTCTATATCTCCACCACCCAGAACAGTGCCTGGCATAGAGGAGTCATACCATAGTATTTGTCAAATGGATGAATTAATAAATTGGAAGCATGAGTAATCAATAAGACAGCTAGGGTCAAAATTCCCTCCCCATATCTGACTCTTCTCTCATCAAGACAAGAGGGGTCCAATATTTTGGGATAATACCTTGCATGGTCAATATTTCAGGACCTAAATTTGCTTCATTCTCAAATGTTATCATTTTTTAAGGAAGCAATCATTCTGAGAAAGGTAGGTGAAAATTCACAATTCATTTATTTAAAACTATAAGCATTGCTTTCTTTAGGCAGAATTAATCACTCTGCACTCAATACTCCCCACTTTTTCATGCCCTAATTAGATTCTTATTTTATTCATCCTTAGTTGTCTGTCTCTGTCTCACTAAGTTGCGAATAGCTTCATAACGAGAACCATGTCTTATTTTGTGCAATGCCTATAGCACCAACGCAGATGACACACAGGAAGCTTTCAGGGAGCGGTTTAAATGAATGAGCTGCATGAAGAGCAAATATGAGAATAGGACATCATTGTTTGGGGCAATTACAATTCAAATTCCAAAGCAAAGCTAATTAAAGACCTAAGTTTTTAACTATAGGACAATTGTCTGAAAAAGAGTACACTTCAATGTTGAACACTTAAGGGACAGAGGAAATTCAAAATAATTAATCTATTCTTCAATGGTGCTAAATAATTTTCCCCTTCTATTTCCATTGTTTCTCATAAATTCTAGTAAACGAGAGAGTCTCTTTCTGTACGCAGAATCACAAAGCTTTGTATGGTTTAACTGCCTCATTTTAAAGATAGAGAAATCATGGCCCAAGGAGTGGAAATATGATTTGTTCATAGTTACATAGGACTGAACTCTAGATCCTAGTGTCCAAACTGCCACATCAGCCTTGCTGCTGTTCCTCCAGAAGGTCTCTATTAATATGAACATACTTGCATACAAATGGATACTTCATAGTTACCTATTACACCAAAAAATTCATGTTTGTTGAATAAAAGAATAGGCAGTATAACTGGACTAATTTAAAGGCTGAATATTTTTAAAACATTGAATATTCTCTTAAGTGGGAAAGGGACTTTATGTTTAAAATCCACAAAAGACAAAGCTATTTTTCCCAACTATTAAACATCTAACATTTGACAGAACATTTGGCTATTAGGAGCCAAATGGAAAGGGAAAAGAAAGCAACATGTATTAAGTACTCACAATGTTCAAGTTACCCTTACATGTTATTTAGAGGTTTTAAAACTTCTACTAGGTAACTTCTGTTTGAGATGTTAAACAAATCACCCTCAGTCACATGGCTATTTAGTACAGCAGAAATGTGCACATACACTCTGTGACTCCCCTTCTTGGATATGTGTGATTCTCATTACTGGATATGTCCTTTTTACTTCGTTATAGTATTTCAGAACTCCAGGCTTGAACAATTTTGATCGTAGATTTTAAACCAAGTCTCATTGTGCCTATATTACACCTCATATCAAGGTTATGTTGTTTTAATTAATTATAGTCCTTACTATTCAATCTAGTTAATTCAGACAATATTTATTAAGTGCCTACTGTGTTTAGGGCACTATATACAATGTGCTGGGAAGAAATAAAGAGATAGATTCATCTGTATCCTAAATGGCAAACACATGCTCTGATTTAACTCTAATTGAAGAGAGCATGATGAAAACTTCTTAGATGGGACAAAGTGCTTTATAAAGTGTTATGCATGAATATTTGTGTGTATGCACACACATATATATTATGTTGACTAGTGTGTAAAGCGTGTGTATACACATGTATATATGCATATGAAAAGTCAGCACCATAAATTTATAATTGTACTATATGCATATATGTAAATATATGCATATAAATGCAATTGTTTAATTTTAGTAGGTTTCTTAAATTTTCGCCCTGTAACTGGAGGGCTTTAAGTATTTATATGCAAGCTTGTAAATAACTAAAAAAAAATTACATCCACTTTTTGTATATTGTTTTCCCTGATAAATTAATCATGACTCAAGCATTTTGAAACACAATAAAAACAGGAACAACAAAAAATATATAAAGGCCTTACTGGCAAAACATTTTTAAGAGATGAGACTTTTTCACAAGGACTTGGGATTTTCTAACACGTTCATTTTTTATTTCAGACTTGGCACATTGTATAAGCATGCCTTATTTGTCAAATTCCAAATTTATAACTCTCCCTTCCTATTCTCTAGTCTCAAATTAATTTTCTCTGTCATACCTCAAAGAAATTCAGGAAAAAAATGCTATTACAGTGCTCCATTTGTCCTGACATACATAAACGGTGAGTTTATAATAGTCATTTTATCCAGCTAATCTCTTCAGAACATTTGTTCTTTAGTCATTGTGAAATTCACATATAAAAGCAGGTCACTTGCAGTCTGACCTTTAAAACTCTCAGTAATGGGCTGCACGTTTTGCTGTCAAATGTTGTCTCTTCTCCATTGTCCTTTGTAAGAAATGGTCCTAAGTCATAAGTCATGAGTTTGTGTCCAGACAATTGGACAACAACCTCCCCCTCCATTTTTTGATCTCCTATGAAACTTTAACTACATGGATGCCAAGACTTCCATTAGCAGAAAATAAAACATAATATTTAAAAATAACTTAATAAGCAGAACTAATCTCTTTCTCCTTAATGCCAAGAGGAGGGATGAAAAAGGCAAAAAGAGACTTTCATTTTCTGATGATAATTAACTCAGGAAGAACCCACATAGGATACAGAGTGAGCGTGTGGGATGTTAGTTTTTAACAGAATTGTTTAAAACCAAGGAATATACATGGAAGAGACAATTTGCCAGATAGAACAAATTGGAGTGATTTTTAAAAATTTCTCTAAACTCCTTTGCACTCTGTCTGTGGCTCTCATCCCATCTTCCTTCTGTGATATCTATTTGTGTGCTCTTACCTCCTGTGAGATTCCAAAAATTTATTGAGAGCAGAGAGTGGGTCTGATTCAGAACATCTTTCTTCGTAATGCCTAGCATAGTACTTTATACACAGTATGTGCATGGTAAATGATGATTGACTGCCTGTAGTTATGAAAAGGGATACAGGGCACATTATATGTTTTATATAAATAAATGTCATATATATTTACATATTAAGAGAACATGGTTCATAGTGTGTGGTTTCTATACCTCTGCACAGGGTTGTCAGTCAGTTTTGGAGAATCACTTTTGCTCCCTATTTCTTAAAGTGAGACATACCAATGGGATGAGAAAGACAGACACTTGATTTAATGTTGCTTAACACATAGGGCTTCTTAGGTGACAGGATATCGGCTTGTTGTATAAGCAGGATTGGCCTGATGAAACCAAACCACATGGCAGTCATGCTCACATCAGACACCTGCCATCAACAGTCCCGGGAAAGATGCTGGCAGTCTCCCTTTTGAGATGCCAACTTCATTTAATTAGTTTGCAGGCAAAACAATTTCACCCACTCATTTTATACACTGAGGGTCTTTTCAAAGCCTCAGCTCTGTGGCATTGGTGATATAGCAGTAAGCATAGCTGCCTTCTAAAACCTCAGCTCTGAGGTTTGGTTCTACAAAGGTAAAGAGCTTACAAAAGTGATGATGATTGAATATGAACAGAGTATGAAAAGCATTTGTGGAATAGCACATGTGAAATAATGATGATTGCAGTAATTTTAATAAAATTGTCTTTTTGTGACTTCTCAAGGGAAAGTCAACTTTAAGGTTTAAGACTAAATTTTAATGCAATACTAGGCAGAAGCTCAGAGCTAAACATTCTGAAGCCTAGTGCTGAAAATCTGACTATCTCTGTATTACATGGATATAAGCAAATAATAAAGCCAGAACTGCAAGGCCATGAAGACTTGTAACAGAACGAAACTATACCAAAGCAGCATTTGCAGAGAAAATCGGGTGTGGCACACCTGGATTCAGCTCCCATTGCTGACATTTGTTATATTTACCACCAGGATAGTCACATCATTTAATTTGAGTCTCATCTTAAAATGGGTATAGTAATTTCTGCCTTTTAGCTTTCTTATGTAATTGGGGATCAAGTTACAGATGATAGTGCCTTGTAAGGCATATTGAAGTGCATACACATAAAGAATTGAAATTATTACAACAAATCCATGGAAAAACCTTTCCCTCTTTCTAAATATTAATGTAGAAGCTGATTCCAGAACTTCTCTTCATCTGGTACCTTTGACTTCTCACAATAAATCAAGAAAGCCTTTTAAAACCATATATTTTCTTCTGCAATGTTGATCGATCAAAAAGTGTTTGATGACTGCCTGTTTTAGTCAATAAATATATTTCAACTACACGTGATAACATGGAAGGAGCTGTGCTAGACTTTATAGAGAATAAGAATTAGTATTATCTATAGTTCTCATAAGGTACCTATGGTTTCTTAGGGATAGGAGACAAGTTAGAAATTCATGTTAAGTTGAGGACATGGGGCCCGAACTTTCATTTTCTGTTTACATATAATGTGCCAGACACTATGGTAGGTACTTTAAATGTATTATTCCATTTAATACTTACAAAACTTGCCTTTTAAGATAGAGGTTTTTTAATCCCCTCTTTTCCATATATAAACACTGAGACATAGAGAAGTCGGATAACTTATTCAAAAACCCACACCTAATCAGTTAGAAAGTTGGAAATTCAACTTAAGCCAGAGCATGAGCAAATATTAAGAAAGGCCTGATGGGAGCGGTCTTTTCCTCTTGTTTTCTGTGGCTCCACTTCCACGTGTTCCACACCCCTGCATGTGCTTCCTCACTCTCTTCCACTCCCTCCCTCCCTCTCTCTTTCTCCAGAAGCCTACTTTATAGCGAATTCTTCATTTAAATGGTGTTTCCTACATAGTGGTTTCATTGATTCTCACAGCATATTTGATATCACAAAGAGAATGAGAGCTCTTACCTCATTTTTACACTTAGAAAAATTGAGACACATTATAAAACATCTCAGAAACATCTAATACATTTGTTAATACATGATTTAAATATCAGTTATCATAAAAATTGCTTAATGAAGAAAAAGTAAGTGTATATTTATTGAATGAATAAACACTTAAAAGTAGCATTGATATACTCTAAAAATTACTTATTACAAAGACTATTTATATACCAAATCATACTTTTCTATTGATGTCCATTATAAAATTGGAGAAGTATTACAATAGAAAATAGTTTTTGCAGCACTAGATATGAAGACATACTTCCAATGGAAAATTACTAACCTCATGAAAATCACTCATCCAAAAAGAAAAAATCTTCAGTAAAACATTAGTGATAAAAATATTAAAAATGAATCACAAATTAGAAATGCTAAAATAAAAAATGATAATTAATACTTTCAGTTTACTTGTCGTCTTGGGATTTTTTATCCCAAACTAAATATCATGTTCTAATTTTTATTTCCAAATATGTAACAAATTACTTTTCTATGGAAAGGAAGAACTTTTATATTTAATCCTTTCCCCTTAATCAAACTCCCTTTTTGGAGGTATCATGCCAATTTTATTTCTTTCACAAATAATATTATTATAGAATAATATAAATGAATTATTACAGAATTTACATACTTCAGAACATTTCACTTCTTATCATTTTTGCATTTAGCTGCATAGCTATAATAGAAAGGTCTTGAATTTGTTTTAACATTTAAATATAATAATTTTATGCTATGCATAATTATAATTTATAATGGCTGTAGAATACTCTATTGCATGATGTCCCCAAATAATTATTTTCTTACTTTCCAACAAAATCAGGTTACTATTTTTTAAATTGTGATAAAATATACATAGAATAAAATTTACCTTTCTAACCATTTTTAAATGTACACTTCGGTAAGGTTAGGTACATTCACATTATTGTGCAATCAACATGTTGATTGCAAGTTGAACTCTTTTTTTCTTGCAGTAATGAAATTATGTATCCATTAAACAATAACTTCTCATTTCCCTTTTCCTCAAGCCCTTGGCAACCACCATTCTACTTTCTATTTCTATGAATTCCACTACTCTATGAATTCCACTATATCACGTAAGTGAAATCATACAACATTTGTCTTTTCATGACTGATTTATTTCACTTAGTATAATGTTTTCAAGATTCATCTATGCTGTGACATGTGTCAAAATTTCCTCCCTTTTTGAGATTGAATAATATTCCATTGTACGTATACATCACAATTTGTTTATCCATTCGTATGTTGATGGATACTTGGATTGCTTCTACTTTTGACTATGGCGAATAGTGCTGCTATGAACATGGGTGAATACGTGTATGAGACATTGCTATCAAATTTTGAGTATTTACCTAGAGCTGGAATTGTTGGATCATACGGTAATTCTTATTTTTTATTTTTCTTAGAGGCTGCACCATTTTAGACAACACCAACAGTGTACAAGTTACAATGTTTCTACTTTTCAACAACACTTGTTTTTCTTTTCCTTTTTTTTGATGTTAGCCATCTTATTGGGTATGGAGTAGTATCTCATTATAGTTTTGATTTGCATTTTCCTAAGGATTAGTGATATTAAGCATCTTTTCATGTGTTTATTGGCCATTGCCATATCTTTTAAAAAATATCTATTTCTTTGCTCATTATTTAATCAGGTAATGTTTGTATTCTTATTGTTAAGTTATGAATATTCTTTTTTTCTTTTTTTTCTCCCCCCCATGAATATTCTTTATTATTATTAAATTATTACCTGATTATTCTGATTATTATCTGAAAATTGCTTTTGTTTTTTGCAATGAATATCTGTGTGAATACATTTCACACTTTGTTTGAATTAGTTTTTTAGGTAAATTTCCAGGATTGGAATTTTTGGCTTAAAGAATACAGCATTTTTTAAGATCTTGACTTATTTGCCAAATTGCTTCTTCAAAGAGTTGTATATATTAATTTTAGCATTATATAAATGTTACAGTGTACCTATAATCCCAGAATTTCATTAGTGAAATTATTTTTAAGTTTTTTTCACTAGCACATGTAAAAATTTTCATTATTGTCTACATTTGCATTTCTTTGATTACTAGCAAAATTATAAAGTTAAATATTGCTCCATGTGTTTTTGGCCTAACTACTTTCCCTTCTTTATTCATAGTTTGATAATATATCTTCCAATTTAACTATTAGAATTCAGATGTTTGTCTCATCACTTTTCAAATATCCTGCAACATTGTCTGTATGTATATTTTTCATTTTTTGTTAGGTTTTCATCATATAAAACTATGTGCGTGTGTGTGTGTGCAGAAGTCTTTCTGACTTTTGAGGTGTGGTACTAGATTCTTTCTCTTGTTATATTTTGTACAATTCTTTGTATAAAGCAAGGTCAACCTGTACATTTTTTTTTTCAAGGTACCTCACAATTGACATGCTGGAGCTGTGAAATTTACACAATCTGCTGCTCTCTTGAGTGGTCACCAAAATGTCAGCCTATGCTATTACGTGGCCAGCTGAACATATTGGCAGAGGGAAATGCATCTTTTGGAAACATAGAACCAATAAATAAAATGGCCTTCAGGGGCAATGAAAGTGTCTTGGTGTCAGTAGCGGCAATCAAAGCCATACTGGAGGCACTGTGGCCAAGAAAAGAAACGGTCTTGGTTTGGAGGAGAAGGGGGAGTCTGAGAAATGCTATTCCATGAATTTTACAGAAACAATAAAATTAAAGTCTCTGACCATAGAGGGTCTTTACAAGGGCCAGAATGAGTGATGATATTAAATCTTGAGACCTTGGCCAAATTCCAGCATGGGTAATTACATTTGGAAAATTTAAAATTCCCTCAGCAGTTTCTAATGCAATCCTCTCTGTGCCTCCTGATGCCAACCTACTGCAGGCTGCTCTGCATTGGTAAGTAACTGTTGACCTCTAGCCTTAAGGGTAGGAGACCTTAAAGCCACCAGGGAAAAATTCATTACAAATGTTCCTGTCTTTCACTTCTAAAGAATTCCACTTCCAAACACTTAGGTTGTTGTGGAAAAGTCTAGGGATCTTAAGTGTGATGTATTTGGCGTTGGGGCTCTTCCATGACCCTATAGACCATATCTGCGTAGTTAGAGAAGATAAAAAGATTTTCAGACTTTAGACAATCTGAATTGCACTCCAACTCTTCTAATTCTTATTACTTATGTGGCCTTAAGCAACTCTCTCTAACTCATCAATTTTCAAAAACTTTCTATGGTTTCAGAAAACAATGCCAAACCCCTCATGACTAGTCTACACTGGTTCTTACCTTATCTCTACCTACTCCCTGGAATAGATATTCAGTCAAGAAAACTGGACCATTTCCTGGTTCCTTTCTGTATGAGCTTGTTCTGTTATGCCTCTGGTCCCTGTTGTTTCTACTAAGTGCCTCCTACCTTTTTTTTTCTTCTAGACAAATCCTAGCCATCTCTCAACACTAAGCTCATATCATCCTCATAAAACCTGCCCTGATTTATCTGCTAGAAATCATCTTGTATTCCACAGTATGAATGTGTGTACAGACATCATAGCTTTTGTACTAGAAATTTACCTTTTAAGTTTCTTTTGTGTTTCCTATGAAACATAATACAGCATTTTACATTTACTGTTTTAATTTCTGAATGATTTTAATCTTTATTTTAATGTGATAACCTATCTGAAAATCAAAGCAGTTTTTAAATAAGCAAAAAATATAGTTCCTTTGAGATCATAAGTAGACACAAACACAATCTCTTAATTGTTCTTCCTTTCTGTAGATTTTAAGTGATATTCAATAACTACATCTGTGCAAATTTTATCAAACATATTTTAAATTTAATTATCTCTTGTGATTAATGTTGTGGCATTATTCTCTGTGATAAATACATTTGAATATACAGTTTTTTATGTGATTTCTTTTGGAGTCAAATTAAGTGACAGTTTATTAACTTTGCCAAATTTATGTTTGATCTAACATATGATCTCAGAAACATTGCCTTGGAAGATAAGTAAGGAATCAGCCAGTCTAGGTGTTCATGATACCAAATTTCAGTGTTAAGAGTCACTTCTGGAGTGAAGTGATCGTCATCTCACACAAGAACCACAACCCACAGGTCAGAATAGGGACTGGGCATCTATAATTATTAAATATAAAACAAACCATACAAAACCAATAAAACATAACTTAAATACTAGGGGTGACTTGGGTGCTTAGGAAGGGCTGATGACCACCATTTGGGGCGAGACTGCTAGGTCATGACCATTTTAAAGGTAAGGAATCAGAAGCTCAGAAAGCAGAAGTGACTGTGTCAAGAACAGGCAGAGAATGAGCACCCAAACCTAGACTGGAATTGAGGCCACCTAGCAGCAGTTAGGTGAACCATAACAACCCTTTGTTCTCCACATCTCCACCCCTACTCATCTGGCTGAACTACTGACTGACTACTTTAACTTTTACAGGCTATAATTGTAAAGATACAAAAACTCAGTATGTTAATTATAGGTCATTTTAAAAATTAAATTCAGAATTCTCACTGCTGCTTCTCTTTTGCTGCTTGGGATTCAGAGACAGCCACCCCAGGTTGGTAGGCCTCGAGTGCTGTTGCCTAATAACGGTAGTAGCTTCTGACTTGAGGGAGCTCACATGTTCCCCAAAGAGAAGCTATCAATCACCAACTAGCTCATTTTCCAGTCAAGTTATGATTCAATGACTCATGAGTTCCCAAGAATAGTGTGTGCATGAATAAAAGCTGCAATAATTATTTTATTTTTTTAATTAATTAATTTTTTTTTTTTTTGAGACAGAGTCTCACTCTGTTGCCTGGGGTAGAGTGCCGTGGCATCAGCCTAGCTCACAGCAACCTACAACTCCTGGGCTCAAGCAATCTTCCTGCCTCAGCCTCCTGAGTAGCTGGGACTACAGGCATGTACCACCATGCCCGACTAATTTTTCATATATATATTTTTAGTTGGCCAATTAATTTCTTTCTATTTTTAGTATAAGCGTGGTCTTGATCTTGCTCAGGCTGGTTTTGAACTCCTGACCTTGAACAATCTGCCTGCCTCGGCCTCCCAGAGTGCTAGGATTACAGGCGTGAGCCACTGCACCCAGCCTACAATAATTATTTTAAATCAATAGAAACAAATATATTGACTATCACATTAAGTTAATATGATATATTACCTCCCTGAGCCTCAGAATCACATTAAGTTAAAATTCTGTAACCTGAGACTATATGATTTTCTTGATATGGATAATAGTTACATGGTTGTGTTTACTTTGTACATATGATTAGTAGTTTTATATACTCATGTTATATATCAATGAAATATTTATTTAAAATAATAATGAAAATAATAATAGCATAGCACTTGGTTTGTCACTTAGAGCAAGGCAGAGAGTGGAGAGTAATTACAAGTTCTAGAGTCAAAATTTAAAACCCAGCTTTCTATCTTCCTAGTTCTGTAATGTTGGGCAAGTTATATTACCTCCCTGAGCCTCAGAATTTTTCATATATCTTAAGTAGGAAAAATAAATACTTACTGCAAGTGCTGTGATGATAATATAATCTTTATGGAAAGCATATACTTAAAGAGTGCCTGTCTCTCAGCAGGCATCAGTAACTCATTCATTTGTTCAAGCATTCTTTATGTCAAGCACCATTCTGGAATATAAAGTCAAACAAGTTACAGTTCTTTCTCTCTGAGTAACATAAATAATATTCTCCCCCTTGTTCTTCCAATACCTGATTCAAGTATAGTTTTCTAGCCTTTTCTCCCACCACTGCCCACATGTTCTCCAACTAGAGTCAGAGGATTCACTCTGCTTCACCCTTCCCATTCCTCAGTGGCATGGGAAAACTCCTTCCTCTGGGCTTACATGGAGTATCATACCATCTTTCCAAAGGCACTTACCACATCATTCTGAAGTTATTTTATTTATATATAAAATCATAGTTCACTGGAGGAATGGAGGAATTTTCTTCCCTTGCCCTGTTGTGTCTCCTGCCTTTTTTTGTGTGTGTGTGTCTCCATAAATCTTCATTCCATCCCATCTTCTGATCCCTTATAGTGACACCTCCTCTGCTTCTTTCCTTGATCCCCTCCAAACAGAAACCATTTTCCTTCTTCAACACTCTAATATACTTCAATTGAACTTTCTTATGGACCTTAGCTTAGCCTGGGAAAATCATGCCCTTTAGAATCTGTTAGACCTGAGGTTTGCTATGGCTTCAACATTAACTAGCTGCGTGGCCTTAGACAAATCAGTGTCTCTGACTATTTTCTCATGGCTAAAAGTAAGGATAACTATTTCTACATTTTAAGGCTACTGTGAGGTTTAGAAATAATGCCTTTTTGACGGGTATGCTATATGCTCAATGCCAACTGCTCAATGAAGACATTAAATTCACTTTGTATTGTGTAATCTATGTAGTATGATATCTTCTTCTCTCTTCTTCTGGCCTAAAGTGAAGAAGCCATGTCTACCCTATCTAAGCACTTATCATAGTGACTGTATAGAGAAAATGTTCAACACATTTGCATAAATGAGCAAGCAAAACATAAAACAAATTTGTCAATGCTGGTGGCAGAGAAAGAAACCCATACAAAGTCTCTGAAGCCCATATGACTATTTGGAAATTATTCTCTGGAGGTGAGTAATATAAGTGCCTCTCTGCTAGAGGATCATTCAGTCTTCCCATTGCACAGAAAAAAATTGGACTGACTGGCACAATCCACTCATATCGCTGTAGGAAAAAGAACATATTAGGATGATTTTAACTGGCCCTGACTGGTTGTTAGTCACCAGATGGTGACCAATTTAGATCAGGTCTGCCCTAAGGAATACTGCAATGGTTTAGTGTATGGAATAACACAGGTGATGGTATCCATATGAAGAACATGTCTTCCATTCAGATTAGATTTTGGAGGCTGGAAGCTGGTAAATATATTAACTATGTACAAGGCCAAGTTAGAACTATAAAAGCGAGTTTTCCCTTTTTGCATGCAAAGTTCTTGTCTTTAAATTTCCTGCTGTAGTGAAGTGTCAACATTGCATAATAACCATCCTCCAAGACTTTATTAAAATCCTGACCTTTGCTTCAAAGCTTCTGTTTGGAAGGAAAAATGTGAGGAGAGAAAATTGGGTCTTTTCTAACAGTCTCCAGGAAGACTCAGGCTATCTTTTAGAAAACATGCCTTTGCTTGTCTCTGTCACTGATATGTCCCTGTGATGACACTAGAAGAGCATCGCCATGAAGACAAGCATTCCACAGGAGGAAAAACCAGTTTAAAGGAGAAGCAACTCAGGAAATGGGATTCTGATTCTGCTACTGCAAGTATCCTGTGGGAGAAAGTATTGACTTCTGAGAACTGCAGAACTCTCTGCACAAATCAACCCTACTTAAACTCCTGCACTAAGAGACTTGACCAAACTCCAGCTCAGCTTCTAGTAGCCTAAGGTCATGTCTCTAGGATGACCCTAACCACCCATTAAAATGCCTGCCTGAGGAATCTCAACTCTGCCAGGAGATTGCTATTTGTTCTAGGGATACCTGATGACAGGCTCCTCCTGTCCTTCATTTTTTAGAGCATTTACTTAAAAGAGGTTACTATTGTGAATGTGCATCTTTTACAATTCACTAGTGTCTCTCTCAAGGACCTAAGAGACATTCCTTTAAACATAATTATCAGGAAGGACAGGACTTCTGTCCCCTAGTCTCTGTGGGAGGAGAGAACCCTAACTGCAGTAACTACCAAGTAGCAGACATAGCTGGCACCGCTAGTCATTCACACTGACCAAACCCATCTTTTTTTTTTTTTTTTACTTCTGTGACTCTACTGAGCCCTTACTCTACCCTCTCCCTCATTTTCCCTTTAAAATGCTAAATTACCTCTGCATAAATAGGAAAGGCGCTCAAGTGCTCAAGTCTTTTCTCTACTGTCAGTAGTAGCTAAATAAAATTTGTTTTCACTACTTTAACTAATGTCAGGCTGTGTTTATCTCTGATACCTCCATGTGGAAGCAGTGCCCATCTATGGGGCTCACCTCTATCCCTCTGCAGATAAAAAGTTTTGGGTAGGATCCAGGAGTTTCCTTTTCTTCTCTCTTCTTCCAGGGCTGCACATAACCTAGTCTGCTAGGCTGAGGGATATAGGAATAAGGAAAGCCTGCCACGACACAGCTGATTTTTTTCTTCCAAATTACTTGAATGTCTGTGGTTAGCTATGTGTGTTTAGGCAAATAAGCATGTACCTCTAACAAGATAGGTTAGCTCTTAGTAATCTACACCTTAAACATAACTTTGTTTAATCTGCTTGTTTTCCTACATCTATCAGATCCAAACTGAGGGAAGAGGGCTTTCATTAGAAACAGAAGCAATAGGAGGAATAGGGAGAAATGACTTGGGAACACGTGGCACCCCAGGGGGTGTGGAGACAGGCATGACTGGACTGCAAGGGAAACTTTGGATAGCTAGAGAACAGCAGTGGGGGTCAGGTGGGGTGGGAAGAAAAAAGAGCTGAGAGGCATAAAAGGTGAAAACATAAAAGAGAATGGAATGTGACATAATTACTTTTTTTACTTTTTTACATTTGTTTTTATTGTCACTCAGTCCTGTCCTTCACCTTTCTTCCAAAAGTTCAAAGTAAAATGTCTCTATACTGTACTTTCTTTACCTTGTACCCAGCAAAAAAAAAAAAAAAAAAAAAGAAAAGAGCAATTTGTTTTACTTTACTTACTTCTTCTCTTCTAATTATTCTTGCTTCCCCAAAATATAAATTAAAGGTGGAGAGCAATAAATTAGTCACTTAATATTTTGGGTTCTTGGTTTAACAATGAGACTCTTGGACAAGATTCATAATTTAAATTGTATTAAATAAATATTACATAATTACTACATGTCCAGTACTGTCCATTTGCTAGGTAAACATTTTATTATCCTCTTAGAGATTGCCTACTACTAGTTAGAAAAGCATTCCACAAATAAATAAATTAAAATGTAACATAATATAGAGTATTATATTATTTGCTTTGGTCGCCAAGAAAGGCTTTACTGAGAAGGTGACGGTTGAGTAGGGACATAAAGGAAGATATGAATAAAATGAGGGAGCAAGCCACGGGAAGCAGCATTTCAAGAAGTGAAAACAGTCAGTGCAAATGAATGGGCATGGGAACATGTTAGTGTGCTCGGGCAACAGCAAGGAACACGCAATGAGAGATTTTAAGAAGTATCTCAGTGCCAGATCATGTAGGCCCTTTTAGGCCACAATCAGAACTGTGGAAATTTACCTAATCATAATGAGAAACCACTGAATATTTGAGAGCAGTGTATGTCGTAATATTTCTTATAAAAAATAATGAATATTTATGTAATCCTTATAGATGCCAATCCCTGTTCTAAGTGTTTTACTTATATAAGCTCATTTAATTTTAAAATAGCACCCTGATGTATTTATTATTGTTGTTTCTATAGTTTTTCAAAAGAGGCAACTGTAACAAAAAGAAGTTAAGTAACTTGACCATGTTGTGTTAACATGTTACAGAATTTGAACTTGGATCCAGGCAGTCTGGCTTCAGAGTCCTTGCTCATAATCACTAGACTATATTTATTCTGTTTACTATTTACAAGGGTCTCTGAAGTATGAATAGTCTCTTTGGGCAAGAGTTTAAGCAGGGAAACCAGTGAGGGGAGAGATGACAATGACTAGTACTATGGTGGTAGTTGTGATGAAGAAGAGGATTAGTGGTTGGATTTGAGATGTATTTTGAATGTAGAGTAAACAGGTTTGTAAATGGGTTGCAGATGAGCAATGAGAGAAAGAAAGTGATAACTGCAAATTTCTAACCTCAGTAACTGGGTAAAATATGGTGTGTGTTACAAAGCTGGGAAGGCTGGGGGAGGAGACGGTTTGATGAGAGGTAGAAATAAAGACTTTGATTTTGAACATGTACTGTTTGAGATGTATATGAAACATTTATGAAGGGATATGAAGCAGGCAATCTGGTATATAGTGTCTGTGTTTGGGGCTGTAGATTCAAATTTGCAGGTTATTATTTTGATATTTTAGCATGCGCTATGTCTTGATAAAATCCCTGAGGAGAGAATATAAGCACTGAAAGGATTGAGGTCTAGGACATTCTAACCTTCAGAGATCATGAAGAAGTAGAGGATTCAACCAAGGAGTCTGATAAGGAGCAGCAGATGAAACAGATGGAAAACAAGAAGTCAAGTAAGAATGAGTGTGAAGGAGCAGGAGATTAACTGTCTAATGCTGCTAATAGGTCAAGTATTAATAAAATGAAGACAGAATTGACTGTTGAATTTGGCAAAGTGAAAGTCATTAGAGACCTTGACTGTGGAGTTTTAGGAACACAAATGTGACTGGAGTTGATTCAAATAACTAGCAAAATCCTGAGGTCCCTTATAACTATGGAAAGATAATTAACGATAACCTAAAAAAAATGAGGTGGAGGGTAGTAGCAGAAAGAAGAAGAGAATAACGCCTTTCCAAATACTTGAATCAGTTGAAAATATTTACCAGCTCTTACAGCATTGTTAGGCACTAACACCAATGAGTTTTCAGCTTCATTCTTTATTCATTCATCTTATTCATTTAAGCAATTATTATTTATCGAATGCCTAATATATAATGGATATTTAATGGATAAGGTTTTAAAACATTTTTCTTGGCTGGGTGCAATGGCTCATGCCTATAATACTAGCACTTTGGGTGGCCAAAGTGGGAGGATCACTTGAAGCTAGGAGTTGGATACCAGCCTGGGCAACATAGCAAGACCCTGTCTCTACAAAAAATTTAAAAACTTAGCTGGAGCTGTGGAACACACCTGTAGTCTCAGTTACTCAGAAGACTGAGGCAAGAGGATTGCTTGAGCCCAGGAGCTCAAGGTTGCAATGAGCTATCATCATGCCAATACCCTCCAGCTTGGGTGACAGAGCAAGACCCCATCTCTAAAAAAAACCAAAAAAACAAAAACAAACAAACAAAACTTTTTTTCAATCAGTAAATATAAAAACAGTTTTTCAATTGTTAAAATTGTTATGGTTATTGATATTAAACAAAATTTAAAAGAAAAAGTATGTATATACCCCCGTAATCCTAACACATCAACATTTTTCACATTCTTATCAATTGGTGTCCATGTCCCCATAATTTTACTCAATGCTATTTATTATAAGAATTTTTCTTTGTGTATAGATTTCCAGTGAACAGCAAATACTTCATTGTATAAATATACAGCATTGATTAGTTAATAATTTTCATTTCCAGTCATTTACGTTGTCTTCAAATTGCAATATACCGTGATTATTCTTCTATATTATTTTACAATTATTCATTTTGATGTTATTTTCATTAAGCTATAAGTTGCCTGGCTTTTATGTAGCACATGAGAATGTATAGTGGCTGTTTAAGAGCATGAACACTGAGTGACTCAGTTCTCATTTTGCATTCTCCACCTGTGAGCCTGTAACTTCGGTCAAGTTATGTAACTTCTCTTTAACTCACTTATAAATTGGAAACAATGATAGTACCCTATAGGCTGTTATGAGGGTTAAATGAGTTAATATATACAATGTCCTTATGATTGTGCTTGCTACTTTGTAAACACTATATAAGTGTTTGATAAGTGTTCTATATTTAAAAAACTTGGTGCCCAGGTTTAATGAATGAATAATAAATCAAAGAACAGTTTTAGTTTTGTTTTATACCAGTAACTTTTAAAAATTTTTTTGAATTATTTTCTCTTTGGTTCAGTAATAATGTTGTGAGCACGAATTATGTAACAGGTATTCAGAGATAAATAATAATTTGGGGGATTCATTTGCATAAGTGATATCAAGCAGTGAATAAACATGAATGCTTCTATGGCTTTGATCACACTGTTATTTCACGTTGGGAAGTGAAACTCCACCAGGGTGGGAGCAGTCTCTGAGTTTTGTATTGCTCTGTATCTTTAGGAGGACTGGCATCAGCTAGTTCCTTTCTTCTCCCCCTCCCCCCACTTATCTAGGTCCTTTTCTTCTTTCACATTCTTTTCCTCATTCTCCTTAAATGTATTCTCTGCATCTTTATTTTTTGAATAAATAAATGAATAAGATTCAATTAGATAACTCTAGGAGCGGGTGAAGTTAAGGAGATATGATGAGCAAGGCATGGTGAAGAGACAAGTCAGTGTGGCAGATTGCCTTTCTTAGGGAGTTTCAGAAATGGAAAGGAGTCAGGAAGAGCCTTTCCAGTCAGGAAGAAATCAGGATGGACTACCAGTAGGTAACAACAGAAGGTGCTAGAACAAGCATTAAGCTGATTTAATGAAAGCCATTGTAAAGATTCTCGGGATGATTATACAGACCACTACCATCTAGAATGGGAGAGGGCAGCTGAAGACTCTTGCAAAAACCCGGAGAAACGGGAATGAATGGATGAAAGGGAAATAATTCTTTGGAGATTATTTTCTTCTATAACCTATTATTTATTCATGCACTCATTCACCATACGTGTACTGAGTGCCTACTTTGTACCAGGCACTGTGCTAGGCGCTGAGTATTCACCAGTGGACAATACAGATTCATTCGTGCTGTCATGACCCCATTGCTTGTTCCCATGACTGTCACTTCAAGACAGCAAGAGCTCCGGGCTGAACTACCGAGATAGAATCTCTGGTTCTTCCTGTCACGCTCTGGGCTTGGCAGAAGGTGGCCGCGAAAACCGTGTAGCCTGAATTGACTCACGGCCTTGCAGCATGATTGCTAAATACACAGAGACGGGCAGAAAAAGTAGGATGGCACAGATCTCAACTGCGGGACCACGATCTTGCACTGCGCCCATGTGTGCGCCTATGTGCACAGCGAGGGGCGTGTCTTCCCCGAGCGCCTGGCAGCGCGCCCAGCTGAACCGCAGGACCGGTCCCCCCCTCTCCTTGCGCGCGCAAGCCCGCACAGGCTGTGGCAGGGCGCCGAGGGGCGAGCGCAGCCTCGCATCCGCCCCCAGGCCGGCCCGGCGCGGCTCCTCCTCGCTGCGGGCGGGACTGCCCTCGGTGCCGCCCCGCGGCCGCAGCTCCTGGAAGCCCAGAGCACTGGTGGATCGCGAGCCAAGGCGGCGGGTGGAGCCTGAGCTGCGTGGCCGCGGCCAATCGCGCCGCTCCGGGGGAGGAGCCCCAAAGGGGGGAAAAGAAAGTGCGGCGGAAAGTAAGAGGCTCATTGGGGAAGACTGCCCGGATCAGGGTCCCCGGGGCTCCGCTTTGGCCCGAGGCGCGGAAAGCAGCAGTGCCGGGTGACCCTGCGCCCATCCCCGCTGCTCTGCGTTTGCTGAGCCTGCTCAGCTTCCCAAGAAAGGTGAGTCTCGCGCTGCCGTGAAGGTTCCGAGGATCACTCAGCCGCAGAATCTCAGGGTAGATGGATTCTTAGAGATCTATTCCTTCGATTCTCCTATTTTACAGAAGGGGAAACTGAGTCACAGAACGGGCAGCGGCTACGATAGATCGATCGATCGCTCGATCGATCACACTGCTAGTTAGTGCTGAGGCCAGGATTCGAACCTGGCTGTCCATAGCTCCATTTTTGCTTTGCGGGGATTTAAGTAACGCAGTTGTGGGACGGTTGCTTGTTGCTGCCCCCATTCTCCAGCCCTTTGAGGGACCTACTCTTGTTTTCCTCCTCAGCACCGTCCCCACCTCCCCACCGCTTCGCCTTGGTTTCTCCAGAGCGCTGCTGTAAACTGTGGGCATAGAAGGAGGCAGTGTGTCCCAGCATGCCCAGTTGGTGTCATGTCGCTCCCAGCCCAGAGCTGTGACAGCCTGTGAAAATGCTGCCTGCATCCTCACTCCCTCTTCCTCTGACCTGCTTTCTCTGAAAGATGCCCCTGCCTCGGGTGTCCAGCGTGTCAGAACAGTTCCTGGCCGAGTCTGAGGAGAGGTGAGGGATACCGGTCGCCAGTGACCCCGTGTGGTCCTCACAGTTTCTCCCCAGCCCGGGAGAAAGCGGAGAAGTGGTCCTGTGGGGCATAGGAAGCCTCTCATTTAGCAAGAGCTGACTTCATGGAACCATATAGCCCCTTCCCACTTTTAAATACTGGGAAGGAACAAGGAAGCTGAATTAAAGAAAAAAAATGGCAAACATAAAAGCAAACTTCTGCTGTTTCCTTTAAGAGCCGGTCCCCAGCCTGTCTTTCTTCCACCCGCTGGTTGTGAAATTGTGAACCGGGGCGTCACGCGAAGCATTTTGCTGCTCTGCTGTGCAGATACCTGGGTTAGCTACAGGCTGAGAAAGGAAAACTTGCCTGGTTTTGACTCTGGCTCTGCCCATGTGTTAGCTCTGTGTGCCTGGGCAAGTTATCCTACCTTTCTGATACTGTTTTCCCTCTTCCCCCGGCCACAAAATAGAGATTATAATGGTCACAATGAGCCCTTTTGGTGTTTGGGAAGATGAAACAGGACCATTCAAGTAACATGTGTAGCACAGTGCCTCGCCTGGCACCTCGTTGGTCCAAAACTCATGGCAACTATTGTAAATTTCATTATATAGTAACCCTGGAGACAATGGGTTTTCAGAAAGGTGATTTGATTCTTAGAGTGGCATTTAAAAAAAATCTATAAATGTGGTAGTGTTTTCTTCTTTGTAGTTTTAATAGTTCTTTTATAGTAGGAGTTTTTTTTAATATTGTCTATATGTAACATGGATCATAGATGGTTGATTTAGAATATAAAATTGATGTTTCTCAGTGATGTGAATTTCCTACGAGTTTTTAGGCAAAACCTTGGGCCTGTGACCTGCTGTGACCTGAAGCACACTTTATTGACAAAAAGGGTCTTAAAATTGATGAGAGGTAAAAAGACAAGAAGAGGAAATTGGAATTGCAGCTATGTTACAGATTGTTCTAAGCCTTCTATCCTTAGGCCAGTCAAGCAAATTTGTATTTTTTAGCTAGTATCAGAAAACAACAAAATTCTCATCTATTTCTCTTGGATTGTACAGGGACACTGCTAATTTCAGACCTTTCCAGATACAAACTTGCCTTATTCAAACACACACACAGACATGCACACACACACACACACACACACACACACATTCTCACACTACTCTTCTTGTATTACTGGTATTTTAAAATAAAACAGCTTCCCTCATACCCCCCTTCCCTGCGCATAACAATTGATTTTATTCTGATTAACTTCATATAATTATTTACTGCTATCTACTGGCTATGCTTTAAGTCCCTGAATTGAGAGTCCAGCATTTATAGTTTGCTGCCTCCTTCACAGTCCATAGCATTTGCATGCAGTATTGATGAGTGCTGGAGAAGGGGGTGTGATACATCTTGATGGAAGGTAAGAGCCTGGTGATGCCTGCTTAGGTACCTCCCACACCAAGCATTTGTAAAGGATGGGATCACTTGCTTCCATGAGCTTGTTCCGTGTGCATGCATTGTGATGAGCTGGCTGGGGTACATCTGAATGTGTGCCTGAGAAACAGGGGACTTGTGGGGAAAAGGAAAATGTTCAAAATAAGGTCAGAACAAGGGGATGGAAGGGAGATTAAAAGCTAATTCCTTTTGGTACCATACTGGTTCTCTGAAGAAAGCATGCCCACTTATATACCTTTCCTCTTTATACAAATTGTTATTTGTTGTTACCAAAACTGGATATATGTATAGAACTTTAACATTTGCAAAGTGCATCCCACATAGGTTATCTTCCTTGTTACTTGCCATAGCCCTGAGAGGACATAGCAGGCATACTAATAGTGGAAGAAACTCATGTTTTGTGGTCAAATCTACTTGATTTCAAATTTCAGCTCTAATACTTACGGTGAAAAGGAAAATGTTCAAAATAAGATCAGAACAAGGGAATAGAAGGGAGATTAGCTGAGTACTACTGAGCAATTTATTTCACCATTTAAATCTTCTGTTTTATCCAATTCTAAAATGGAAAAAAAATGCTTACCCCTTGGATTTTTATGATGATTCAATTCAGTAGAATAGTGTTAAGTGTATGTAGTGAGTAGGTGCTCATTAAATACCTCTTCCTAACTCATCTCAATTATTGAGAAAAAAACTGGAATGAGATTCAGAAAAATGAGAAGTTGCAAGGGGTTGTGTGGTTAGTAAGTTTCAACCCTGAGAGTACAGTTCACATCTTTTGACTTCTAAATTATGGCTTTTCTTGTCACACCCTGTTGCCTCTCCAATGACATCTTTACCAATTTACTTCAATTATTAGGTTGACCTTATTTGGCTAGAGATTTCAAGGTAAGCTTTTTGTTGAAAAGTGGATATTCCTTTGCTAAGAGAACAATCCTTGAACATGGTTCTAGGAAGAGGGAGTTTAAAGCAATGATCTCTAAGGCAACCCTCCTACTCTCATGTGTTTGATGTAATATGCCTTCAATTCATAGGAGGAAGTGTACTATGAAGACATCAATTTCAGAATTATGTCATGCTTTTCTTCTTTTTCTGAGTGGTTTCTTCTCTGTGCCAGCTGCATGCTAGTTCAAAGGCTGGTAAGACAATTGAACAAGAAATACTGTGAGTGTTCATAGCATTATTCAACTCTTTCTCCAATTCCATAGGTGAAGAGTGTAACAGAAGGAACAGTATGTAATGCAGCATTTGAGAAAAGACTATTGCTTGCTGGTGGTGCCGATCCCTGTTCTGGAATTTTCAGTCCTTGTGGAAACTGATGGCTGTAGGCTTAAGTTGGAAGATGAATGGATCTGCTTCCAGTCCAGGCAGTAGGGCCATTTATCTATGGAGACTCCTCATAGGCCATCTGGTTTCTCTTCTTTGTAGCAAGCAGATAGGCTTGCCTACGCAGTTGTGGAAGAAATATTTTGCTCCTTGCTTTTGGCATTTGGGAGCATATGTTTGCTTTTACCAAAAGGTAGGCAGTTAGCATCATCTTACCTGGCACAGTTAGGAAATCAGAATGTGGCTGGAGGAAATCAGAGAAGGGAAGTAGAAAAAAAAGTTACCTCCAGCATACATACACACAGTTTCATTTGTTGCTCAACTTCATTAGGCTTTTGCTGGTGACACAGATGTAGGATCTGGTGAGTCACTGTTGCCTTGCCTGTGAAATATTAAAGAGAGCCACCTACTGTGCTCTTTGCCCATTTTGGAAATTGTTCCGTGTGGGGGGAGAAAAAAGACACCAAAGAACAGGAAGGTTACAGAACATTTGGTATGTGATATTTTGGAAGATAAATTCAGGTTAGCTACTCATTTGTTTTGTTTTTTTTGAAATGGAGAAGGCATGGTTTACACTGATGGAGTTGTTGGGAGGCCTCCTTCTAGTCTGATTTTATTCTAACCATCTCTAGCAGCTGTGGCAGTGTGGATTTTTAGAGTCTGTCAGGTTCCTGAGGCAAATTATTCTATAGGGATGATCCTCAGGCTTTGCAGCTGGGAAATAGGGACACTGTTGCCTACTTAGAAGCTTAAGTCCCTATTTCAGCAAATTATTCATAGGAGACATTTAATAAACACTAATCCTTTCTTCCGCCAACAAGTCCTTCCATTTATCAGTCTGTTAAATTATGATCATCAAACTTTAACAGCTACCCTTATGCCGAGTGTTTTAAATATATCGTCTCATTCAATACTTGCAGTAACTCTGTATTTTTTTTTGAGGAACCTGAGGCTCACAGAGGTCAAGTGGCATGATGTATGTCACACAGCACAAAGCAAGTACCAATGTTGAGACTCATCTATGCCATTCATTTTAGAGCTAGAAAGGACTTTATATTGTCCTGCCTCAGGACTAGACCAGGGAACCTTGACTAAGACCCACCCCACCCCCATCCTGCATTCTGATCCTGGCATCCCCTTGTCTGTGACTGAGAAGTCTCTTTACCCTTGGACCTAGAATGTGGGAGAGCTGTACAAGATGATCTCTAAAGTTCTTCAGCTGTGATACATTGTGTATCTTTCTTTAAGATTCCCTTTAACTCTGATTCTGTAATCACATCTCCTTGGCAAAAGTCAAGGCTAAAAGGGGGAGAGGGGAATAAAGAGAAAATACCCGTATTGTTTTATGCTCAAGAGATGTATTTTGTGACCAAACAGAGAAGGGCAAGGGAAATCAACATTCACTGGTGCATTGGTGCACTTTTGTCATTTCCTTTAAGCACAAGAGTAACTTTCAGATATATATTATTGCTTACCTTTTACAGATGAAAGAACTGAGGCTCTGAGAGACTGACACACTTCCCTAAGGTTATCCAGTTAGTAAAGATTGGAACCTGTGTGTGCTGAGGACAAAGCTTTTTGCTCCCCTATACCATGTGGACTAGACACCAGATCATACACTCTGAGGACATGGATAACTAGATTCATAAATGCCCCCTCTCTGCATCTTCACACCACACCATCTCAGCTGCTATCTCCTTTCCTCCTTTTTTCCTTTCCTTTCCAGACATGCTGCTCAAATCCTTTCTTGATTCCTCCCAGCCCATAGAGCTCCTTTTAATACTTATAACATAGATTTTCTTTTTTCTTTTTTTTTTTTTTTTTTTACTGAGGGCCAGTATTTATGCCTTTGTTTTCGTTCATGTCCCTGAATATCACCGAGGCAGCTGAGGACTTGGTTTATTCTGCCCTGTGCCTAGCACAGTGCCTTGTACATAAGAAGCATAAAATTGAATGGATGTTGGATTCTTATTATATCAGGTAGGCCAAGAATTGGTTTTCTGGTTTTCTTATAGTTTATCATATATCAGATAAATGATAAGGAGCCACAGACTAAGAAGATTGGGCATCGCTGTCTCAATGATGGAAAAACACGTTTCTATCCTAATAATAAAGGGTGTTTTGCAGCAAACACAGTGAAGGATGACACTGAAATGCATGTTTGCATATATTGACAGCAAGGCCAGTGTCATAAATAAATTACTCCAGAGAAAGTAGGAAGTTTCCATGGAAGTGGGCAGCTGCAATGAATGAGCTTTGATCTCAAGATTTCTAAAAGCAGTGAAGAATTTATATCAGGTCAACTATTGTTTGGTATAATTGGCATCAGTTGACCATAAGGATGAATAACCTTTTGTGTCTAGTTTATATCTAGCAGACGCCTGTGGTTTCTACCTGTCTGGCACATAAGTTCTTATGATTACACTGGCTTCTTCCTCTTCCAATCAATGTTAAGGCAACAAAAATGAGAACCAGTCATTTTATAAAATATGATATCTGAAAATGTTCTTTTCATAGGTAGCACAGTTCCTTAAGCCAGTCATGTTGTGGTTAGGTGCTATGGCAACTTGAAATTGTGGCCGTGTAACACAGCAGGAGTTGATGTCAGACTGATCTCCCTGGGTTTGATTTTAGACAAGTTATTTGGCCTGTCTTTGGCTTATTTTCATAATCTGTAAAATGGGGATAATAAACTGACTTTGTCAGGACTTTGTTAGGTGTCAGTCATGTGCCATGACATTTGTTAAGAGCCCGGGGCATGGAGATTTTCATGTTTATTATGATTAACGACAGCAATGATAATGACTTCATTGCATACCCAATTCTGGATTAGAAAGTGGAAGGCCTACGTTCAAATAATAACAGTTTTTATTTATATAGAACTCTAAGCAGATGCACAAACATATAGTATTATTATGATCTTTTTACAGCAATTCTGAGCTAATCAGGGCAGCTGTTGCCAACATTTTACATCCTGAGTGTTAAGTATTTGATAAGGCCATACAGCCAAATAGTGCCGCTAGGACCCTTGTTCTAACTTCAAAATCATGTTTGTTTGTTTTTTTTTCTTCCCTCTCAGCCATTCAATACACCAGCTCTGGTACAGATTAGTTCATTTTCCTTCTCTAGGCCTCCTTGCTTTCACCCTTAAAATGAGGAATTTGGACAGATCCTCTCTACGGTATGGTGTTCTATGAATCGGTGACTGCAGAGTAATGGCTTAGGAGATAGCATGATAGGCTAACAGCAGAACTCCACCCTCTCTACAGAGACATCTGCACATCATGGCATGGAAAGCATTGTAAGTCCCAGAAACCTGATAGCCTCATTGGCCTCTGTGACAATCACAGCTGAGCACTGCTCCAGGATTCAGATGTATAATGGCACCTTTATGTCCTCAAGAATGTGATTCTGTCACATTCCTCTGACCAGCAAACCATTCCGCTCATTACCCTCAGGATCCAGGTTTGGGGATGGGAAGAAAAAGTAGACAACTGGATTAGTCACATAGACGTTTATTGTTTTAGAATGTTTGGAAAATAAAAATAGAGTCTTTTTTTTTCTTTTTAAGCAGGCTCTTGGCTGCACAGAAGCTTTTTTTTTTTTTTTTTTTGAGACAGAGTCTCACTCTGTTGACTGGGCTAGAGTACCGTGGCATCAGCCTAGCTCACAGCAACCTCAAACTCCTGGCCTCAAGTGATCCTCCTGCCTCAGCCTCCTGAGTAGCTGGGACTGCAGGCATGTGCCACCATGCCTGGCTAATTTTTTTCTATATATTTGTAGTTGACTAATTAATTTCTTTCTATTTTTAGTAGAGACGGGGTCTAGCTCTTGCTCAGGCTGGTTTCAAACTCCTGACCTTGAGTGATGCTCCCGCCATGGCCTCCCAGAGTGCTAGGATTACAGGCGTGAGCCTCTGCGCCCGGCCTACAGAAGCTTTTTAATTTAATCAAGTCCCATTTGTTAATTTTTGTTGTTGCTGTGATTGCTTTGGAATCTTCTTCATAAATTCTTTGCCTAAGCTGATATCTGTCAGAGTTTTTCTAACATTTTGTTCTAGAATTCTTATAGTTTCACATATTAGATTTAAGTCTATTATCCACCATGAGTTGAGTTTGGGGAGTGGTGAAGGTGTGGATCCTGTATCAGTCTTTTACGTGTGGCTATCCAATTTTCCCAACACCATTTAATGAATAGGAATTCTTTTCCCTAGTGTATGTTTTTGTCAGCTTTGTAAAAGATCAGATAGCAATATGAGAATGGTTTTATATCTTTCTGTTCTGATCCATGCATCTATGTCTCTGTTTTGGTGCCAGTACCAATGTAGTTTTGGTTGCTCTTAGCTTTGTAGTATAGCTTGAAGTCTGTAAAGTGATGCCTCCCAAATTGTTCTTTTTTCTAGAGGTTGCTTTGACTATTCGCAGTCTTTTTTGGTTCCATATGGAGTATAGAACTATTTTTTTGTAGATCTGTGAAAAATGGCGTTGGTATTTTGGTGGGGATTGCATTGAATCTGTAAATCACTTCTGGTACTATAGACATGTACTATAGAAAACTATAGAAAACCTACAGAATGGAAGAAAATATTTGCATGCTATATAACCAGCATCTATAAATAACTCAAACAAATCAGCAAGAAAAAAATCAAATAACCCCATAAAAAAGTGGGCAGAAGAAATAAACAGAAGCTTTTCAAAAGAAGATAGATTAATAATGAATAAACATATGAAAAAATGGTAACATCTCTAATCATCAGGGAAATGCAGATCAAAACCACAATGAGATATCACCTAAGATGGCTTTTATCAAAAAGTCCCCAGACAACAGATGCTGGCGTGGATATGCAGAGAAAGGAACCCTACCAACACACTGCTGGTGGGACTGCAAAGTACAGTCTCTGTGGAAAATAGTATGGAGATACTTCAAAGAACTAAAAATTGACCTATCATTTGATCCAGCAATCCCAGTACTGGGGATTTATCCAAAGGAAAAACAGCATTTTATCAAAAAGACACTTACACTCCAATGTTTATTGCAACACAACTCACAATCACAAAGATGTGAAATCAACCCAAGTTCCCATGAATACAGGAGTGAATTAATAAAATGTGGTATATGTACACCATGGAATACTACTTGGTCATGAAAAATGGTGAACTAATACCTTTTGTAATAACCTGGATGGAACTAGAGACCATTCTTCTAAGTGAAGTATTACAAGAATGGAAAAGCAAATACCCACTATTAAATTGGAGCTAATCATTCAATGCTCATGGGCACATATGGAAGTAAAACTCAACAGAAACCAAGCAGGTGGTGGAGGAGGAAGGGGCAGGTAAATTTATACCTAGCAGGTACAATTCACCCTATCTGGGAGATGGGCACACTTATAACTTTAATTCAAACTGTACAAAAGCAATTCATGTAACCACAATGTTTGTACCCCCATAATATCCTGAAATAAAAAGAATATTAAGAGGAAATTAATTTAGTATTATAAATTAATTTGTATTGTAATTACTGTAATATATAACTCAGTATTATAATTTGCTTGCATGAGTTGGTGTGCATCTAATGCCACCCTGGGGCACTGTTTATGTTTGACGGGCCCAGTGTTGAATGAAGTTTTGAGAGCCCATTGCTAATGAGTCCAAGGTGTAGGGTCTGACCTCTCCACCACATACACACCAGCGAGCTGTGGTTCCCTCAGAGGACTGGTCACTTCCTATAGGTGCATGTTCTTTACCCAAGCATGTGGGGGGGAGGGCCTACGATTTGTGATGGATCATAGATCATCACAGATTAATCACCTGTTCTGAGAATTGAAATCTGAGATAGGCCATTAGTATCAAAAACAAATGGAGAAAATATTGTGTGTGATTAAAGTCATGGAAAGAGCTATTGTTCCTGTGAAGCTTGTAGGCTTCCATTGCACTGTAACACATTTTAGTCTGAATTAAACATAGAGTAACTAGGTAAAGGTGCTACTTTTTAGATATAATTTAGCTATTCAAAAGAATGGTTAATTTTAGGACTAATCATTGCCTAATGTAATTCCTATTCAGGGAAATAAACAGTTTGATAGCTTAAAAAAAAGCAGGCTCTGTATCACTATTAATCGCTATAATCTACAAAGAAATACAGTAATAAAATAATTGGCTTTCATTTGGATTTTAGCATTATGAGAACACATTTTCTGCTTTCTTCTTTTGAACTTTTAGTGCCCACAGAAGAAGCCTGACTCTCATTGAAATACAGGAGTTCTTTCAGTTTATAGAAATGATGGAGACTTAAGAGTGGTAATACACACTAAATAGTACTTTTCCAGAAGATTAGACTTCAGTTTTCTGATTATAGAGTGAGACAATGGTGGGAACAGGATTAAAAGGATAGAGTAGTTAGGAAAAAATAGTCTTGCTTTGAAATCAGGGTTGGGTTTGAATCCTAGATGCCGCTTGCTTAGCCTGTCCAGACGTCATTTCCTCATCTGTAAAATGGTGATAAACATGTCCTATCTATCTCGCATCTCTATCATCTATCTATCTCTATCTATTCTCTATTTATTAGTGATGATAAAGTAAGATAAAATATATTCAGCCCCAACCATGTAATAGTGGCACCTAAAAGGCACTCAGTAAATATTCCTTCCTTCCACTGTATTCAGCACTGCTGTTTATCCAAAGCTTCACCCATTTGATGAAACTCAGATGGAGAGGGGGAGTATATTGGGTAGATACCCAGCTGGTCTAAGAGAATGTGCCCCAGTTTGGAATACAGTTTGGCATACAGTAAAGATGGGATGGTAAAGATAGGAGATGAATGTGATATTTACTTTAATATATCTGGAAATCTTTCATGTGGAGGAGGGATTAGACCAGTGATAAATGATGGTGCGTGGATCATCCACATCAGAATCATCAGGATAACTTGTTAAAGAAGCCCATATCTTAGGGGCTCCTCACTGAAGTCTGAGATTCACTAGATTAGAATTTTCAACACTGAGAGGCAGTATTTTGTAAGGGTTCTGGAATCTTTTTATGTAGATTCAAATTCTGCTCCATCTGTGTAATCCTGGGCAAGCTATTTAATTTCTGTGTATAAGATGAAGATATATACAATACATAGCTCATTGGGTTGTTGTGAGAGCTAAGTAATTTAATACATATGAAGTGCCTGAAACAGTGACTGGCACAAGTGACCACACATTATTTCACTTAGTGTATCAGCCGGTCTTCAAAATATCTTGCAAGACCTTGTATGATTTACATTTTTTCCCCTCTCTGACTGAATGTGTTGGGTAACTACATGGCTATCTCGTCCATCTGCTTAAAGTCTTTGCTCAATGTCTTCCCAGTGAGGCCACTTTGATTGCTTTATATAAAATTGCCCCATCCCCACCCCTGCCATTCTGTATCTCTCTTAACATCCTCTGCTTTTTTTTTTTTTTTTCTGTAGCAGTTGTCACCTTATGGGCTTCCATATGCTATTTAACTATTTTATTTAGTCTATTGTTAATTTTTAATTTCACCTGTACTAGAATCTAAAACCCACAGGATGGGAACACTTGTTTTGCTTACTGCTGTATCCCAAGTGCCTAGAACAGAGCCTAGCAAATAGCAGATGTCCAATCATGAGTCAATGATAAATAAATAAATGTATAGATAGATGTTAGCATGATTATTTGTCCTCAAGATGTAAAAATAAATAGGTGAAACTGGATAAGCAAGCAAATTGTATATATAATATTGGAATAAAATTTGACATATATATTCATATATATACACATATATATACTTACACACATATGTGTGAATATATATGGGTATATGTGTATATGTTTGGAATGTTGACTATTTATATATTTGGAATATTTAAATAATAATTTATAGATATATATGTATGAATGTATGTGTGTGTATATATGTGTGTGTGTCTGTGTGTGTGTGTGTATTTATCTTAAGAGTTGGCTAAAACTGCCTGGGAAAGCAGAGGTGTTAAAATGATCTATTGTTGTTAGGATACTATAGTGATACTCTGAGAGAAAGACAAAAATATGTATATATGAATAAATAGAAAACAGACAAGTAAACAGAAGAAATATAAGTGATCAGGATAAGAAATGAGGGACAAGGATTAAAATAACAACAACACTGGAGGGATGGAATAAAGATCCTTTTAAAAAGAGTGGTCAGGGAAGGTACCTCTGAGAATGTGGCATTTAAATTAAGAAAAAAGCCTGAGAAGGAGCCGAGAGGCCCAAGTTCATCACTGAGGTGGCATGGCCTGGTGAGATAGAGAGGAGGTAGAAATGAGGTTTTGAAATAGCCCAAGTGCCCATAAGTGCATGAGTGGATCAATAAAAAGTGGTATATGTATACCATGGAGTATTACTCAACCATAAAAAAATGGTGAACTAATATCTTTTGTAACAATCTGTATGGAAATGGAGACCATCCTTTTAAGTGGAGAATCACAAGAATGGAAGAACAAAACCCACATGTACTCACTACTAATTTGAAACTTATAAATCAACATTCATGTGCACATTTGGTAGTAAAATGGAAATCAAGCAGGTGGGAGGGGGTGAAGTTGACAGGTAAATTCACACCTAATGGGTAGAATGCACATTATCTGAGTGATGGACACATTTATAACTTTGACTTAAACTATACAAAAGCAATTCATGTATTCAAATTGTGTGTGCCCCTGTAATAGTCTTAAATTTAAAGAGAGAGAGAGAGAGAGAGAGAGAGAGAGAGAGAGACAGGGGCTAGATCAGACTGCCCTTGCAGTCCATCATAAGGAGTTTGGATTTTATGCAAAATGTAGCAGGAAGTCACTGAAAAGACTGAAGCAGGCTAGTGACCAGCTTTGAAGCCTTAGATTGAGAGTGAAAGAAATGAAGGAATGTATTAGTTTATTAAGTATGAAATGTCCAATATCGTTAAGTACTAAGTTTGACAGTTGATATCCCTGACATTTCACTGTGACACTTCTTGTTTTATGTTTATTGTGAAGGTACATCCTCATCTTTCAAATGAGTATTTTGGCTTGTGGTTATCTTTCAAATTTTTTTGAGAGCAAATTTTATGAAACCACAGATAAGTCAAAAATTCATGTTATTTTAGAATATGAGTTATGTCTTGGAACTGATGCAGCACAGACAGCTAGAAATATCAACAAACTGGGAAGGATGTGGCTAATGAACGCACAGTCGCAGGTGGTTTGAGAAGTTCCATTCTGGGGATTTTAATCTAGAAAATGAGACACGTGGGTGACCTGAGACCATAATGATGAGCTGAAAGCTGTAGTGGAAGCTAATTTAACCTATGTGTGAATTAGCAGCAACGTTTGATGTTACTATTTCAACAATATTGGACCATTGGAAACAAATGGGCAAGGTAAAGAAGCTGGATAGATGGGTTCCGCATGAATTAAATGAGCATCAGAAGAGAAATCATCTCGAAGCTTGCCTTTCTTTGTTGTCACGGCATAAAGGCCAAACACTTGTGATTATCAAAAAGAATGATATGGTGTACCATGTCATTAAGTGTGATGAAAGATGGATTCTTTTTGATAATCACTAGTTTTTGGCACAATGGTTGGATAAGGATGAAGTGCCAAAACAGTCCCAAACTGAATATTCATCAAAAAAAGCTAATGGTGTTTGCTTGGTGGTCCAACGCTGGTATTATCCACTACAGTTTCATGAAACCTGCTCAATCGATTACAGGGGATGTCTACTGCAACTAATTGGATGAAATGGTGAGGATGCTTGTGATTAAGCAGCCCAGACTGGTCAATAGAGACAGGCCAATCCTCTTACAAGACAATGCATGACCGTATGTCACACAAACAATGGTGCTCAAACTACAGAGGGTGGACTTGAAAACTCTGTCATCCATTGTATTCACCAGACCTTGCACCAACTGCCTACCACTTCTTGTGGGCTTTGGACCACTTTTTGCAAGGAAAAATGTTCAATTCTCAACAAGCTATGGAAAATTCCTTTCATGATTTCATTGCCACTCGCACTCAAAGTGTCTTCGCTGCTGGCATAAGCAAGCTAACTTTAAGATGGCAAAACTGTGTCAGTGGTTTAGTCACATACCTTGATTAATTGTACTGCTTCTTGTTTGAGATATAACAAACTACACTTCTGATTCAAAATCAGACATATCATATTTAATAACCTTAATATAAGATGAGAGGATAAATTGCTCTGATCTCCCATAGGCTGTTATGAACAGATGAAAAAGACAATTCAGTTTCATTGATATGTCATTCATAGCCTCTGTTTCCCCTTAGAAAGTCTCAATGGGGGAAAAAACAGCTAAGATAGGCAAAACAAAATTTCTTTGCTTTTTCTCAAATGATACCATTCTTATTTCCACATGCATTAAGTAATGGATGGAAATGTATGCACTGTTGCTCAATTCAATTCAGCTAGGAATTTTGCAGTTCTTGTGTAGGTGTTTTATGTAATCAATTCTCCAAAACATTGATCCTAGAGCTATTTCCTTGTGAAACTTCGGCTACCAGTTTCTGAAGTCTGCTGTACTGCAGAGTGAGTATATGAAAAGTAAATTTAAGATCAATTTGTTCTGTCTGGCCCTGCAAGTTTAAATGGTACCTAACTCTTCAGGAAACAGCTTACAGGCCATCTCCTCCATGACATCTTTACTGGCACATGCACATAAAGTTTCATGTATGCCTCTTAATAATATGAGTTAAAATCGTTTGATAGTATATGCTGGATGTTATTTCAAGTGCTTTTACAATATTCACTTTTTTTTCCTTGAGATAAAATATTTTTAATATTTAGCTCTTACATATGGATGAGAACATAAGAGATTTGGCTTTTTGTGCTTGGCCTATTTCACTTAACATAATGTTCTCCAGTTCCATCCATGCCATTGCAAATGGCAGGATTTCATTCTTTTTGTGGCTATATAATATTCCATTGTGTATATGTACCACAATTTCTTTATCTATTTATCCAGTGAATATTCACTTTTTGAAGCCTTAGAATAACCCTATGAGACAGGTACAATTATAATCACCATTTTACAGATGAGGAAACTAAGGCCCAAGATCACAGATTTGGTTAGTGATATATCCAGTATTTGAACTTAGGCAAGCTTAACCATTATACCATCCTGTCCTTTGATTGTAGGAAGTAAAACTGCATATTTATTCATCTCTATTTGTCCCACTCACTTCATGGTGCCTTAGATGAAGGAATAGTTCAGTAAGTGTATTGAATCAGTGAATGAAGAGGTGACCTAGTCTTTCAACTTGTATCGTTTCACTAGTATATACTGATAAAAACATGGGTTTTAGACTGAGACATCCTGGGCTGGCTGATACTACTCATTACCTCTGGGATATGATAAAATTACTTCACATCTCTAAACTTGTTTCTTCAACTGTGTTGTTGACACAAAGATTAAATGCTCACAACATTTAATGTTGTGAGCATTAAATGAAGTATGCATGTAAAGTTCTTAGCATGGTACCTAGGGTATAAAATTGGTGCTCAGTCCATTTGGGCTGTTTTTTGATTATTTTTTAAACTAAAATAACCTCTTCAAACATGCTTACACTTACACACCAGGAAATTTTTAGTTGTGCGTATTTTATTAACTTACCTTTAAGAATCAAAGCCAAAGATCCAATCATATAATCAGTGATATTAATTTTGTTCCAGGGCCCATTCTGGCACCTTGTCCTCAGCACAGCATGCACTGTAGATTCTGATAGGTTTTCTTGTAGGAAGAAGAACCAGTCTTGCGGAATGACAGGGGAGCGAAAGGTGCCATGTGACCCACCTGTCTCTTTTCCTCCAAGCATCTGACAGGCAGCATTTCCAACCCTGCCCATCCATCTCCTCAGGCTGAGTCTGCCTTGCTGGAGAGTTATTTTGTATTCCAGTGATGGCCCCAGAGCATTCTGGGTGACAAGGAAAAAGCAGCAGGAGGCTAAAATTTTGCCCCAGATAACATTTAATGAGGTTAATTTAAAGAGCTTGCCGGAAGTTTAGGACCTAATATTGATCCAGTGCTTCTTGTGTGCCAAGAGCTGTGCTAAGTGTTTTATTTTCATTATCTCATTCCAGCCTTACTGCAGCCCTATGCAAATTTTAGATGTTAGTTGTTGACCAAATTTATAATTAACAAATAAAAATAAAAAGTGCCACAGTTGCCTCCATGTGTGTATTGGGGGACTGTGATGATAAATATTTCTTGTGTTTTGCCACATTTTTCTTCAAAAGCAAATCATGCAGGGTTGCAACACCTTTGGGGACTCCAGGGACATTGCCTGCAGTGAAGACATGTTTGGCAGAGAAATGAGGCAAAGGGCGTGTGGGGAAGGCAAGAAGGTTCATTTCAGTTCATGGTTTATTTTGCCCAAAAAGAGGCTAGTAACAATGAGCTGAGTTCTATTTTGTTAGTTGCATATATTTGCTTATTTGTAAGAAGCCAATAAAATGCCTATTTATGATGACTTTTTTTTTGGTTATGTAATGTTTAAAAGGTGTAACTTTCATCCTCCCATATCTCCCAAGTAAAGTTCAGGTATTTCAATGAACCTGACAAAGTTTGATGATTTTCTATGAAGAAAGATCTATGTATGTGCACACACACACACACACACACACACACACACACACACACACACACGAGAACACTGCCTGATTTATAGTTGGCACTCTGCATATTTGTTGAATGAATGTATTTTGAAAAACACCCTATTCTTTTTCTTTCTATGAGTGAGAACTGCTGCAGGATTTTTAAAAATCGTGAAATTTCAATATGTACCTTTCTTTTTAAATTTTTGCTTTAAAAACAATTTCAGAAGGAGATTATTCTAAACTGTGGGCATTACTTAATTTTGGTTATACAGGACAGTTTATTGGAGTGGACTGTAATTCCTTTAGAATTTATTGAGGTGAGATCATTTACTCATATACTAAATGGCCCTAGACTGGTATACTTTTAAATTTGTATAATCTGATTCTCATAAATTCTCTGTCCTTTCTCTCTCTTATTGTCTGCTACTTCTTGCTTTCTGCATCCTGCTTTAGCAGTTTTCTCTGCATTCTCCATACAATTAGCATTTCTGCTTTACTGTAGACTAGGGAGCTGAGTAATGAATTTATTGGAACCATGTGTATGATAATACACAGCACTGAATGCAGACTAGAGAGACTCTTCTCTAAGGTAAGGGAATGGAAAGGTATGGTAGCTGTAGTAATAGTCTTCACATAAGTGAGGCAGTATCACACAGAGTAGCACTGGGTTTTGGTCACTTGTGTTAGTAAAGGGGGTGGTGGCAGAGATAGTCATTTACTCTTTTGAATAATAAGCATTTTTTGAGCAACTTCAGTAAATAAGATACTGGTGAGATACGGAAATTTAAAAACACACAAACACAGCCTCTGAATAGTAAAAATGTAGACTGCTATGAAAGATAAGATATACACAGGGATTTATAACATACAATATTTCAAACAGTGTAAGAGTATTTAACATAACTTTAAAAACATATGTAATAAAACATTTTAGTGCTCCAAAATGATAGACAAATGTGTAACTCAGGAAGGGGTTTATGAGAAAGTTGTATTTAAAGTGTGTTTTGAAGTGATGGACAGGTTTTGGACATAAAGAGATTGGTGAGGAGGAGTGGTATAAGAATTAGGGTCTGACCAGGGGATCAGAAATGATATGGACGAATGATATGGATTATGGGATTTATTAGAGAGAGCTACAACTGTGAGAGAAGCTGAGCAGTTAAAGGCCTAGAAGGGAACAGTTGAGAGATCAGAGAAGAGTGACTAACCCTGAACCCTGAGAGGGGGCTGGTGACAGTCTGTGGAAAGCTGTTGCCTCTGCCTGTGGTAGGCAGGCAGTGATAAAGAAAAGCTGGATGTGAAGTGGAAGAGGATGGTGTGGAACCCACAAGGACAGATTGCACCCTTAACTGTCTGTCATTGTATTTAACCCTGATGACGTGGGTTGCCTGCACAGGAGGCTGGTGCACACAGCCATAGAGCTCCACATCTGCCTGGCCTCAGCCTTGGAGAAGATGAAAGGGGCGGATCTGGCAGGAGTTTAAGGAGCAGTGGGCGTGGCTTCCCTCACCTAGGGGTGAGACAGCAATCAGCAACAACATGTGTGAGCTGTGGCAGTACCCAGGGTCCCAGACGGACCCTCTGAACAAATTTCTTTATGGGCAACTCTACCTTGGAACCATAGAAAGTGAGAGATTCTGGGAAATATAATTCCAGTTTAATTAAGTTAGCACAGTTAAAAACTACAAGTGACACCTCAGATAAAGGGAGCAGGATTAAAACATGGTGAAAGAAGGAAATAGGCACCTTACTTGAGGACAGACCAGTTGGACTGGAAGGTAGCATATGAGCACAGGGATCACTGAAGATCGGACTTAAACATACAAGCAGGGACTATATTGTTGAAGACCTTAAATATCCTCTTGAGGAATTTGCACTTAGTCCTATAAGGCAAGGAACACACTTGAATATTCTTGAGCAAGGGAAGGGCATTATCAGATCTGTGTTTTAGACAAGTCAGGCATTGGGTATCAAAGCACTGGAGATTAGAGGGGAAATAAGTGGGGCAAATTAATGAGGATTCTCTTATAATAATCCAGTATGAAAATTTCCATTTCCAGAGCTCTCTTCTGTTCTCACTGAGGGAGGTGGCCCAGAGTCATCATAAGATGTTTTTAGGACCATCCTGGGAATTAAAAATGCTAGCGTATGTTACAAGCCAAGGTGATTTTCCCTATGTCCAATATTGTCAGCTATAATGTTCTTATGGCATTCCTAGAAAACTTTTCTTTAAAATTCCCTGATGGTTCTGCTTGTAGTATGTGAAGAACAAGGAAAACTATATCTGTAATTGGAACCTAAATAAAATTCGCTTATCCAACTAGATCAGTATCATTGTGAGGGGAGAGACCATATAACAAATTTAGTATAACAAATAGTTACTTATTTCACTTAGTAAACTAAAGCTTTTTTGGCTTTACTGAGTGGTAATAAAAGTATTCCCTTATTTATGTCTAAATGCCCAATAATTTACAAACTACTTACATGCTCATTATCTCATTCAATTTGTTAATAGGTATGCAAGATCTGAAGTATCTGAAGATAATTTATAATAAAATACTGGAGATCAGAGGTTGTGATGACCATCAAGTGGCCACTTAGCCCTTGATGATTCAAGAGAGCCCACTGGAATTCTATATATTAAGTAGGCACCTTTCTGTCACTCATCTTCCATTTCACTCTATGTACCAGTGCCTGATAATCTTGCGATGTGTATTTGGTCATGCTCTGTCCTTGTTCTAAATCTACCCATAGGTTTTAGACTTCATCAGTTTTAATACCATTGTGCACTCAGAGAGCATGCTTCTTGTGTCTCAGATGTTACAGTTCCAGCTGTTCTGATTCCTCACCTACCTGAAGTATTTTTACTGCTTTTCATTAAAGCACAGAACACCAAAAACAGTGTAAAAAACATACCTAGGCAAGTACCTTCATATCCTCAGGAAATCCACACATCTTTGAGTTAGGTCATTCCATAAGTCTTCCCTGTCAGCACTTCCCAGCACATACTCCTGAATGTTTAAAAACCAGCCATATCTTCTACTTGTCAAGACAGGGCTGAACTCATCTACTTGACTTATTTAAAACACATACTTACACCGAGAGCTGCATTGCCAGAGATTTCCACAGCTGACAACAAGTGAATAGAAAACCTTACACCCTCCATTTGATATACCCTTGCAGTGTTTTGCCCTTCTGGGTGATGCATAGGGCCTATCAAATTGGGGTGACTACCTCAGGTTCTTCCTTTGGGCAGTCTAAGATTTTTTAGTTAATGATGTAGAGACATGGACTTAGGGGAACAGGAGGAGGCATACAAAAATCAAGTTTTCCTATCTGCCATTAAATAGAGTAGAGTACATGTAATGGTTCTCAAAGAATACTAGATTGCTGAAGTCAAAAAGGCTAACCCTGGCTTTGCAAAAAGGCCACAGAGGAATGTACCATGTCAAGAGTCAGCCAAACCTGTCTAAAACTGGCATTATAAATTCCAGTGCAGTGTACTTTCTAGTGTCATGTGCTGTTTCTTCTGCCTTGGTTCTCACACATGAGTGAGTATTGGCCTCATTTTCCCTTACCAGATCTGTGAGTTTTCTACTTCCTTATATTTGCTATAGTATGCAGGGAAAAATTTGGGAGAATCAAAGGCTAGACTTCAATTCATAAGGAAAAAAGGAATAATAACAACTAACAAATTTGAGTGCTTACTATGTACCAGGTTTTTTATAAAATTATCTCGTATAATCCTTATCCTTAATTCGATGAGGTACATCATTGACCCTGTTCCCCATAAACATGGTTAAGTAGCTGCACAGCTACAGAGAAAGATTTGTGCTCAGATCTATGTGACTCTATAGCTTATAATGAAACCTTGTGCCTTGCGTGAGTGTGCTGAAGTTTGCCCTGTATCCCATGGCCCCTATCCAGGTCAGCGTATCCACTTTGCTTTTTATACAGCTGAACTTCTTGTAACAGGTGTTTAGTTACTGTGTTAATTTGCTGACAATTCTCTAGAAACCCAGCTTGGACTGAGCCAGCCCCACTGGTCATTTAAGTTTCTGGCTTCCTATTGCTTCCTTTTTTCCTTTTTCAATTTCCTTTTAGGCTCAAACAGCATAGGAGGCGCCTTAATCGATTGATAAGAGTTCTTTCTGTTTTAATGACATTTTCATTTCCTTATGTGTTTCTCACTTTGAGGGTTGGAGAGGGGGTAGTGGAGCAAGTGTTTTTCAGAAGCCCTAGTCTCTTGTTTTTGAAAGTGAAATCCATGAAGATATGGAAATGCTGATGTAAAACCCTGGAATCTCTGTATCAAATGTCCATAGGTGCCTGTGGAATAGGGAGGCACCTGCCCAACACGGTTCCAGAGACCTCACCTAGCACAAGTTGGTGGAAACTACAGGGAATCAGGGCCCAGCTCAACATAGTAAGACCTTCGCTACAAGTAGGGCCATATGCAAACTAAATTGGTAATGAGTTCACCATCACTGGAGATATTTAAAGACGGCCTAGACATCCACTTGGCAAGGATGTTACAGGGAGATTGAATATTGGAAAAAGGAGTTTGAATCAAAATGACATTTAAGGGCCTTTCCGGCCTTGAGGTTCTGTTTTGAATTCACTTAGAAACTTTATATTGGGAATAAAGGTTTCCCCTTGTTATAATTAACACCAACTAGTGATGTCGCCTCCCCCCGCCCCCCTTGCTTCCCCGTCTGAACAACTACTCGATTTAAGAAGGGGACTTAGGATGAGGAAGGATGTGGTTCCTTCCCACTTGGCAGCACTCCGTGTCAGAATGAGAGACTTGTGTCTGGGCCTGGCACAGTTCCGTCGGGCCCTCTTATCAGCCCAGTCGTGTCTGTGACCAGAGCACGTGGGAGGTGCACATCCGTGTAGAGAAACTCCCACTGGCTGCCAGCTCTGGTGTATTTAAAAAAAAACCCCTAATGAATGCAGTCTTGCCCACGGCAAACCTCTTGGAAGAATGATGACACACCCCGAAACAAGTCCGAGTCAGACCAGACAAGCATCCCCTGAAAAACACTCCCTTTGCAGTTGGCAGCATATGAGAAAGCCTCTTTGAGAGCAGTTTTTTTCTCCCATTTCAAGGGAAAGCTGCTTGTAGGCTAGGATGTCAGGAGAGAAAAACTCCTCTTTTTTTTTTCTATTTTCTTTCTTTCTTTTTTTTTAATGGCTTACTACTAATCTGAAAGCTCTGCTATTCAAAAATGATAATCCTTTAATTTAATGTCAGAATTGATACAGTTCCTTGATTTTTGAAGGGAAGAGTGTTCCAGTGATAGGAAGTGTCCAGAAGCTGATTAACAGCTTTGATTTGAAAGAAGGAAAAGAGAAAGACAAAAGCTGGTGGTGGGTCCTAATGACCAGTGTTGCCACTAAGAATGGACAGTGCTTTCCAATTAAATAAGGTGATCTTCTCTCCCAGGACTTACAGGGACTTTAATAATCTCCAACACCATTTAATTTTTTTTTTTTAAATAAAGCAAAATGTTACAGCTCAGTAAGCTTTGCTCAAATCTATCATGTTTGGATATGTCAAGCTATGAAATCTCATTTTTTATAGGGAAGCTTTAGGAACTCACAGATATCTTAAGTCAGGTCAGTCCAGTTGTTCCCAGGAAATAAAGATGTTAAAAACTTCTGAGCTGGAAGGACTCCTTAGGGATCTGATCCAACACTGCCTGTAAGAAGCTGGACCAAGAGTTCCCACATACACTGTAAATCTCCACAAAGTCATGGGGAGAGAACAAATAACTCTGGCTCCTTTTGCAGCCTGATCATTGCTCCTGGGTCCAAGTAGCTGTCTTCTTTTCATAGTGGACCATCGCCTGTTTAGACATGCCTCTTTCCTGGATATAAATGGTGTGTTATTTTTAGGGAACGGTTATGTTTGTTAGTAGTTTTCAGAGTTGAGAGCCAGGTCTGAACTGGGAGTCAAAAGCTATGTCTTATCACATTTCTCCTAGTGAGTTACTGACCTCATGAAAGTCACCTCTCTTTCCTGTGCTCCTATTTCCCAAATAGTGCCCCAAATAACAGTATTGACTTCTGAGATCCTTTCTGATTTTCCAGAGGTCATCTTGATAAGAAGATAGATAAAGGGTGAGAGAACTTAAAAAAAAAAAAAAAGCAAAGTAAAGTGTGGGGCTTAGGAAAATAAGAGTCCTCTGTTTTAAATTCATCTCAGAAAACCAGGAAACTTTGTATTGCATACTGCAGGGCATACGGATTTCCCATATTTGTCTCATTTCTATTTTCTAAGAGCTGACTGACTGGAAACATGAATCATAGCCATGAAGAAGCTTAAAGACTATCATGTTCAATTTACTCATTTCACATAACAACCTTGAAGCCCTTGTTCAGAGCTACTCAGAGCTTTGAACTCAAGCCTCCTTCTTTGAGTGATGTGCTCATTTGTCAGCAATTTTAAGTACATAGAGAAAGAATCAGGCTAGATTCTCAAAGTTGACTGATTCAAACAATACAATTTGATGACCAGAAAAATATGCAAATCAGGAGATCTGCTTTGTTGTGAATACATGCTACTTAGTTTTCCCATGATACATGTGTTGGACCTAAGCCCTTTTTGTGAAGCTCTATGCCTAGCCAATAAATAATGGTTTTTTCCCCCTCTTGGGTTTTAGAAGGTCTACCTTTACCAAAAAAAAACGTGCCTTATAACTCACTCTCAGTTCCCTACTGGTGCCACCCATGTTCACATTTCTGATCTATAGTATCTCTTAAGGTAACACTTCAGTTCTCTGAACATACTTGATGATGGGTACATTCTAGCTCGTCATGAAAAATTAAGGTTTTAGTTTCGAATTACCAATTATGTAATCATGGAGTAGCTATAAAACCCCGTGGCATAAGACCACATATCCTGGGTTACAGCTCTAACTACTTCCAACCCCCCCATTGACCTTGGATAATGTTGTCTTTGTGCTTTTGTTCTTTTGTCTGTTAAGTGCTGGGGTTGGCCCAGGGTCTCTCTCAGGTCTACTGTAATAGAGGATCTTGTAACTATTTTGGTAGGTTGTCTTTCCAAAGTGTACTCCATACTATACTGCTGTCTTATAGCAAGTATCATGAGAAATTATATTTTCATTAATAATTCAGGGCCATGATTTTGAACATCAATTCTTTTTCACTGTGCATAACAATATCCCCAAGGCCCACTGAAATTTGAAAGACCATAATACTAAATGGCCTCAAGTCCCCATATTCCTGTGTGTTGTTTTTTTTTTTTAACTTTTCTTGTTAGCTTTTACTATCTCAACCCTCTTACTGCCATTAACATACTTACATATAAAAACCATTTGCCCTTCATCCAAGTTTGCTATTTCTCTGCTTTGTCATAAGGACTCAGATAATCAAATTGTTAGAATGAGGATCTGAGGGTCTGTACTATAGGTCAAGCTGATGCATCCTACTTACCATTTAGAGCTCTAGTTTGCCTAGTTGTTGGCTACTGGTATTTACTTGATAATTGAAATGTCAGTTATCTGGTAATTGAGTTACCTAGTGTTGAGGTATGACTATATGCCTCTGATTCTGTGGGTCTTACTTTGCTTTTCAATGTTAAGCTCCTTGGCCAATAGACTCATTTCAGATTTTTACTGTGATCATCTGAGTAGATGCTAGGGACCCTACTGATTTTCAATTAATTATAAAGAAAATGACCATAGCCTAAGTGTGTTATGAAAAGGACATATTTTTAAAAATAATAGAAATGTCATCAATAGGGACATGGTTAAAATATACTTTGATATAGCTGGACAATAATTATATACAACTAATATATACCCATAATAATTAAAAATTTAAACATTTAAAAAGGAATGAAGTATAATTATATGAAATAATCTGGGAAAATGTGAAAGATATATTGCAAAATTTAAAAAAGCAACTTGTAGATACACACGATTCAATTTTTGTAAAAAGAAAAATTAAAAAGTTAAATATGAAAAAAATAGTAGTTACATGTGCTTATGTTAGGAGTGAGATTGGATGAATGCTGAAAAGAGAGGAGAAGGGGATGTCATGGTTTCACTTCCTACCTAAAATAATTTTTAAAAGAGGGGATAATGGGATCATAGACAATTTTCTCCTAACATTATTATGAAAATTTAAAAACATACAGCAAAGTTGAAAATGTGTTATAGTAGACACTTATATAACTACCAGCTAGATTCTACTCTTAACATTATGTAATACTTGCCTTATCACATATATATCCATTTATGTAGCGGTGGGTGATTTTATGTATTTTAGAATTTTTAGACTTTTATTTATTTAAGGAATTTACCTGGAACCTCTTGCTAAGTGAGACCGATAGCCTATTCCAAAGATCCATAATGCCATATTTAAAGATTTTGCTGATTTAGATAGAAACAGAAACATGTACTGATAGAGAATTTGTTAGATAACTTTACTTTAGGTAACTTTTCTCTTCTTTTGTTTTATTATTAATAATGTCGATGAGGAGGCAGTGAACTTGCCCGTTAGGGTTTGGCAACTTGCTTGAGTTTCCTAGGCATTCTGTGAGTCCTCTCTGTTCTCTCCTACCTTGCATTGACTTGGATCTAAGCCTTTGCATGTAGGCAGCTGTGCAAAAACCTATGCATTTTTAGAGCCTCGTTTGATTTCCTTTTTCCAGAATATTACATTATGAAACATTTCTGGAAACAATCATCTTTAGACAATAAATACCAGTGATTTTTTATTTTACTGAGCTGCTGCTTGATGTTAGGGTGCTGAGCTAGGGACAGACCATATTTTGTTGTGGTATTACATAGTCTCATTTGAAGAAAGGTTTTTTGTTTAAGGATGAGCTATGATTTTCAGAGAGGCAACTATGTTAGAGAATAATAGTGAGAATTTGGTAATAAATATCAAAATGTAGAATATGAATAACTTTGGACCAGATCTAAATTCCAGGGCCTTTATACTACACACAGGGGTCCTCAAACTTTTTAAACAGGGGTCCAGTTCACTGTCCCTCAGACTATTGGAGGGCCGTTGGAAAGTGTGGCACACATTCCACACATGTGCACTGTGGGCGCAGGACCTGTCGCTGCTAAGCAGGACAGACAGCCAGGGCAAAAACACCCGGTGAGCGGGATAAATGTCCTCAGCAGGCCGCATGTGGCCTGTGGGCCGTAGTTTGAGGACTCCTGATTAGAATTTGCTCATTTTATTGCAGATCAGATACCAACCCCCCCATAATTATGGAAATATGGTCAAATCCACCTAAGATGTGTGTGATTTCTCCTTGGCATATCATTTTAGGCCTATTTCCTATAATTCCTTTTCTGTTCCTCTGTAGGTAATACTCTAGTCTTACTAGATTTCATATTTTCCTCTAAATATCTCCTGTTCTTTTTTTGCTTTAAGAACTTTCCTCAGTTATTTTCTCTTTTTGTAATTCTTTCTCTTCTTTTCTTCCCTCCTTTCCTCTTCAGTCCCAGCTCTCTCTGTGTGCTATTTCTGGTTCCCGCCAACCCACACAGGCACAAACACACCTGTTACCTCTGCTCCTCTCCATGTTTAGCTGTAGGATCTTCTCTATGAAACTTTTCTAAATCTATCAACATTTCCACAGCTCTTTGTTTACACTTTATCACTTAGACTGTTGCTTCTTAATGTGTGATCTGTGGAATAGCAACCACAGCAGTCTCTGGGGATGAACTAGAAATGCAGAATCTTGATTCTTGTCCTAAACTTTCTGAACGTGGATCTCCATTTTACCTATGTCTCCAGGTCATCTTTATGCATTTTACTATTTGAGAAGTATTGTCTTAGAACAGATATCCAACTTTTCCTTTCACTTGGTATCTTTTGTGTCAGAGGATACTGCTAGACCCCGTCTTGCCATCAGGGGCTGTTATCTTCAGCTTTCATCTGCAAGGCAGGATGGAGGGCTTGGCACACCTTAACGGTGTGCTGTTTAATGAAACCTTGCGCTTTCAGTGAGGGGGGTGCATGAGGTGTGGGGGCCAAGGAAAATTTCCCCTGTGCCCTCTAATTAGGTTCACTGAAAAATCAACTCATAAAAAGGCAGATTAATTGGAGAAAAGACATACAGATTTTTTTAATGTGTACACAAAAGCCTTCAGAATGAAGACCTAAAGATACAGGGGAAATTGTCCATTTTTATGCTTAGTTTCAACAAAGCGAGGACAGCCATGTAGAAATATGATTGGACAAAAAGGTTATGATCTAATGCCAATAGACTTGAGTGGGGAAACCCAGGAGGTTATGGCTGTCTAGATTCTTCCTGGCCTCTCTGAGCATATATTCCTTCCTTCTGGGTGTGGAGCAGGACCCTCTTCTAGAATGGGGGTCTTAAGAACTACAGCCAAACAAAGTAAGTTAGATCATTTCATTATGGCCAGTTTTTACACAGAAACGTGGAAGGAAAGTTAGAATAATATTTTTAGGTTTTATGGCTGGCTTTGGAGAAAAGGGATTCTAGTTTCTATAACCCACCTTGGGGAAGAGAGATTCTAGTTTCTCTGGCTAGCTTCAGGGGAGACTGGGACTGAGAGACAGGAGGGCAGGAAAAGGTCAAAGAAAAACTTTTGCTTTTGTGGCTACTTCTGAGGTTTTCATTTTGAGTTTTCTAAGTCCCAGCAGGGAAATATATGAATACAAGTTATAATATTTTCATGATTTTTGTCAGCTAGATTATCTTTCAAATTGTCTCATTCCCATCACTGCTGTGGTTGGGTTTTCTAGACCCTGGTACAAATGGACTTATCAAATCTCAGTTTCTTCCTCTCACTTCTTTGAGAAAAGCCACAATGATGTGGGTGATTAGAGCATTCAGAAACTCAGGTGAATTCGCTGTCCAAGTGTTTATATTTAAAGCACAGGGAAATAATTTGCATTAGTATTTTATAAATAGGATTATATTTGTATAATTGTCATAATTGTGTATTTGTGTCAAGAATTGGAAACCTTATCAAGAAGTCAGAGTAAGGTCCAAAATCAGATTTTGGTGCATCTGATCTTAGGAAAATAACATTGTTTTAGTTGATTATATTTGCTTTTGTAAAATGTGACAAGTGAAAAGCTTTATTTTTTCAAAAAGGCTTTTTCTTTCTCTGATAACAGATTATCTTCAGCTTCTTTCTCCCAAGGTCTCCATCTTCCTCACTTTTCATGTTTGCTGTTTTTCTTATTGTCTGTTACTTCTCTCTTCTCTTCTAGTCTCTACGTATTTCTTTTGTACTTTTCTTGGTTATTCCACTTGCATTCTAATACTCAAAACATTTGTACTGTCTGACTCTGATGATGTCCCTGATCCTTCACAAAAATGCTGAGTGTAATTAGTAAAATTACAATAAGCATAAATACATAAAATAAAATAATGATGATAATTAAAGACATAAATAATATAAATAAAATAAATAATATAGCAAAATAAAAATAAAACAAGTATAAATAAAATAATTAAATAAATATAAATGATATAAATAAAATTAAATTTAAATGTAAAAAATAACCAAACATATTACTGTTTGGCTTATTTAAGAACAAACCTAGTAGAGACCTGCCATTTTTATCTGTAATTAAAAACAAATCTTGAATATATGACACCTCTTACAACCATTTTCTTTTTAGATTCTAAGATTATGAAATTGTGAGCTGGCTCACTCCTGTAATCCTAGCACTCTGGGAGGCCGAGGCGGGTGGATTGCTGGAGGTCAGCAGTTCGAAACCAGCCTGAGCAAGAGCGAGACCCCGTCTCTACTATAAATAGAAAGAAATTAATTGGCCAACTAATATATATAGAAACAATTAGCCGGGCATGGTGGCGCATGCCTGTAGTCCCAGCTACTCAGGAGGCTGAGGCAATAGGATCGCTTGAGCCCAGGAGTTTGAGGTTGCTGTGAGCTAGGCTGACGCCATGGCACTCACTCTAGCCTGGGCAACAGAGTGAGACTCTGTCTCAAAAAAAAACAAAAAACTATGAAATTGTTTGAATACTCCTTTCTATGTTTATTGACTAATAATTTTAGAAGATATTTTCTAGGTCTGTGCTCTCCAGGTTCAATGGATACAAAAATGAATTATAGAAGAAACGAAATGAAACTTGTTTTGCCTTCAAACCTTCAAGGTGTTCTCATTGAAATGGAAGCGATAAGACGTGCACACATAACCAAATACGTAACATAAAGTCATAGAGTTTTTATTTAGAGAGATCAAGGAGGTCTTGGATATATAGAAATGGCAGGAATTAGCATTGAGGGACTAGTTTAGATGAATTCTGATTACTGTTATTCACATTCATAGTCATATTCTCTCTCTTTCTCTCTCTCTTTTCCTTCTAAGTTCTCTTATTGCTTTTTCTTCCTTTCTGTGCTTCCATTTTTGTCTTTGGTGGACAAATGTTTATTAACGTCTGATGTCTGTTCTAGAGCTAAAAGCCTCAATGACACAGGATTCCCTTTTTGACAGTCATTTTGCAAACCCTTCTCATGAATTTGTCTGTAGTGTAATTTCTTCCTGTCCTGGATGTACAATTAACCATTTATTTGTTTTCAGAGATACCAATACTCATATTATTTTAAAATTTGTTTTTTCTTTTTGTGCAGAAGTTCATTTGGCTCTCTTTTCTGGTTTTCCTGCTTGTTTATAATAAAACAGGTATTAATCTTTCTTGTGTGTGACTGTGTTGTATGTTTTGTTCCCAAAAATCTATTTTAGTGAAAATTATAGAGGTTATAGGTTTAGGAGATATTGCAGAAATAAGATTAACAATAAGAATCTTCTCCCAACCAAGAAATTCGCTCCACAAAACTAGGAAAGAAAATGCTTTTATTTTTATTATTTTTTATTTTTTAATTTTTTTCAGCATATTACAGGGGTACAAATGTTTAGGTTACATATATTGCCCTTGCCCCATATGAGTCAGAGCTTCAAGCATGTCCGTCTCCCAGATGGTGTGTACTGCACCTATTAGATGTGAATATACCCATTCCCTCCTTCTCCTTCCCATCTACCTGACACCCAATGAATGTCATGGCCATGTGTGCACTTAAGTGTTGATCAGTTAAAACCAATTTGATAGTGAGTGTATGTGGTGCTTATTTTTACATTCTTGTGATACTTCATTTAGTAGAATGGTTTCCAGCTCTATCCAGGATAATGTAAGAGGTGCTATATCAGCATTGTTTTTTGTGGCTGGATAGAACTCCATGGTACCACATTTTATTAATCCACTCATGTATTGATATGGGCACTTGGGTTGTTTCTACATCTTTGCAATTGTGAATTGTGTTGCTGTAAACATTCTAGTGCAGATATCTTTTTATAAAATGCCTTCTGTTCTTTTGGGTAGATGCCCAAGTAATGGGATTGCTGTATCAAATGGTAGTTCTTCTACTTGTAGCTCATTGACGTGTCTCCATATTAACTTTCCACAGAGGTTGTATTAGTTTGCCATCCCATCAGGGGTGTATGAGTGTTCCTATCTCTCCACATCAACACCAACATTTAATGTTTTGGGACTTTTTGATAGAAGCCATTCTTACTGGAGTTAAGTGATATCTCATTGTGGTTTTGATTTGCATTTCCCTGATGATTAGAGATGTTGAACATTTTTTCATATGTTTATTGGCCATTAGTCTATCTTCTTTTGAAAAGTTTCTGTTCATGTCCTTTGTCTACTTTTTGATAGGGTTGTTTGATTTTTTTTCTTGCTGATTTTCCTGAGTTCTATATAGATTCTAGTTATCAGCCCTTTATCAGAGAAAATATTGGCATGTTACACATCCGATAAAAGGCTTTTATTTTTATTATTGAATAAACATTAAACCAGAATGTGATGTGCATCATAGTCAATGCAATAATATATTGGAAAGACAGAAAGAAACATCACTCTTTTATAAAGCCAAGCAGCCCATTACATACATATTTTCAAGATAAACAATAACTTGTCCTCAAGTAAGCTCAACAGCACCATTTGTCACACATAGTTCATCCTAACTTTCCATGGTAATTGGGGTGACCATCTGTGTTACTTAATTGATTTTATGCAGAGGAAAAACAAACTTTTTATATCTTTATGACAGGGGGTAGATTTGTAACCTAGAGCAAGGCGCCCACCGAAGTTAGGCTACAAATCTCCTACAGACACTGGGAGATAGGAGCACTATTTCCCTTGATGTTTAGCTTTTTAAAAGATGGCCCCAAGATCTTTGAAAAAGGCATTGCTAGGTCACAGAGCTAACAAAAGACCTGTTTAGTCTTCAAAAGGATTTATATATATTTCAAAGAGTGGAGAAAGTACTTTACAAGTTTTCTAAAGTAAATGCTCTGAAAACAACAAGGGGGGTGGGGAATCTCTTCCCTTATTTTCAACAAGAAGAATTATGTCTCTTGTTTTTAATTTGGATCTGTTTTTTACAGAAGGTAGGTCATATTTCAGTATATTTAACTAAGTAGTTTAGAATTAAAGTCTTATCTTTTTTTGAATTTTGAGATTAATCAGAGATTCAACTGATGTTTGTCTTTGGCCTTGTGTTGCAAATTATACTCTCCCATGATGGTATCTGATTTGAAAATTCATTAACATTTCTTTAATTTGTATTTTTATTGTAATGAAATATACCTAAAATTTTACCATTTCAACCATTTTTAAGTCTCTTGTTTTATGGCATTAAGCATAATATATTCACATTGTTATGCAACTGTCACCACCATCCATCTCCAGAATTTTTCATCTTTCTTAAGTGAGACTGTACCCTTTAAAACGAATTCTTCATTTTGTCCCCCTCCCAGCCCCTGGCAACCACCATCATTAGTATTTTAACCTACTTATTTAAAACTCCTCATGAAATTTCAATATTTTGCCTATGAATGATGCATAAAGAGTTGTGTTTGCTCAGGATTTTAAAGACAAAAATGTTTTCTTGGGAAACTGAGAAAAACAACTTTAAATCCTTTGATTGTAGTGCTTCCATTTATACAAATGATGCTACACTAATTACAAATAATCGAAGTCTGTACAGCTCCCCCAGAAACATCTCATTTGTGCCACCCCATTACTTTCAAAGTAATTTAAAAAAAAGCGCTTTTTAGTGAAATATTTTTGCATATAATTCAAAGATTTTACTAATGTAGATTTGGCACTTCCCATGACCTTTGCTTCAGTGAATCTTTATGTTTCTTACTTGATCTTTTGGACACAGCAAACTAAATACTGAACACTTCCTTCATGTGTTTCATTTTCTAGTCTGCCATGGGCATTGTGGAGAATGATATGAAAGAACCAGGGCAATCTACTGCACTTGGAAAACCTTATTTAAAATCAAGCTCTGCTCTTTGATTGCTGTGATGTCTTGTTAAGGCACTTCACCTTTTTATACCTAATTTCATCATCTGTAAAACAGAAAAGTTATGTTCCTTTCTGAATAAGTTGTGTGGATATCAAATAAAATGAGACATGAAAAGAAGCACTCTATATGCTGTCAAAGCATGAATTATTTCAGTAGAGTAAGGTATCTAGCATATAGTAGGAATATGAAAAATATTTGTTGAATGAATGAATAGAAATTGTTTTCAAAGTTTATTTTCCTAGAGCTGTCTCCTCTGCATATGTACACTAGCTTGGTTTATAACCTCCCCACTCTTGGCTTTCCTCTGATTCCTTACCATACCTTTCTCTCCTTACCCAAATTACACTTCAGGTTTGAAAACACCAGAGTTCAAATTTTGGGGAGTGATCTGAAGGGGCTCAAGGAATTTCTGCTATATTCTACCATAAGCTATTACTTTCTAAATCAAACTGCTTCCTCAAAGCTTCCAGGGGGTTAGAAATGGCTGTTAGAAACAGAGTTACCCAATGGATCACCGTTAGGATGAAGGGAATTGTCTTTTTCCATCCAGCGTTAGCATGCTCAGGGGATTTCACCCTGGACAAAAAATGTGCTGGAATAATATTGAATCCAAACTGTGAATCCAAATTAAACAATATTCAGGGTCTAATTCCAGGAGTCCCCTATATGGACACTTGTCCAGGAGCTCACTGAGCAACTCTCTTATTCAGCCCATGCACAGGATAAATGCAAATGTATGTACTATAAAGCAACCAAGGCTTGCATTGACAAAGGCAGGTGACAGTTCCAGCCTATTTTGTTGACTGTAAACTGTCTAACATATTTTAGTGAGAAAATACCTTTCTCAACATGATCCAGAGAAAGAAATGAATGTTGAGAGACCAAAAGTGTGGAAAGCAAATGAAAGAGTTATATTAATAGTATTTTCCTGGACTGAGAAAAAAGCCTGTAGAATTGCTCTATTTAGAAGACGACAATCATTCAATCAGTAGTCCAGACCATTTTCTGTGTGCCAGGCTTCATCCTAGGTCCTGGGAGAAAACAAATGAATCAGAGGTAGACCCTGTCTGCAAGGGTCTCAAGAGAGAAGACATACACACTTAATTGTAGTACATGGTAATAAATTACATTACTGGAACGGTAAGAGAAGCATAGTGAAAGTTGTAGGGAGAAGGGAGAAATTACATCTGACCCAGGGAAGCAGGGAGGTTTCATGAAGGAACTGGTTTTGAAAATAGGTCTTGAAGGATGGGTGGTATTTGTGCATGTGGAGAGGGGAATGAAGGACATTCCAGGCAGGAACGATTAAAGAGGAAGGAAGACACAGGGGTGATTTATAGCACTATCTGTATTTGTACCTGTGGCAGGAGTCCGGTTTATATGAGGAGTGGTGCTGATAAGGGTTGGAAAGAGGAGTTTGCTGCCAGATCCTGGAGGATCCAGAATGTCGTATGAAGGACATCAGGGAAGTGGCATTAGGATATAACGTGTAGGAAAATTGCTTTGGCCCTTGTCATCAGTCAGCCTTTACAGATGTTCCCATGGCACTCAAAACTTACCTGAGGCTTTTTAGCTGTCTTGCTTGTGGTGTGCTAAAACATCTTTTCTCTAGGATTTAGAGAACAGGATTTCAGTCTGTTTTGCATGTATCAAAAAATGAAAAGAATATTTTCCTGCACAAACAATTGATTTTTAGGTCAGCCTAATGAACACATGCATTTTTTTCCTTTTTTCTCAGAAAAAGACAAACAATTAAAAATAATAATGCCTTTTTATTTTTCTAGCATCTATTAAGGTCACATAGGTGAAAGGGTTATTTGCTGGGTCTTCTCATAAGTACTGACTCCTTTTATAATTGGAAGAATTAAGGCTCCCCTCTGTTTTCTGACTCTTTTTCTATGGTGTCTTATGTTCTGATATAGCAACAGCCTTTAAGTATCCAAAATGCTAGAAGAAGTGAAATTATAATCAACTCCAATTAGCTACACTGGTGGAGCATAGCATTATCATACTTAAACCCACCAGCATGCCTTACATCTCATTTCAGCTAGTCATTATGCCATTGTTCCTACATCAACTTGCCACAGAAATGGTTTAGCAAATTAGAAAATTGATTTGAATTTTCCACTTTTTTCCCAATTAAGAATTCATGACCCTTACTGTGAAATCACCCCAACTAGGAATAATATACCCCATGAGAGAATTTACAGGAATTCCTCAAAGCTTGGTCTATTGCTAGGATGCTTTACACAGTCAAAACTCCCTTTTTTTCTGAAAGAACTTCACTCAGCATTTCTGAACTGTGCCAAGAATCCTGATGCTTGGAGATATTACTAAACAAGAATTACTAAAGTCAATTAGGTTTGAGAAGCACTGTAAATTATTCCTAAGTAATTTAGTTTCACAGCGTACATTAGCATTCTAAAAGGCCCTAAGAAGTCCTTAAGAAGTAGAAAAAGATAACTTTTGAACCTGTTTCACCTAATAGTATTAACCTAATGTTCCTCTAAAATGAGAATGAAATACCAAAACCTAGCTTCTCAAAATCATTCTGTAAAAGCCCAAGCTTGACAATATGGATCAATATGTAGCCTTTGGAGGGTCCAATTTAATGTAAGAATGAAATTCAAAAATATTGAGACTTGAATTAAGTGGTTGTATTTATTAGAACTATGTATTAAATTCATCCTCTGTTTACCTATCAGGATTTATGTCATGATTTTTTTTATATATATATAGCCTGGCGATCCTTTAAAACCCTGCCTGTGTCAACAGAGCTGCTACATCTGATTTTATTTTCCTAAATCTGAATAAACACCAAAGGGGACTGAAATAATAAGACATTAATTTCGGCTGTAGCATGCCGCTGTTGCTGACCCTAAGGGGTTATTTCAGAGTGAGATTAATTATGCAGATATGCCACCCCAGGCTCTGGAGTTGAAGTGCCATGTTGTAATTCACTGCAGGATCATTCATGTAGCCAGCATATTGATATGATTATTATTCCAGCAAGGTTTTATCCACCCCTAGACAATTACAGAACCACTTACCAGCATCTCTCATTGACTTCTTATTTAAAATTCCCAGGGCCATGGCAGGCCTTCAGGTCCTTTTGTTGGAGACAGCTACAGATCAATGGCATGAAGCAACCTGGGATTTTCTTTAGGACACGACAAATACTGAGGTTGTTTGCAAAGCAGAAGATAGATATTCAAACTCCGGTAGAAATGAGTGTTTCCACAGCTCATTGTCTCTAACACAAACTTGTAAAGTAATGACAGCAAAAGCAGAGAGGGAGCTCTGCAGAAAGGGCATAAGATTTGGTGCCAGGGTATTTGAGTTTGAACACTGGCTTCCCCATGTAGTATCTGTGAAACTTTGGGGAAATAACTATGATGCTGTAAAATGGGATTGGTATTAAAAGCCAACCTGTTGACAGTCTTGAGGATCTAGAGACCCTTACTAGGTTGTGAGATCAAATGTATGTATGTGTGAAATCTCTGCTTGGGAATATATATATGTATGAATCCCTACGAGGTTATGAGATTTAAATGTATTATAAATATGTGTGGGAAAAACTTGGTGAATGACAATGTTTTAAAAATATTTTTCTGTGCTAATGGGACTGGCTTCCATTCTCTGTGTAGTCAATAATGGAACATAATTTTTATGGTGCCATTGCTTGGATAATGTCCTATCAACTCCTATAATCACTGCTACTGCTACCTAACACAGAATATGATGACTGTGTATTGATATGATTAGCAGTTCCAAGGATGGATATATCCTTGAAATGTTATACAGAATAAAGTTCCTATTCCTAATCTCTGTTCCTAGTCCATGGTTTTAGAGACTTCATACTTGCAAAATAATATTCATCTGTTTCACATTTTTTTAAAAATTTTCCTTTCTGTTCTTTGATCAGTGGTAAAAAAATATGGTTTGTTTTATTAATATTTTGTTTTAATTTTGCCTTAGATGCTTTTATTTGCCTTTATTCAATGCCTTAAATCTGCCTTAAATTCATGGCTGCATTTCCGAATCCTGTCTTCAGAGTCCAGCTTTAATACCAGCTCCAAGGAGTCTTCCCACCTCTTTACTCCTTTGCCTAAACCCCTTCTCTCTTCCCACAACTCCCACTCTCCTCCACTCCATTAAAATGCAAGTAATTCCTTCCTCACAACATGTCAGCATGTTGCCTGGACTGATTTGTATACTTAATAATGGCATGAGCAAACACAGCTAATCTGCTTTATAAAGTTAAAGAAATAATGAGAACAAATACACTTTCAGTCATTTTATGTATATTAACTCTGAATGATACCCTCAACAATCATATAAAGTAGAAATTATTATTCTTCCCATTTTGCAGTTGGGGAAAGTAGGGCACAAAGAGCTTAAGTAACTTGCCCAGTATTCCATAAGTACTATGTGGCAGAGTGAGGAATTGAAATGTTTAACCAAAGAAATAGACTTTCCACCTATGAGATTATTATTGACCGTATTCAAGCTGGAGATCCCTACTAGGTTGTGAGTTCCTGGATGCCTAGGGCATGCTAATATCTGTGTCACCGGCAGTATTTAGCAAGAGGCTGCACATCATAGGTATTCAGTTACTATTAATTAGCTTTGCATTGGAAAAAATATCCCTGAAAAGCTTATTTTGCAGCTACAAAATGTCTCCCTTGTTCTCTGTTACTATTTTCTTAATATATGTTCTGCCCTCCCGCTCAATCTGCTTGTCAAATAGTTTAAAACTTCATATTAAGCACTGCTTGAGCACCTCTCTGTGAGGGAAGCTAGTGTTCTTTTTCTGTAAGTAGCTGTATGGTGAAGATAAGGCGTACTTGTTGAAATTGGGGTTACTTGAGTCTTTAGTGGTTTATGGATCAGTAGATAATAGCACTATAAAATGCCAGCTCATTCTCATACTGATGAAAGGGGAATTGCATAGTCTTACTTTATTTGTAAAACAGTCACCAAATGTCAATGTTTCAGAAAAGAACTGTGGACAGAGTCCCCCGCCCCTTTTCTCAATCTAGTGTGATCTGGTGGACTGAGGTCACAGCCCAGACTCCGGGACTGGTGGGCGCACATTGCCATCTGTCAGGATGATCCTGGTGCCCAAAAATTAGTGAAAGAAGCCATAGAATTTTCTCAACAGGGACACAGGCTCACACAGACCTCCTCAGTGTTAGTTCATAAGGGGATTTTCTTTAACACTTTAGATACAGAGACATGATATTTTCTTTAAGGCTTACTTTTTGTTTTTGGCTTATTTGAGTTCCCAGGAAAATTTGGAATGTTATCGTTGTGTTTCAGGGACAAGATTGGGGATGGGGATGGGGAGGATCTTAATCAGCTGTTTTCTTCAGTAGACTGAGAATACGTGAAGGTAGAGGCTGAACTGAACCCTCTGTGCTTTTCGGAGTTGGCACAGTGTTGGCCTGGTATACTGTAAGTCTTCTGTGAAAGTTCTAACTTAACTCTTGACTTGAACTCGTCTTAATAAAATTAGTTGTGGAAACTGAGGCATAAGGACAGTAAAGTGGAAGGCCCAAGTCACACAGCTAGTTAATGCCAGAGTCAGGACTAGGAACCAGGATGCATCCCGCCTGTTTCTCTGTGTAATGGAGAACGAGGAGCTCCGGGGTGCTGCAGGGTCTGGTTGAGTCTGGGAGACCTGCTTAAGGCCTCCGGGCCCCTGAACATGAGGGGAGCTGAGGCTCTAGTCTGCTGGATGAACCTGAGCAAGCTGGTCTTCTTTTTGACAGAATCGGCGGATGATGCAAGGAAGTGCCCTGTGAAAGAACAATTGACTGCATTGTGAGACCAAGGATGGCTTAGATCCATTCAAGTCTAATGTCTGAAGACAGGTTCATTTCATAGGCACACACAGCGACATCTGTTTAGAACAAGCCTTTGAGGAGACTATATCCTTTAGCCTTACTAGAGAATGCAGCGTGGTTGTGAATCCCAGTGTAAAATGCAAGTATCAACACCTCATATTTGCACCACACTTCACAATTGATGAAGCTCTTTCATAAATATTACCTAATATGATGCTTTTAGCCTCCTATGATGTAAATATTCTTTATCCCTATTTTATTGATCAGGATACCATGGTCCAGAGGGGTGAAGTAAATTATTTAAGGCCACATAGTTAAAAAGTGACCTACAATAAACTAGAACAGAGGTTGACTGTATCCTAGGGAAATGTTCTGTCTGCTACCCAGAAGTTGCCCAATATTTATATGTTTTTATTGTGTAATAGAATATTACACAACATATTATCCACAACATATTGTGGACATGAACCTAGAGTTCCACTCTAAAAAGGAGAGTGAAAAGGCAAAAACCAAAGCAGAACAGATTAGGGCAGAAATTTCTCAGGGCTCTAAGATAGGTACAGATACCTGCCTAGATCTTTTAGAGGAGGGTTAGTTTATTTCTAGGCAGAGGCAAGATAAGAGAGATCTGGAGAGGCTGCAGAAGGGAGGTGAGTCTTGAATGAGGTTGTAGGAAAGTTAAGATTAATTTCCTTTCAGTGATAGCCAGTTTAGTCTCAATTGGAGTTTTCAAAAACAGCTGCATCTTATGGATTGAGGATTGATCTGGGAATTATGGCGTGGGCTGTCCTTTTCCTCAGCTAGAGCTTTTGCTATGTATATAAGTATTTCCAATGGGGCCTTAATAGGTATGTTGCATAAAGAGGGGTTCACAGTTAAAGAATTTTGGTTATTGGTTGTGTTAAACCAAGTTGGCCACAATATTTCTTGGCAGATTACTCTGAGCTTTTAAAATAACAATGTGTATTGTGAATCTCCAAGACATATGTAGTATGTTACTTTTCAAATTCATCTTATGGCTACATGGTCCTTCTGCAGAATGCTTGCTATAGAATGCGAGAATTTTCATCACGCATTTTGATGGGATTGCATTGTACTTGGCCATTTGCTTTCTTGCTGTTTCTCTACTTTTAAAAATTTATTTAATTTTATATATATATATATATATATGTCTGATTTTATTCCCTAACTATGAAATCCCTGATTAAAAGAACAGTGTGTTTGCTGTTTACTTCTATATATTGCACACAAAGTATATAGAAATAAAGACTCAATAAATATACCTGCATTTGAATGAAATTTGATGTGTCAACCTAGAAGCCTGAGTGTAGTTTTTATAGGGAAATATATGAAAACTCAGCCACAGCTTTGTTACTCCTGGCCTTTCTAACAATTTGTAGAAGGTGCCTTTCTCTTGAGAGTCTCAGAGACAGGATCATGGTCTTCAGACCATTCGTTTGAATTAGAGCAGTTATTAGTGGCAATGTCATTACATGAAATTTAAGGGGAGAAAACCTCAGATGGCTAAGAAGTTTTCTATGCTGGGAAAAGTAATTAATTTCCTAGCTTAGACGAGACTGGATCTTAGTCCACAAGGTGATATGACTGTTTTGTGTCTGTGGTGGTTCTCATTTCACCTAATTCCCTACTTGAACTTCAAATGGCATCACACACAAGCCAAGTGACTTGCTCCCTGCTGTATACTCTCACATGTTTTAAAACACCCTTGCTACAGTACTGTTCTTTAAACTGTGGGTTTTTTTTTTTTTTTGGATGAGAAGAGAAACTTATATAATCTCAAACTTACAGAAAAATTAAAAGTACAGTAGAAAGAACATTTTTTTTCCCCTGATCCACAATCCTAAAGAAGTCTTTATAGCCAAAAGATCCATTTCAAAATCAGGCATTGCATTTAGTTGTCCTGCTTTTGCTTCCTTCAACCTGGAGCAACTTTTCCATTTTTCATTGATTTATTACTTCGATACCTTTGAAGTTTACAGGCCAGTTATTTCATAGAGTGCACCACTTTGGCGTTTGTCTAATGTTTTTTCATTGAATTAAAAACTGGGTTTTTATATGCTTCAGAACTGCAAGCTCTCTGTGGACATCGACAGTTTCTGTCCTTCCTCCTCCTCCAGACTGTGTCTGAAGTTGACAAATATTTGTTGAGGGAATTAGAAGGAATTTTAGATGCCCCTCAACATAAATGTTCTTCCTTCCAGCCTTGAAGTTTCCTGAGATGACTCCCTGTAACATTCTGTGTTGGATTTAATCTACTTTGTTGGTTTAAAGGATATATGTGTGTGTATATAGTGGTCCTGTACCTGTACCTTTCTATAACCTTTTCCTGCTTTTTAAAATACTGTTTAACTTCAAACAAAAATTTGTACACATTTTTTACAGAAGCATAACTTCTTAAATGTAAAGTACATAAATATTAAGTGTATGACTTTTTAATTTTTTTTACATATGCATTGTCATGTAACTATCACCTAACTCTGTGGTCCCCAACTCCCAGGCCGTGGACTGACATCAGGCCACAGAGCTCTGCCACTCCCTCACCCCCATCCTTGTCCTGTGGAAAAATGGTCTTCCATGAAACTTAGTAATGGTGGTGGAGTGCTGCACAGCAGGAGGTGAGTGGTGGGCAAGGGAGTGAAACTTCATCTGTATTTACAGCTGCTCCCCATTGCTTGTATCACCGCCTGTGCTCCCCTACCCTCGGTCCATGGAAACATTGTCTTCCATGAAACCAGTGCCTGGTGTCAAAAAGGGTGGGGACTGCTTCCCTAACTAAGAAATAGAACATCACCAGACCCTAGAAGCCTGTTCCTGGCCCTCCCTGTCAATGTCTTCAAAAGTAATACATTTTCTGATTTGAATTAAGCAATTTATAACTTTCTGACTTTAAGATCTGTACTCCTTTGGCTTCTTTCAGATCTAAACAAGTTTAGTTTTATCATAATAAAAATCAATTGTCATAACACTTTATATCAGGATAGCATTTTATAATTATAAAGTCTCTTTCCATGTGTTGCATCATTTGATCCTCTGCAACCACCCTATAAAAAATTCAGGGCAGGGATTTTTACCTCTGTTTTAAAAAATGAAGATTTGAGGGCTAGAGATGGGAAACCTCCTGGACCATGATTTTTGCAAGTTCAAATTTCATCATAAGAGCCTATCACAACAATCTTATCTTTTCTGTAAGTTATAGAAGCCAGACTTAAAAACTGCAACTATCTCCTTTGAAATATTTTGGAAACAGAGCACTACACTTGGACTTAGTATACACAAAGGATAGGATGTAGCAAGTTTTGCCTGATAGTGAATGATCAACTTCAACCGAGTAACTCGGGCTCTTCTTTGTAAATAATATTAGTGGTAGCTCATGTTGCCTAGTATTTCACACTTTCTTAAGTGTTTCACATCGATTATCTCACTTAGTAAGAGCTGAAGTAACCAGTATTTACTGAAACCTATTTATATTCCTGTATAGTGCTAAGCACACTACAGGAATTATTAAGGACATTCCTTTCAACAAATGGTGAGGTAGGTATTGATTTCTATCACTCCCAAGCATGAGTGTCCCTAAATGAAGAATCACCAAGTTGTTCACTCACTAAAAAGAATGTACAATGGAAACGTTTCCTGACCTCATTTAGAAGTATCTACTAATCCCTAGCACATCAGTCTTGAATAGGAAGGACAGGTTGCAGTCCTTCCTTAGTGGTCACTGTGAAATGAATATTCCAGGCCTCTTCTTTCAGGCTACCTAAGATCACACAGTTAAACTTAGAACTTCAAGTTCAGTGCCCTTTTTAAATTGCTCTTTCACCTCCCTTTCACTAAAAACCCAGTTCTAGTTCTCTCTTGTAAGGGACAGGACTTCATGATGATATCTCTTCCCTCACCCCACAGAGCATGTTGCTATTCAAAATATTAAAGAACCAAACGAAATCAATCTGCCCACATTCTATTCCAAGCTTCTAAAGAAGGCAGGTGGTATATTATGTTATATATGTCCTATTAGGGTTCTAAGCACTTTGAAGCTATTTAGTAAAAAGAGAGAAGGCAGTATCTAAGAGGAGTGTGCTAATATTTTTTGGTGCGAACTTTGACTCCACTGTTATATCAGTAAAGCTTAGCAGCACTGGCATGGTAAGCTGAAAGGTGGGGAATTTCATTGATCTCTCTATGTGCCTCCTCTGCTAGACATTTCTGGAATATTCAGTACTTAATGACAAGACTGTGTTATTTTCAAAGTAAATGTTGAAAATAGAAACCATATTTAGGTTAAAAGAGCTTTCATTTATTTAAACTGTCTCAGAAGTGTTCACAAATCATTTCTTGAGCTTTATAAAAAGACAAATCATGCCACTTTAAAAACATATTTTAATTAATAAAGTTGTCTTTTTGGGGAGTACAGCTTTATGAATTTTAACTCACGTATCAGTCATGCAACCACTGCCACAATCAGGAAACAAAACTGCCCTTGTGCTCTCTCTTTGCAATCACACTCTCCCCCCATTCCCACCCCCTTGATATGTTCTGTCACTCCAGCTCAGTCTTTTTGTGAGTGTCATTTAAATGGAATCATACAGTTAGTATCCTATCAAGACTGGCTTCTTTAATTCAGCACAATGTCTTGGAGACTCACTGAAGTTTTTGTATCAGCATATATGAAGCTCATTGCTTAGTGTTTCTGGATAGTATTCTGATTTTTGGATGCAGCAGAGTTTATTAATCCATTCACTTGTTGAATGACATTTCAATTGTTTCCAGCTCTAGGCAATTAATAGAGCTGCTATAAACATTCATTTGTAGCTTTTTGTGTAAACTTAAGTTTTCATTTCTCTTGGGAAAATACCTAGGAGCGAGATTATTGGGTTGTATCACAAGTTTATGTTTAACTTTGTAAGAAACTGCCAAACTATTTTCCATGTACCATTTCATATTCCACCAATAAGAGAGTTCCTGTTGCTTCAGCACTTGGCATTATCAGTAATTTTTTTAATTATTATTTTAGTCATTCTGAATGCCATGCAGTGATATCTCATTGTGGCTTTAATTTATATTTTCCTAATGTCTAATGTTGAGCATCTTTTCATGTGTTCATTTGACTTTTGCATATCCTTTTTGATAATGTATCCCTTTATGACTTAAACATTTTTGTAGTGTGATTCCTCAAACTTTATTCTTCTTTTTCAAAATGGTTTTCAATATTTTGGGGCTTTCCCTTTCCATATAAACATCAGTTTGTCTGTATCTATAAAAATCTTGCTGGGATTTCTATTGTAATTAACTAAATCTATAGGTCAATTTGGAGAAAGTTGACTTCTCTATGTTGAGCTTTTCAATTCTTTAATATGGTATGTGTCTTATATTATTTTTTATTACTACTGTAACAAATTACCGAAATCTTAGTTGCTTAAAAAACATGTATTTATTATTGCACCTGTGAGTCACAAGGCCAGGACAGTGTGGCCTGGCTGGTTATTTGCTTAGAGTTTTATAAGGCTAAAATCAAGCTATTAGCAGGGTTGTGTTTCTTTGTGGAGGCTCTGGAGATTAATGCATTTCAATTTCTTTAATATTTATTGTACTAACCAAAGAATTTGTACCCCCATAATATTATGAAATTAAAAAAACAGTTATTGGACTATTCAGGTTGTCTATTTCATTTTAGTTGAGGTTTGGTGCTTTGTGGTTTTTGAAGTATCAGTTTATTTTATCTAAGTTGTGGAATTTATTGTCTTATCATTTTAATATATCTGTGATCAGTAGTAAGGTCCCTCTTTCATTCCTTGCTGGTAGTGATATGTATCTTCTTTCTTTGCTTCTTGGTTCACCAGGCTAGAGGTTTATATTTTATTGTTCTTTTCAAAGAACCAACTTTTAGTTTCATTTTTTCCCCTATAATATTTTTTCCTGTTTTAAAATTCTTCATTATTTCTTTCATTTTGCTAGTTTCGTTTATGCTCTTATTTTTCTAGGTTCTTAAAGTGGAAGATTAGATTATTGACTTGAGATCTTTCTTCTTTTCTAATATAAGCCTTTAATGCTATAAATTACCCTCTAATCATTGGTTTAGTTGCATTCCACTCATTTGGTAGATTTTATTTTTATTCTTCTTCAGCTCAAGATATTTTCTAATTTCCCTTTTGACTTTCTTTGACCCATAGATTATATTTTTAAGTTATGACATGTTTGGAGATTTTCCTATTATCTTTCTGTTATTTATTTCTAGCTTAACTCTATGGTTAGACAATATACTTTCAATATTTTTTTAATTTAGTAAAATTTGATTTATGACCCATGGTATGGCCTATCTTGGTGAATGTCCTATGTGTACTTAAAAATGATGTGTTGTTATTTACATTTTAGAGTCCTCAAATAGCTGCTCAAATAGTTGTTTTATAGCTTGTGTTCATTGTGAAAGATAAGGTGGAGTACACTTACTTCATTTTGTGCAGAAACAGAGGCTTCCAGGTAACTTTGCCAAAATTTTGTTAACTGATAAATATTGAATTCTGAAATATTCTGCACAAGGTTCTTCTTATATTCAAAAAAACTATGAACTACATGAAAGATTGATGATGAAAATAACCCTGATGTTTTAATAAATCCTATCTCCTTTTCTGTAGAATGGGATAATTAACAGCTTGTCCTGTGTCCTTCAGAGGCTTATTTGTCATTTATGCTAGACCTACTTAAACTTTTTTTGGCAATTTAGGTAAGGGAAAGGAAAGGTCTGGATGGGATCAGGGTGGGATCAGGACTCAAGGAAGTGATTTAGCTGTAGGGTTGATCCCACATGGGGATAGCCATCTAGGGTTTATGCCTTCGTATAATGGCCAAGTTTTCGGTGGGTTGGTCACAGCAAAGGGCATCTGCCAACCATGGCAGGAATGAAACAGGTGGTAGTACATTCATGGTTACAGGAGGTTTATCCAGCTTGGAGCAAGACTTTCTAGGGGACAGAATGTGGGCTCCTGGAAAAGAGTACTGATAAGCCCCAAGCTACAGGTCCAATCCCCAACCAGGATGGTAGACTTACAGGAGTGACTGTTACGTGAGTAAGGAGCTATATATGAAATCAGGAAACTGAGGGAGAAATCCAGTCCTATGGCTTGGTGAAATGCCGCTGTGCGGAAGGAAGGCTGAGCAAGTGGCGATTCAGAGTGAAGACCACCCTTGGGGAAGCAAACCTAGTTTCAGCCTGTCACCTGCTGGCCAGGTGAGAGCATCCAGTGATCAGAGTAACTCAGAAATATGGAGATCCTAAAGCTTATCAAGTCTAGAGAATGTAGACATTAAAAAGTTTCATATGCTGGGAAAGGTGTTAGGGTGCTGAGCACATGTTAATAATCATCATTAACATTGTTGATTACATAGAAGTAAGTGCACATTTGGATAGGCATCAAAGTTGAAGTGCTGTGAAGCAATGGCATTACATATGAGAGAAGTATGAATACACAAGGGGGAAAATACAAAAATGATCATGTAGTAAATAAAATGGATAATGCAGGGAAGGCTGACTGGGAACATATTACGTGCACGTTCCAATCATCTGAAGCAAGGGCAGGGTTGTTAGACCCCATCACAATCTAAAGCTAAGCTATAATTCACACAGTGAGGAAATATATGTTATCAGGCAGGTTTTTTTGCTTTCTGACAGTTTCTCCCATCTCTGAACCAACACCTCCTCACCGTAAGAAACAAGAAGAAATAGTGTATTGTACTATTTACAATAATGAAATTCCAAGGCTGAATACAAGATGAAGTTAAAAATAATCCAGCATTCTCGGAGAAGTTTCAGACCAGCCAACCTCTTCCCACAAAAACCTTAGTACATTTAGTCTGTTAAAACCAGCCTGTGCAGTGACCTTTGCTTTTCAGTCTACTTTATTCTAACTCATCACAGGGCAGGACTGACTCTGGATTTGTATTTGCACACAGGTTATCTTTAGATTAGCTTTGCCTTGGTGACCTGACTTGTTGCTACCTCCTGCACAATCCAATCACCCTTGGGAATATCAGTTAAGGCCTTCAATCACACTAATTAGAATGTCTTTTAAGTGTTGCTATAGGAGTTCAGCAGCTTATAAACAGGCAAATTGGGAAAATTTAGGGGTATATGGGTTTTTTTTTTTTAATAGTCAAAAGCAATTTAAGAGGTCAGAATGCTTTAGGATAGCTGAGTACTGGAGCTGAAATTACTGTGCCATGAATCTACAATGAAATATCTAGTTGTTCTCTGCTGACAAGGATTAATGCAGAACTATTAATTACTTTTATTAATGACTTGGATGAGGATATAGGTCGCATGCTGATCAAGTTTATAGTGTCACAAAGCTAGGGAGGATAGCAATTATTGTGATGACAGGCTTAGGAGCCCAAATGATTTCAAGACAGAATTTAGCAATGATCCATCCAATATATGCGTGGCACAGTGACTTCTATAAGGTACAACTTGATGATCATGTCACTCCTCTCCTCAGAAAACTTCAGTAGTTCTCTGTTTTCTGTTTAACTTAAATCCCAAGTCCATAGCCTGCTATTTAAGGCCTTGCCATATTTTGATCCAAACACTGTCTGCTTTCCAACAAAATCTTCTATAGTTCTTTTCCTAATATGCTGTACTGGAGCCAAACTCAATTATTTATAGACTATTTCTTATTAATGTCCCATGCTTTCATTACCTTTGAGCATTATTTTCCACTAAGAGTTTCTTTTTCTCACACATTCCTTCTGCCTCAATTCTAAATATCCAAACCAGTTCAAAAGCCACCTCTTGTGTTTAGTCTTCTTTTATTGTCTTGACTGGAGGAATCTCTTTCCTAATCTTCAGTAACACTGATCCATTCCTCTCTATTTCTATCATCTTTTTACTTTATATTGCATATGTTTTTTTCTCTGATACACATTTTAAGTTCCTTCTAGACTATTCATAGTGCTAGAACTTCTGTGTGGTAACTCTTTTTATCTCCTACATGCCTCTCTATGTGTGTCCTATACATAGTTGATGATATTGGCGTGGTTTGCATGGGGTTGATCTCTACTGCGGAAAAGTGACTTTAGAGAAGGACCTACATCTTGATCACCAGAGGCCCCTGAAATTATATCATAGTAACTTGTAAACTGAAAATGCTCAATACATGTTTTATTGAATACATGAATGACTGATGTGGAGAAGAAAATTTCCCTAAGTTAATAGTGTTAGAATTGGAAGTGGATAGTGGTGAAAAGAAAGAGATACCGAATCATTGAGATAAAACAGTCTCTTGTGATATGATAAACTCACCTGTAATTTGTGTACAGGCTAAAGAAGGAAGCATGATATGAGCCAGAGATTTTTGGAGATGTGTAATCAAGAGAGGTGACAGGGTTTGAAAACTTGCATTGTCCTTTAGGGTGACCACACAAACTGGATTGCTTGGGGTACCAGTTTATGCCTTTTGTGTCTATGTAACACCCTTTAAAGTGGCCAATTTTAAATGATATTATATAGTTACCTTATTTATCAAATACCTCTTTGGCCTTTTTAGGCTGGTAGGTATTTGTTGTCAAACATGTGTTATGGGCTACTTGAGATAATAGACTCTGTGGTTAGCCTGATGTGGGTATAAATTCCACCTCTGTCACTTACTAGAAATATGATTTGAACAAGTTACCAAGACCTGTAACACCCTTATATAACTATTGCATTCAGGAGAGAAAGCAGAGGTCTTGAGCATGGAATTTCTGAGTCATCTCTAGTTTTCAGTATTTATATAATAACCCTACATGGGTTTTTACCAGTGGCCAGATATTTCTAGGGGAGTAGGAAATAAACACTTAACAGAGATGTTAAATCTCCAGGTCTTCTGCATTAAAGATCACACAACCAACCGTAAGGATTTGGTTCTTGCTAGTTGGCAGTTTCAGTTGCTTATCAATAGAAAGGCTAAAGATCAGAGAAATTGGACTCCTGCCTCTTCATTTGTCTCTTCTAGTAAGAAGAGGAGAGCAAGAGCAGCAGGGGACGAGGTTTATATATTTCCCCTTAATATAAATTCAGACTGCAGTGGATTGCAGACCAAGTCTGAATCCAGGATTTCTAGACTTTCTATTTATCACTAAGAAGGAAAAAAATACCTGGATCACAAAATATTCCCCACTGGAAATAGACCAAGGGAATGCAAAGAGGGGCAAGAATGTCAAATTTATCTGTCAGAGATATGTGACTCCTGGTCAAAAATTTCACATGCATATTTTTTAAGTAGGCAGTTATAGTTCAGTGATTAAGAAGTTCTGGAGCCAGACATTTGGAGTCTGATCATAGCTCAACCACTTTCTAGCCAAAGGATGTTGGATATGTTATTTAAAATTGTCTAAGTTTCCTTACCTGTATGTAATATGGGAATTAAAAAACAACCACAAAAGAAGCAAAACAAAACAAAAGCTGTCTTCTTGGTTGGTTCTGACAATTAAGTTTGTTACTATTGTAAAACTTTTAGAATAGTTCCTAATATGTAGTCTGCATGCATGCACATTACTTACTATTTTAAAGTACTTGAGAGTAATGTGATCTATTTTCCTTATCTTTTTATTTATGTTGACAGGATGGCACTTCTGTGGTGTGTAATGAGTCTCTACTTCTATGGGATCCTGCAAATTGATGCCTCAGGTAGGTGAATGGCTTTTGACTGCTTATTAAAATGTAAGCTATACATAGGGTAATGTGTCCACTCTTTCTGTGAATGAATTTAAATGAACATACTGTTTATTTCCATTGTCCTCCATGATAGCAGGGAATCACAGACCTGAAGAATTTGACAGTTTCTCCATCTGTGACACAGCACCCTCTCACCCTAAGAAACAAGAAAGAAGAGTATATTAATATTAAATATTTCCAATAATAAAATTCTAAGACTGAATACAAGATCATGTTAATTCACCAAGAGGTTTCAGATCAGCCAATCGCCTCCCACTAGAGTAATAGGAGAAATCATTGATGTCTCTAGTCTTCTTGGGACACAGTGCACTTGAGGGAGTGGTCTAGTATGGATGAATTCAGGAATTTTTCATCACCTTCACACTCAAACCAACTAGAATGCTGCTTCTTTCTCTTACTTCAGGCCCTCTGCAAAAAGAAGTGGAAGTGATAATAGCACAATCTGTTTTTCAGACTTGAGCCAGTGGAAAAGAAGACCCCAACAGTAACAATCCAGTGTGACCTTAAAAAAATAATGATGGCTTTTTGCCACACCGCTTCTATATAGGGAAGAAAGAACCTATCTTTAGGTTAATTCTTTGCATGTGGCTTCACAAGATGAGTCAGCCAAGACCTTTTTTGAGTTTGAATAACCAAACTCAATCATCATGGGCCTGGATCATATGAAGTCAGACCTGGAAGAGATTTGATATTTGAAAATCTATCTTTTCAGGTCTTTTCTCATCTCCAGAATTACTGCCCAGAACCGCTCTCTGGTACCTCTGACTATTGATCATTTAATTGCAGCCTATTATGGTTTTGGATGGATCAAATTTTTAGAAAGTTTTTAGTACATAAAACTGAAATTTATCTCTTTGTCATTTGCACACATTTCTTTGGTTCCACTGCTTGACTGAAAAAACAAAAACAATCTAATGCAATGGTCCTCCAGTTTTGATACAGAGAACCTAGAGGTCTTCATTTTAAAATGTTTCCAATGCATAATTCCTCTCGACACCGTGAATCATACATCGAATATCATTGTTTTAATTCCTTTTCTATGTGAAAGGACTTCACACATGTTAAATCAGTGACCATGTAACCATAACCCCAGTGTGCTGCAGTATGTGCCTTCAACTGTTCTTCACATGGCATAGATGTGAGCCCGCTTACCATTAAGATAATCTTTGCTGGATGCCTTTCAGTTTTTCTATGCCACTTAAAGCATTGTATTAGAAACCAAAAATAGCACTAAAGGAGGGGTGTAAGTAGGACAGAGTACTGCTCAAAGCTGAAAGTAGAGATAACTTCTAACCTTGTTGGCCCATTGGGGCTTCGCAGAGGGAAGGATATATTATAGCAGGGGCTGGTATTCAGCTGGGACACACAAGGAGACAGCTCTCTGGATGTTTAGTCCACCATCTGCCCTGCTTGGTCGAATGTCCTATTTGATTGGTGAGTGCCTTGATGTCCTGATTTTTAAATATGTTAAATGTAACCCTTGATTGTAATTTGTCCTTATTTGATTTAGTTCTATGCTCGAATGTTACCTGCTCACAGAAGCCTTCTTTGACTATCGTACTTAAAATAGCACCACCAATCACTCTCTATCCCTCCATCCTGTTTTGGTTTTCTTCATCGTACTCATTTCCTGACATTATAATAACTCTCTTTCTCTTCTCTCCTCCTTCTCCTCCTTTTCCTCTTCCTCCTTCTTCCTCTTTTTCCTCCATCAAACCCCTGTCCTCCTCTCCTTCCTCCTTTCCTCCTGCCTTTTCTTCCTCTCCATCTTTTTGCTTCCTCCTTCACTCCCTCTCTCTGTGATTTTAAGCTACCTAGGGGCAGAAACCTGTTATTTTGTTTGTTATTCAAACACTTGGAATTATGATTGACAGGCAGACAAATAGTAGGTGCTCAGTATATATATGTTACATGGTTGAATACATATCCCTTCATATCTCTCTCTCTCTCTCTCTCTCTCTCTCTTTCTCTCTTTTTTAACCAAACTAGCTAGTTTTATAATGGAACCTGTTTGGGTCTATGCCAGTAATTCATCATGTAGTTTTATGTCCTGCCTCATTTTGAAGGAAGAGGGAGACGTGACTGTTACTTTTGCTGAAAGATCAGGGAAGCTCCAGAGGCCAGTGAGTGCTGGCGCCTCCCCAGTGGTCCTGGCTGTGTTGCTTTTCTGAATGACCTTTACTGTTATCCATCCAAGGAGCCCTACCCCCACCCCAAAATCTGTTGGGAAGTGAGCTTTCTACCCAGGAATTGTGACTCATAATTCTGCCAGGGGAAGCTAACTTCTTGAATAAGATGAGTTCTCATACCAGCCCCATTGCGTCACCATGGGAGCAGGAAACATGTTGTAATCCCCTCAGCCCATCTGGCACATACTCATTTGCTTTCCTTATGAAGAGGTGTATTGTGTCTGTCACTGATACACTTCCTAGTTGCAGGGAGAAGAACAAAAAGGAAATGTTGTTGACAAAAATGAAAAGAGCAACTGGCTCTGGGCTACTAGGGGAAAAAAGGGATCATTGCACATCCTGAGGGATCAACCAACCTCTCTGTGCATGAGGGTATGGATTTTCACAATGATGTAAATGCCGACAGATCTGTTGGTCTTTCATGAGGCTCTCCCTGTGCTCTAAGTTTCCATCTTCATGAAAACACAGGTTGATATGAGGAGCAAAGGAGAAATACCCTGAAAACTCTAAAGCATTTTAAATGTATATATTAGTGAGAAGTTTATTTTGTTGTCCTGGGCCCTTCCATGTAGACCTTTCTTTTAAGGGAAGCCTCAAATTTTAAAAAGTATGAATCATAACAACATAAGAGTTTAGTGCCATTCACTGAATTTCAAGTGCAGTGAACTGGCCTTGAAGGCAGAACATTGTGACTTCAGACCATGGTCTTTCTGATAGTAGTACTGTGATTTCCTTATCCCCTCTTGAATGGGGGAGGAGGCAACGTTTTCATCTCAGGTAGTGATCAAAGCAAATAATAATAAAACAGCATTTATTTACTTTTAAAGAATTAAAGCTTGGATAATTATAATAGTGATACTATGATTACAATGTGGTAGTTATAATGGTAATAAGGATGCTCCCTTTGCTTAAAAAGCAGTTTGCATTTTGTATATTCAATGTCATTTGATTCTCACACTCAAACCATGGGGTAGTCATGGCTGATTTAGCTTTCTTTTTTGGATAAGAAAACTTAAAATCAAAGTAGTTAAAGGAATTAGCCAAAGTCACACAGCTAATACTTAGCATAATTGTGACTTAAGTTAGTCACTGGGTTCCCAAGATCCACATTATTTTTACTAAGTATCCTCCCTGTGGGCTCTACTAGAATATAAAGAATTTTAAAAGAAAATTAAGATCCAAGGGATCTCAGGTAACTGTTTTGGTAACTGTTGAAGAACTGCTTAGTGATAGATTTCTGTACTCTTTAGATAATGAGTATATTTACACCGCTATGCCCTTCTTAAGACACTGATTTCAGGAAGAAAATTACTGTGATCCTAAATTCAAATTCAGTATTCTCATTTTTGTTTGTTAGAGTATGAAACACTTCCATTATTAAACTCAGAGGTTTCTGTTTATAAGAATTCAAAAAGAATTCACCTCATTATACATTTCTCTTTTGGTGTCCTTTATTGGCAGTGTGTTAGGAAATCAAACTGTTAAAGCTGCCTTCAAAGTAGAAATAAATACTTGGAACCTGTGATTCCAAGTTGAGAAGATAGTGAAAATGGCATCATATATAACATGGTGAATTTTAAAAATATTACAATATCATTATTTGTTACACGGATCACACACACAAAAGGATAAGCAATGCATTGTCTCCCCAAAATGCATGCAAACACACAGATCTTTGAACATAGCTTTTTATTTCAAAATCAACAAATAGTTGACCATGTGCCACTTGCAGGGCCAGATTTCACACACATTATCATTTACTTTGCAGAAAACATTGTGTCAGGGGAGGGGCTAGAGGTTTCTATACTCATTTTATAGTTTAAGAAAAGAAGAGCAAAGGAAGTAGCCCAGGTGTGTGATGCTCACCATAGCATGCCTGAGAGAACTGGGCTGCTTGGACTCTAAAAACAGTGCTCTTTCCTTTATACCACACTGCCTCCTTTTAGGACTTTGTTCTGCTAATAGAAGTAAGATCCCTTGATTCCTTTTTCATGATGTTTTTTACAAAATTTGCCAAACTTAGAAATAATCTGTTGACTTATTGAGAGTGAATTACATAATGCACAATAAATAAATAAGTAAAAACTATGGTTAATGATAATTGAGAGACATCAATTTAAGTTTTGACTGTTTTATTCTGTGAGTTGTTTGATGACATTAAGGGGGTCATTTCTTCACTCTTTGTTCTGTGTCCTTACCTATAAAGCAAATCAACCAACCAACCAACCTTCAATAGCAGCAGACCACAACTGATTCACCTTTCTTGCTTTTTATTAAGGAACATTATGCATCATGGACATACACAGGGTACACTGTTCCTATTATTTAATTAAATGGTTCTAATGACAATCTTAACAGTGATTTCACTCCGTTCTAAAAATCATGTGTCTGACCATTTTATAGTGGAGAATCCAGGGTGGATGAGGGAAGGTTCTTATTATAAGAGTACTACAGTAACATTTGAGAGAAAGAAGAGAAAGCAAATACCAAATAAAATACCATGAGAGAGCAGAGAAAGTATTAATCCTGTCAGGAGGTATTGAGGAAAGCTTAATAATTGCACTTTTCTAGGAGGAAGCCAAGCAGAAAAGGTAGGTTGGGGACAGATAATGGAGGACAAGAATTCCCTCAGGTAAAGAGAATATTTGCATTTAATATATTTTAGATACAGTTGGCTTTAAAAAATATCTGTGTTACTTCTGCAAGGACATATAATATTTTTAATACTATGTAATGGTTCTTTTAACTTTTGGTAAGAATTCAATTTGTTGCCAGCCCCAATGGCCTCATTTTATTTGAATATGCTTTTTTGAAAAACTCCATACTCAATGTACTTGTGACATTCAGTTCCAGTCTCTGCTGCCCATGGCTGGCCACCCTGAACACTCTTCGTTTCTATGCAATTGAGTCCAAACATTTGGAGAATGTATGAAGAATACTGTTTCGTTTTATTCTTAGACCTAAAGGTCATTGGAATTACAGAATTTCACCCTGTTGTCCTTTAAGTGCTGCCTCTTGGGAGCAAATCTCTTCATTCTTTTTTTCTTTTTAAAGCTGCATTTGTATTTTGAAACACACTGATGCTTATTTTTAAGTTACTTATACTTCCCAAGGGTGAGTGTTCTGTAGCCTGATTGAAAAAAAGATTTAAGGACCACAATTAATTGGCCTGATGCTCACTTTGCAAATAAAGAGCTTTTTGTATCACAGTGATAATTCTATGTTTAGAAAGATGACCTGGTTCTTCCTTCACATGGCTGTGTTCATTAAGGGAAACCAGTATTTTTTGCAAGGAACCCATGGGTGCATTTGGTTGTAGCTAGCAGTGTTTAGTTTGTAAGAATTTATGCTGCCCTTTGAATCACCTTTGTTTCTGCTATCCTTTCCTTCCCTCCCTGACTTCCCAGAATTACTTGTTTCTGCCATATCGGAATGAGCTCTATAGAGCCAGATCCTCACCTTAGCAACAAGTCACTAACAGGCCATTGCCTAGCCATTTTTGTTCCACCATTTAAAATAGTTTTTTCTATTTAGCTGATTAACTTCTTTAGAAAATAAAATATATTTTCACCTAAGATAATGACACAATGATTGCTCTATTTTTAAATCTACTAGGTGTTGCCATCTCTTATTTATTTATTTGGTTTTTAAGTATGAAATGTCCAATTTCCTTAAGTACTAAGGCAGTAGCTATCTCTGACATCTCATTCTGACACTTCTTATTTTATTTTTATTGTGAAGGTATATCCTTAGTCTTTCAAACACATGGTTTGGCTTGTGATTATATTTCAAATTACTTTTTAGACCAATTTTTGTGAAACCATGGATAAGTCAAAAATTGATGTTATTTTCGGATATGAGTTCCATTATGGAACCAACGCAGCACAGATAGCTCAAAATATCAATGAAGTGTTTGGGAAAGATGTGGCTAATGAACACACAGTACATTGATGGTTTGAGAAGTTCTGTTCTGGTGATTTTAATACTGAAAATGAGCCACGTGGGCGACCTGAAACCATGGTGGACAATCATGAGCTGAAAGCTATAGTGAAAGCAACTCCATCTCAACCTACGTGTGAATTAGCAGCAAGGTTTGATGTTACTATTCCAACAATATTGGACCATTTATAACAAATCAGCAAGGTAAAGAAGATGGATAAATGGTTACAGCATGAATTAAATGAACATCAGAAAATAAATCATCTCAAAGCTTGCCTTTCTTTGATGTCACGACTTAAAGGTGAAACATTTCTACATAATATGATGAAAAATTGGTTCTTTTTGACAATCATAAGCATTTGACACGATGGTCGGAACAAGCTGAAGTGCTGAAACACAGTCCCAAACTAAATATTCATCAGAAAAAGCTAACGGTGTTGGTTTGGTGGTGCAGCACTTGTATTATCCACTGTGGCTTCATGAAACCTGGTCAATCAATTACAGGAGATGCCTGCTGCAACCAATAGGATGAAATGATGATGAGGATGCTTGCGTTTCAGCAGCCGAGATCGGTCAATAGAGATAGGCCAATCCTCTTGTAAAATCACAGGTTGTGCAAACAATGCTTTCAAACTACAGAGGTTGGACTTGGAAACTCTCTATCATCCGCCGTATTCACCAGATCTTGCACCAACTGACTACCACTTCATCCAGGCTTTGGACCACTTCTTTTTTTTTTTTTTTATTTTGACATATTATGGGGGTACAAATTTTACGGTTTCAATAAATGCCCTTTCCCCCGCTCCCCCCACAAGTCTGAGTCTCCAGCATGACTATCCCTCAGATGGTGCACATCTCACTCATTATGTATGTATATACCCGCCACCCTCCCCCCTCCCACCTGCCCAATACCCTATTACTGTAGTACCTATGTGTCCACTTAGGTGCTGCTCAGTTAATACCAGTTTGCTGGTGAGTATATGTGGTGCTTGTTTTTCCATTCTTGGGATACTTCACTTAGTAGTATGGGTTCCAGCTCTAACCAGGAAAATATAAGATGTGCTATATCACCATTGTTTCTTAGAGCTGAATAGTACTCCATGGTATACATATACCACATTTTATTAATCCATTATTGGATTGATGAGCACTTGGGCTGTTTCCACAGCCTTGCAATTATGAATTGTGCTGCTATAAACATTCAAGTGCAGGTGTCTTTTTTGTAGAGTGTCATTGGATCTCTTGGGTAAATGCCCAGTAATGGGATTGCTTGTGGACCACTTCTTGCAAGGAAAAATATTCAATTCTCAACAAGCTGTGGAATATGCTTTTTGCAATTTTATTGCTATTTGCTCTCTAGGGTTCTTTGCTTCTGGCATAAATAAGCTACTGTGAAGATGGTTAAATTATGTTGATAATTTAGGCTTTAATTAATCATACTGCTTCTTGTTTGAGATATAATAAACTAAACTTTTGATTTGAAATCGGACATTTCAGATTTAATGACCTAATATTTATAGACTAGTCAAGTACAGTAGGGAGAAGGGGAGAAAGTGGTGGAACAAGGAGTTCAATCTGTAACTAACTATGAGCAATAGTGAGCTAACTCCCTACCTTCTGACCAGCTTCTCATTTATTTTTGAGAGACAGAGAGAAACTGGATACATTTTACAAATAATCTGGGAACCTCAGTCAGTAACTTCAAGTACCTGCCTTTCAAAGCTATAAAAGCTGATGGTACAGAATTGCATTGTCTTGTCTTTCCCTCTTTTGGAGGCAATGGAAACAATGAAAAGGCATGATGACTAAGAAAATAAGAGAAAAGAGTTAAAATAATCATACTCTCAACAACCTAGATGGCATTTTCATGAATTTCATTTCTTCTTCTACCATAGGAACAAAAATGCTTGGTATAGTTCTACACTATTGGGAACTGAATATGACTTTCCTGCAGTGTTTATAGAGTTTGGAATAATAGTTTAAGGCTCTTAACTGTCAGCCTATAGTTGTTGTTTTTTACCCCTTCCAAGATACCGTCATATTTTTTGATGTGCTCTTTGAAGTAAACAGAAGTGTGCATTTTAATATGTATACCACATAATTGATATTGCATTTTCCCCTTAGCTTATGTAATACAACTTTGTGGTCTTTTTAAGGTTTGGGCTTGCCATCCCATGCCAGCAAGACCAACCAGCTGAGAGCGTTTGCCAACTATACTTCCTCAATGGAAGCTCCTTCAGTACCTACTCCATAAATGTAGATATCCAGTTGGAAGAAAGCAAAAAGCAAATGCATCCATAGGTCATTAATATTTTTCTATATAAATATTGCTCTTTATTAATTTATTATGGTTGGTTTTGATTTCTAATTACCTACACTTTCAGAACAAGTACAACCATAGTTGAAATATAGAACTTTTTATTATTATTTTAATTGACAGATAAAATTGTATTTATCATGTGCAACATGATATTTTGAAGCATATATGCAGTGTAGAATGACTAAATATAGTTAATTAACATACACGTTACTTTAAACAGTTATCATTTTTGGAGTGAGAACACTTTATACTTAACCCCCTAGCATTTTACAGCAAACATGGATATATATATTATTGCTCCCAAGTGTATACTAACCATTATTTACTATGGTTTTATTTGCCTTTTTTTTACATGGGAGAGAAACTTTTAATCTTTTACCATAGACTTCTTTGATGTTTACATGCAGCAAACCTAATACTTTAAATTGATGCACCTGAGTTAACCTGAAGGCTCTATCCTTTTCTAGATCCTCTGGGACCTCAGAATGCCTCCAAAGTTGCTTAATGGACTGATTTTTTATTTTCAGAGAGAAAACATTAATTTGCGGAAATTTTGTGGAAGCAAAATTTTTGCACTTCCACAAAAAATGTTTAAAAAATCAAACAGAATGAAGGCTGTTTTTCTTCAGTGTGTAGATAAAGGGTGGGCAGGTGCAGATGCCCTATATTTAGGGCATCTTTATCCCTATATTTTCTAATTTTCCTTGGACTTTTTTGATTTATCTGGTTTCCTAGGGAAAATTGAATTTCTCATATGATGAATGTTTTGACATCCATGGCTTGATTCTACATGTCTTTTCAGCATTTTTTACTGTCCACTCAAGGTAAAGGAAATAAAGAAAACGAGGAAAGAAGAGAGGAGGAAGAGAGAGAGAATGAGAAGAGATAGAGAGGGATAGTGAGTGAAAGAGAGACAGAAATGCAAAGAGAAAAATAAAGATGCAGAGATAGTCTTTCCAGAGTATTAGCTGGATTTGATGCAAAGCCAGCTATACTTTTTCAGATTACAACAACAAAAAACATTTTTCATACCATATCTAAATACTCCCCATGTTTTCATGAGCTTTGTATTGGATAGTTTCCTTTTTGTAAAATTTGTGTTTTTCACATATCAATACTAACATTGAATGTAAATGACCTTATGCTCCACTTAAAAGATATAGATTGGCTGAATGGGTAAAAAACACAAACCAAATGTTAATATACACTGTCTCCAAGAAATCCATTTAATTTGCAAAGATTTTCATAGACTTAAGGTAAAGAGGTAGAAAAATTGTCCATGCAAATGGAAACTGAAAGCCAGCAGGAGTAGCTATTTTCATATCAGATAAAATAGACTTTAAATCAACGATGGTAAAAAAACGACAAAGATAGTCATTAAATAATGATAAAGTGAGCAATTCAACAAGAAAATATAACAATCCTAAATATATATGCACCTAACACAGAAGCTCCCAAAGTCATAAAATAAGTTCTACTAGATCTAAGCAAGGAAATAAACACCAACATCATAATAGCCAAGGACTTTAATACTCCACTGACAGAACTGGACAGATCATTGAGGCATAAAATAACAAAGAAACATTGGACTTAAATGAGACTCTAAAACAAATGGATGTAATAGACATTTACAGAACATTCTACCCCTAAACTGCAGAATATCTATTCTTCTCATTAGCACGTGGGACATTTTCCAAGATGGATCATATGTTAGGCCATAAAATAAATCTCAGAAAATTCAGAAGACTTGAAATCATACCATATATCTTCTCAAACCATAGTGGAATATAAATTAGAAATCAATTCCAAGAGGAACTCTCAAAACTGCACAAATCTATGGAAATTAAACAATGTGTGGCTAAACAATTCCTGGGTCAATGACAAAATCAAAATGGAAATCAAAAGACTTTTCAAATTGAACAACAAAAATGATACAAGCTTCCAAAAATTTCTGGATACAGCACAAGAAGTGCTAAGAGGGAAGTTTATAGCCTTAAATGCCTACTCAAAAAGACAGAGAGATCTCACATTAACTACCTAATGCCACACCTCAAAGAACTAGAAAAAGAGGAACAAACCAAACTCAAATCTGGCAGAAGAAAAGAAATAACAAAGATTAGAGCAGAACTAAATAAAAAGGAAACAAACAAACAAAAACAATACAAAGGATCTATGAAACAAATAGTTGGTTCTTTGAAAAGATAAAATCTTTAGACCACTAACTAGCTAGATTAACCAGAAATAGAAGAGAAAGGACTCAAATAAGTTCAATGAGAAATGAAAAAAGAGACATTACAGCTGATACCCCAGAAATACAAAATATCCTCTGAGATTACTATGAAAACCTCTACCCACACAAACTAGAAAATCTAGAGGAAATTGATACATTTTTTTAAACATACAACCTCCTCAGTTTGAATCAGAAAGAAATAGAAATCTTGAACAGACCAATAACAGCGAGTTTGAAACAGTAATGAAAAAATCTCCCAATAACAAGAGAAAGTCCCAGACCAGACTGATTCACAGCTGAATTCTACCAGACCTACACAAGACTGGACCTATTCTATTGAAATTGTTCTATAACATCGAGGAGGAGAGAGCCCCCCCTAACTGATTCTATGAAGCCAGTATTACCCTGATACCAAAGCCAGGAAAAGACACAAAAGAAAAAGAAAACTACAGACCAATTCATTTTTATCTAGTTTTTCTTTCTTTGTTTTACATTCTTACTCTTCCCTCCTTCCTAGTATATTAAAATGATGAAAGGGAATAGAAACTCTAAGTATTTCAGAAGTTTCCTTACTTCTCTTCCACTTCCAGTCATGATAACAGTCAGTATCTCCAGGGATAATGTTTTGTCAATCAGGATACTTGTATACTGAAGGAAGTGTATAGCAGAGACGGTAAACGCTTAGAGTTTTGTAAACCCTTCATGATATTAAAGGAAGAAGAGATGGCAGGCATAAAAATTTCTCACTTTATGCAAGTTTATAAGTTCTAAGCCAGAAACAATCTGCTGTTGTTTGTAATTGACATTGAGCTGTGAAATGTCTTTTTGCTAGGAGCAATGTATTATTTTAGGCTCACTAGAAACCCAGGTTATATATCAGGTCCAAGAAGGGGTGTAGCTTTGTTTGGTAAATAATTGAAATCATGGACACTGTGAATAATTAGTAAATGAAAGTGTTGGAGGAGTTCGTTCCTCCCACCGCATGCAGTGTTCTTAGTGAGATGCTTGGGGGGGTTCGGAAAGAAAATGAAGACAGGGTCTTTGTTCCTGGTTGCTTTATTAAAGCACACTTTTAGTTATCTCACCTTTATTACTCTAAATATCCTGTTATTAAAAAGGTCCTTCGTTTTGTCTACTTTGCAGTGATGACTGATGACTACAATAATAGCCATGGAGCATTTTGCAATATTGATTTTTTTAATCACTAAAGGAAGATTTTGTTAAGCTAAACATGTCCTTAAATCTCTTTGATTTTAATTCTCTGTAAATTGGTAATAACTATATAGTGTATGTGTGTGTGTGTGTGTGTGTGTTGTGTGTATGTGTGTGGTCTGTGTTTGTGTAATAGAAAGGAAGGAAGATTAAGAAATAACATTACTTGAACCAGGGATTATATTCATATAAAATTATATTCATTTCTGAACAGCTGCATGAGATAAATATGGGTGTTTTCTTCTATCTTTACCAGTGAAGAACTCAAGATTCAGAGAAGTGAATTAACTTGCCTAATCTCAGGATAGTTAGTAAGTGCTAAAAGTTGTATTGCTGTTTGACCTTAAGATGCACTGTCATTTTAAATATGCCATGCTGCCACTGAAGTCTTTATAATTAAAACTATTCATTTTTAAAACATGCAAAAAAAAAAGATGTTTGTCAATAATTGATGATCTGGAACACACATTTGAAAAGAAACATTTAACCAGTTAAGAAAATCTAAATGTGATTTTTCATGTTGCAAATACTATTTCAAGTTGATTTGCTCCAGTCTTTCTGAAACATATACAGTACAATTAAACTGTATATATTCAGATGATATATATCTTTCCAAGTTTATAAAAATTTTCCTAAGCAAAAACAATTCTAAACAAGAGCAAGAGTACAGAAGGGTGAAGGAAAGGTGGCTGAGCACAGATGCAGTGGGTCTGAATGGTGTGGGGAGCTGGTAACTTGAGTGTGATGCAAGGTTGCTTTGGCATTATTCATTTGGCTTCCCATGTGCCGAGCTCAAAGTTACTAGCTGTAACTCCCTGGTTTTTCCTCCTTACCCAACTGCAGCAGGCTCTATTCCTCCTCCTAGGTGTTAAGGGACTTAGTCAATGATGTTTATACATGGCTCAGAGACTTTTTTTGGTACCCAGCAGTGTATAGCTCTAGAAAATTCTTTTCAATCTAAAAATGCCAGTTCTTTTCTGCTAGACTTTGGCAATGATTGGATGTGAATTTTGAAATTTGATTGTGGTTTCACTCCAAGTTCCATTTTATTTCTGATGGAGCTGCAATGTTTAATCTTTCTCAGAAACTGTCGCTTTTTTGTGTGTGCATGGCAACAAAATAGCTCCTATAATTGCCACCTGCACTCTGCAAGTACACAAAATATTGGGCTGGGGGGTTATCACCAATCCATACTCATACATAGGTAAGCTATTTCACTTACTGCAAAATCTCCCAAATTGAAATCCTAGCAGGTTTAATGCACAAATTTATCTTCAGTCCCAGGGAAACCAGTTTTTAATAGGCTCGTTATCCATTTTAAAGCATGAATACTTTTTTCACAAAAGGATCATAAGCATTTCCTTCATATTTTTCAACTGTACCTTTGTGATTTAATAGAAACAGGTGAAAGATCTGTGTAACTTCCACATGTTGGGAGGTTGGTCCTTCATGATTAGATGTAAAATCCATCTCTTCAGATATTTTCTGGGCATTTGTTATGTGCAAAGCTTTGTACACAGGGAATGTAAAGATTAGTAAGACATTTTGCATTCATTCATTCGTTCATTCATTCATAGTGTATGAGTATGTGCTAGATACTGCACTTGACGATATTCATAGACAAGACAGAAATTATCCTTGCTCTCATGGAGCTTATAGTCTTGGGGAGGGGTGGGACTGAAGAAAAAAAGTAAATAAACATATTTTTCAAAAAAGTTCTGTGATGGTAATCTATAGGGTATTATATTAATGGAAAGTTATGAGACATTACTTTCCTTGTCTGGTGATTGGAGAAGATATCTTTAAAAAGATGCCATTCTGTTGAGAATTGAAAGATATAAAACAACCACCTGCAAAGGCAATGGGATGGCATGTATGAAGCCCTGAGGCCATGGAGGTGATTCTGCCAATGTTGTAGGAGCTTCAGGAACTAGGGGGAAAGAGACATGGTATGAAAAGGAGAGGTAAGGAGGGACCAACATTTACCTTCATTGCAATAAAAAACCTTTGAAAGGATTTGGGCAGGGCCCTGACCTTATCCAGCTAAGTTATTAAATGATCTTGCTAGCTGCTATATTGGAAAGAAATTGAGAAGATTCCAGTTTCTCTCAGTATGGCAGACAAGGTCTTCTAAACACCCCCTTTTTTGTAAAACAGCTAGAAATATTGCATTTAAAAATAAATGACTTTTAAAATGAATTGCTGAGTTGGTAAGAAATTCTCAGAGGCCAAAATTGAAGTTAAAACAGGAATCCAGAGAAGAAAGGAAGCCAGCTCTGCAGCTGGCGGCTGCCCATGGTAACATCCAGAGTTGGAAGGAAAAGATATATCTAAATGCTAGCGTACTTGGATAATTTCTTAAAAAATAAAGTTAAATTACTACCTTATACTTTCCCCAAATATAAATCTTAGATGAATAAAATATTTAAATGTAAGAATAAATTAAACCCTAAAAGTACTAGAAGAAAATATATGCAAATAGTTTTTTAATGTTGGAATGGAGGACTTTCTAGATATATCATCAAAGGTAGGACTCACAAAAGAAAGTTTGGTATAAGGGATTACATAAAGATTGAAAAAAATTAGTATAGCATCAAAACATTATACTTTAAAGGACAAATTAAAATTGGGAAAATATAGGTATAGGCAAAGGGTTAATATTATCAGGATACAGGGAGCTATTACACACACAACAAAAAATCTTTCCAATATAAAGTGTACTCTGGAAAAATGAGCAGAGATTTAAAACTGGCAGTTCAGGCAGTCAAAAAGGGATGAACCCAAATTGATCATATTAAAAAAAGCTTTAAAAAAATAATTCATGAGTAATAAAGTAGGCGCACATTAAACCAACAATGAGATGTCATTGTTTACTCAGTCTGGCAAAGATTAATGAAAACAATAGTACTTACCATTGGCCAGGACAAGATGATTTAATTACCAGGTATGATGTTCTCACACATAGTGGATAAGAGTGTTCCTGGAATAGGAGGGCAATTTTTTCAAAGATAACACCAAAATGCCTCCGGTTAACCTTATAATGAACCTTCCACACATATATCCTAAGAAAATAATCAGAGAAATTTATCAAGATGTACTCACAACTATATTTTTCATAGGATTGTTAAAATGGCTTACACTGGAAACAATGCAACAAATATTCATTTCTAAAGGATGCTTAAATAAATTGCGATATCAATAAAATGGAATACTATGAACCCATTAAAATATGTGAATTTATATTTATTGCTATAATAGTAACTTTAAAAGAGATCTTTCTGTTTAAAACAGGTATCATACAGCAGGACTAGTATAAAACCTTTAAAATCTGTGACTGGAGCTGGATGGTATGGGCTTATAATAACCAAATGTTCAACATTTAGGAATTTTTTGAGCCAGTTGTCAAATTGTTGGTTATCTGAAATTGGCTTTAGTGAGAGTATTTAATCCATAGAAATTAGTAAACAGATGCTACATATTCATTCTTTCCTTATGCCCAAGTTGGTTTTCTAGCATGCCACTGTGGTCTTATATGTACAAGCACATGAATACATATATGTAGAAAACTTTTGGCAGAATATACAACCAAATAATTATCTTTAGAGCGCAGAATTATGTTTGGATGTATTGCCCCCTTTTTAAAATAACTTCACTTATTGCCTAAATGTATGTTAGGTATGTAATATCAGGAAAATAAACAATAGCTACCCAAATACTTGGAAGTTGAAATCAGTGGTTCCCCAGTTTCCAGCATCAAAGTTTGCTAATATTGGATACCAGCCCCCAAAATATGTATATATTCTGATTCTTACTTGCTTTATGTGCTTATTTAAGCATTTCTGTCGATTACTGGCAACTCTCTATTTTATTTTTTGTGGTTTTGGTTTCATATTTAAGAGCTCATTTTTTACCAAGTACAATTCAGCAAGCTGTCAGCATTTTAATATTTATAGGCATGATTATCCACGTGTTTAACAAAAGAGTACTTCTTCCTTCCTCTGTCAACATTTCTTCATTTCTCCATGCAATAAACATATGTAGTATTGGGCTTACACGATGTGCCAGATATAATTCATATCACCATTATATTCACTAATCATTACAGTGATGAGTGACATCATATAGTGTTTTACCGTTTAAGAAAGCCTGCATTATTTCATCCTCAGAATAATGTTGTAAAATACAGGGTGTCCCCAAAGCTGCCATATATAGGGAAAATGGGAAATTGTAGCTACATGTACCTTTATTTACAAAATATTCATTATAAAATTTTATAAAATTTTTCCTTTGTATAGAGATTTTGGAATACCCTGTACATCACTATTCCCATTTCACAAATAAGGAAGTATAGGCTTGGAGAGGTTAGGTGATTTAGACCCAGACTCAAGCCCTGTCTTCTATTCCCAAGCCTATTATTCTTTTTCCTGGCAGATCTGAGGGATCCCTACTCTTTTACTACTAAAGACAAGGTTTATTTTATAGTTTTTTCTGAAGACTCCATGTGTTGCAAGCATTAAAACCAGACACATCAGTCTTGCAGCCATCACTATAATCTAATTTTAGAAAATTACATCACCTGAAAAGAAAACCCTGTGTCCATCAGCAGCCAATCCTCATCCCCTTTCTCCCATCTTCTAACCCAAGACAACCACTAATCTACTTTATCTGTATATGGATTGCCTATTCTGAACATTTCCTATAAGTGGAATAATATTATATGTGGATTTTTATGACTGGCTTAGCATAGTGTTTTCACTTAATGCAATGTTTTAAGGTACATCTATGTTACAACTTATATCAATACTTCATTACCTGTTATTGATAAATAATATTCATTAATTGTTCATTCATTTTTGATTGTTACCACTTTTTGGCTATCATGAATAATGTTGTTGTGAACATTTGTATACAAGTTTTTGCGTGGACACGCATTTTCATCTCTCTTCAGTATATACCTCTAAGTGGAATTACTGAATCATAGCCACTCTATGTTTAACATTTCGAAGAACTGCCAAACTGTTTTCCAAGGTGACTCTACCATTGTAAATGCCTTTTTGAAGTATTCGAATAGTGAGTGAATTTCAGGTTGGGTACAGTATCACAGCTTTATATAGAATGACTCCTTAAGGTAAAACACATTGCATCAAAAAAGAAGAGATCAATGGACATTTAAGTTGCTTCCTTGTCTTGGCTTGTGAATAAGGCAGCAATGAACATGAGAGCGCAGATACCTCTTTGAGATCCTGATTTCAATTGCTGTGGATGTATACCCAGAAGGGGGATTGCTAGATCAAATGGTAGTTTTACTTTTAATTATTTGAGTAACTTCCATACTGTTTAACAGAATGGTTAAAGAAAATGTGACATATACATACAGTGGAATATTATCAATACAATGTACACACACACAATAAAATATTATTCAGCCTTAAAAAATGAGGAAATCCTACCATATAGGTGAACCTGGAGGACATTATGCTAAGTTAAGTAAGCCAGACACAGAAGGACAAATATTAATTGTCAAACTCATAGAAGCAGAGGGTAGAATGGTGGTTGCCAGAGGCTGAGCAGAAGGAGAAATGGAGAGGTATTAGTCAAAGGGTATGAAGTTTCGGTTATACAAGATGAATAAGTCCTAGGAATCTGTAAGTGCCTATAGTTAACAATTCTGTATTGCAAACTTAAAATTTGCTAAGAGGGTGGATCTCATGTAAAATGTTCTTATCACCAAAATGATAAATAAATAAATAAATAGGACAGGAGGAAATTTTAGAGGTTATGGATATATTTATGGCATAGATTGTGGTGACAGTTTTCTGGCCATATATGTGTGTGTATGTGTGTATGCACACACACTCATTGAGTTATATATATAAATATGTACAGGTTTTTAGATGTCAATCGTACCTCAACAAAGTAGTTTTTTTTTTTAAAAAAAAAAAAAAAAAAAGCAGGCCGGGCGCGGTGGCTCACGCCTGTAATCCTAGCTCTCTGGGAGGCCGAGGTGGGTGGATTGCTCAAGGTCAGGAGTTCAAAACCAGCCTGAGCAAGAGCGAGACCCCGTCTCTACTATAAATAGAAAGAAATTAATTGGCCAACTGATATATATATATATAAAAAATTAGCCGGGCATGGTGGCGCATGCCTGTAGTCCCAGCTACTCGGGAGGCTGAGACAGAAGGATTGCTTGAGCCCAGGAGTTTGAGGTTGCTGTGAGCTAGGCTGACGCCATGGCACTCACTCTAGCCTGGACAACAAAGCGAGACTCTGTCTCAAAAAAAAAAAAAAAAAAAAAAGCAGCAGCAAAAGAGGTCATGGTGAATTCACAGGTCTTTCTAGGACTCAGCCCCTTAATCTCTGATACAGGAGAGGAGCATCTGAGCATTTTCTTTTCTGTTAGCATAGAAAATGTAAATCTCAGTGCTGTGGGAGATGTCCTAGGTCAGGAAATGCCCTGGGTAATTCACAGTATATAATGCAGAGAAAAAATCCTGGATACAAGTCAAATCCTGGCTCCATGTGACTCTCAGTATCCTTATCTATAAAATGAAGATGATAATATCAGCCCTGCCTTTTTCGCTAAGTTTTTATGGAGATCCAGTGGGAGATTGTAATTAAAAGTTTTCTGTAACCAGCAAAAGCAGATAAGGAGGCATAAGCTCAGTTGAAACTGATGCCTCACATTTGGCATATGGGTAAGCATCAGTTAGTCTCTGTGTTATGAAATTAGGGTGGATATTTTCATGTTTGAAGGTGGGTGCATGCCTACAAGAATTTATATTTCTAAATGTGATTATAATGTTGCCCAGAGGGGTTTTTATGAAATCTAGATTTTATTTACATATTAATTTTCTAAGAATTCAAAGGCAGGTAGTAGCATATTCTTCAAAACCTGTTGCATGAACACCCGCTTATGTTGCTATGGTTCTCTGCAGTGGATCAAAACTCTGGTTTTGATGACTCTAAATCAGTTGAGACATGTATTATTTTCCAATTGTAATTTGGAATATAATTGCAAAAGAAAGATGGGAAAAGGAAATTTATATATTCATTCAAAAGTGATTCATTGAGATATTTTAATGAGCCAGACATTTGCTTACCATTGGGGTAAACTAGTGAACGAAACAGATCCTGTTATTTTCTTCATGCTACTTTACATCCCCTGTGTTTTGTTTCTAAATGTCTCAGGGTCCCTGGCACTCACCATGACTCATGGATGGCATCATTACTGTATTTGCTTTAAGAATGGAGAGCAAAGTCAAGGTCAAAGTTAGGCTATAAAAAATGGAAATGAGGGGTAATATCATTGCTCTGTTGATAATTTACTGGGTAAATTTGAGCAAGTTACTGAACTGCTCTGAATCTGTGTTTCTTTATCTGTACTTTTGTTTAGTTCTTTCTGACTCCACACTCTAGCATTCCATAATTGAAGTTGTAAGTTTGAGATTCAGGAGGCTCTGAACCAAGTTACCTTTCTTTTTTCTGTACATTTTCATCAGTCTATCTTAGTTCTTTTTTCATGTAATTCTGCCCACTCCTCTCCATCTAAACTATCAGCCTAGTCCACGCCACACCATCTCATCCTTGGACTTTTCTGCAGTAGCTAATAACCGTTTGTTCCTCCTCCCCTCTTACTCCCTGCAGTCCATTCGTCACATAGCAACCAGTGTTATCCACTTACAATGGTAAGATAAACCAGGTGCCTCTTCTGATGAAATCCCTGGAAGTATTTCCTCTTATTCTTAGAATGAACATTCAATTCCTTATTGTGGCCTATATGACCCCACATGTTCAGGTTCCTACCTGTTGCTTCAGCCTCTTCAATTCCACTGTCTTTCTTGTTCTTGCCAATTAAGCTTCCTGGGATTCTTTCAGATGTTCACATGCTGTTCCCTTTCTCCACTGAGTTCTTCCTTCACACAGTGCCCTCCAACTCTGCCCTTCACACCTTCATTCTACAGCTCTCAGCTCAAAGTCAATTCCTTAGGGAACATACTCCCTCCCTACCTAAACACTGGCAACTCAGGCTAAGTAAGATCTCTGTTAATATAGCCTTCCATATTACCCTGTAGTTCTTTCTCTTGGTACTCATTCCAATAGCAATTGTTATCAATTGTGTAATTATTCACTTAACTGCTTGGCTAATTAACTATTTAATGTCTGTCCCCTTTTCTAGAATGAAATATCCTGGGGGACAGGCAGCATTTTATTCACTTCTGTATCTTTAGTGCCTAGAAAAGCCTCTGCACTTAGCAAGTGCTCATTAAATACTCAGTGAATGAATGAAGGGATATAATAAATGGCTAACATTTCATTCTTTATACCCACTATGAATTTATTTTGTATGGGAGAACACATCATGTATGTCAAGGAATTCTGAGGGAAACACTGACTTTTATTTCTATGCAGTTATCAGCCTCTGTTTTTCCCATGAGCTTCCTCTTTCCACCTCATTTAGAAACAAATATCCATCAAAGTTTGTGTGCTGGGCACTGTGTTGGGTGAGCAGGACTCAACTCTCTTTGAGCTCACAATCTAGCAGGGAATCAGCCAACAACTTGAATAACAATAATGCAAGGTAGAAAGTGGTTAGTGTCAGAAAAGAGGCCAGAGAAACTGCTATGGTGGTTTAGAAGTAAGAGAAATTGCTTCAAACTGAGAGTAGCCATCTGTATCCAGAGGCATAGTGTTCAATTTAGGCTTTGAAGGATAGTGGGGTTTGACTACTAGAGATGGATGGGAAAGGGCAATGCAGAATGGGTCTATGGGCAAATGATTGTTCTCTCCCATTTGTTACGAATAAAGCCAGGTCTCTAATTAAGAAGCAGGAGCTGTACCTTTTTAAAATTATTTTTATTTTTCGTTTTCACTCTTATATATAATCAAATTAAGTTTTTTGATGTATGAAGTCTATGAATTTTGACAAATGCATGCAACCATGTAACAACCAACACAATTAAGATATAGAAAAATTCCCTTTATCCCCCAACATTTCTCTCATGCTGCCACTGTGCAGTCAATTCTTCCAAACCCCAGTCCCTATCAATCACCTATCTGTTTTCTGTTCCTATAATTTTGTTTTCCAGAATGTCAGATAGATGGAATCAAACAGAACTGGATTCTTTCACTTGCCATAATGCATCTGAGATGCATGAACATTGTTGTTGTATGAGAAGTCCATTTCTTGTTGCTGAGTAGTATTCTATTGTGTGGATATACCACAGTTTGTTTATTCATTCATTAGTTGAAGGACATTTGACTGCTTCAAGTTTGTGGCTATTACAATTAAGGCTGCTATAAACATCTATGTACAGGCTTTGTCTGAATATAAGTTTTCATTTCTTATAGGTAAATGCCTAGGATTGATATAGCTAGGGTATATGGAAAGTGCATGTTTAACCTGATAAAAAGCTCCCAAATTGTTTTACAAAGTGGCTTTATTTCATTTTGCATTTCCATCATTAATAAATGGAGAGCCTATCTGCTGCACATTTCACCAACACTTGATATTTTCCAATTTTTAAATGTTAGCCATTCTAATAGGCATGTTACAGTATCTTATGTGATTTTTAATTTGCATTTATTGCTGGGCATGGTGGCTCACACCTGTAATCCTAGCACTCTGGGAGGCCCAGTCTGGAGGATTGCTTGAGGTCAGGAGTTTGAGTTCTGCATTTATCTAATGACTAATGATTTGGGACATCTTATATGCTTATGTTTCATATGCATATCTTTTTTGATGAAGTATCTGTTAAAATCTTTTGTTTATTTTAAATGAGTTTGTTTTCTTATTGAATTTTGAGAATTCTTTATATATTTTGAATGTGAGTCCCCATTGAATAGATGATTTATAAATATTTTCTTCTCATCTGTATTTGTTCTTTGCTGCTAACCTTTAATTTTTATGGTTATTTTAAAAGTCCTACACTCAGGCCCTCCATTGGATCTACCACTATTCTCTTCTTCACTCAGTATGTTTACAGAGCTTCTTGGCTTTTTCAGACACACAGTGAGGGGCTATGAAGATGAAAAGGACCATTGTCCTCTTAACAAGGAGCCTTTAGGAGGTTGGAAAGAGAATCCAGGTATCCCATTATCTGTAACCTATAGAATAATGTCCTGAGTGCCATAGGGCTATGTAGACAGTGTGTGGTACTGCAGAGCATTGTCATTTATTGAGGTTTCAGGTTATTAAAACACTTTGAGGTCAGGCTCCCCAGGAGGGCAACAATAAAGAATGTGGATAATTAGGCTCCACAAACAGTAATAAAGTGGAATACAGCCCCATGTATTATCTTTGATGATGATGGGGATTAGGGGATGAAAAAGGAGCAGGTACCAGGCAATGTAGTCTTTCTCATCTTGATAAATCACAGTCCCCCACTCTAACAGTTGTACAGCAAAAGGACCACCTCAAAAGCCATTAGCCTCATTGCATGTCCCCATGCCCTCAGCCCAGGTTGCTGTAATTGTCTCTTTCTACTTCATTTGTGGTTTGTATAAGTAAAAGCAGAGATAACAAATGGATTAAGAAATTCCATTCTTGACACATGTGGAATTGCACATGTGTGTGACCCATCAGACAGATTCAGGGCACAAACATAGTTTCAACTCATTGTATATCTCTGCTTACAGTTAATATATGTCACTTAATTCTTCAAGTACCATCAGTGACTCTCAGTTGCTATCAGAACAAAGTCTGTTCTGACCCCGTATGACCCTAGTCTACTGTTCTCATGCTCTGCTAACTCATCCCACACCCTGTGACTGATAGACTGACTAATCATAGCTTCCATCAGCCTGGTCTCCTCCCCTTGTATCTGTCAATGCATGTTCTATTCATTTTATCAGGCTTAAATCAGATACTATCTCTTCTGTGAAGGCACCAATGAATTCCAGTCCACTTGAAGTCACAATTAAGATCTCCTTCTGCTCTCTTAAGACATGTTACATCTTTTTTCTTTTTAGCATTTGCTTCATTTTGCTTTGCATTGTGATTTTTTGCTTGATGGTCCACCCTCTTTAGATAGTGAGAGCTTTGAAAGCAGAAACTATGTCTTCCTTATATCTTTATCCCCCATTAAAGCCTATTATAAACTGTTGTATGTGGTAGGTTCTCACGGAGGGTTTATTGATTGAAGGACATGACATAACCCACAGTTCACCTTGCTTTGTGACCCAGACAGAAGAGGTGTCTGAGTGGCTGATAGTTGTAACCGGAGATGACAGGGTGATCTGATGTGTTCTAAGCAAAAGCAGTCCTGTTTCCCTATTGGCTATGATTATTCTCTCCTGTCTGGAATAGAAAAAGCGTGATTTGATTTTGAGTCATAAGCAACCCGACTCTAATTGTGTACCTTAAACGCCTCCCATTGTTCTGCTTAAGGTGATTTTCTACCAGCATGAAATGTTCTCCTTCTCAGACAGTTGATGGAGGAGCTGAGTCATGCCTGACTATACTTAATAAGACAGAGGCAGCTAACGCCCGAGGGAGCTTCCTTCGAGGACAGGCTGACATTTCTGACTCCTCTGCTTTTTAAAAGTGCGTGTTGTGAAGGAAAGTTGAGCATGAAGGTAGCTTCAGAGTCTCCATTGGAAACAGGACTATATAATGGCATTCTCTAATTCAGACAGATGTGATTTGCCCCATTGCCTCTTGGCTATAACATGTGCCTTCTGATTCTCGGAACTGCTAATCAAGGATTTTATGCCGGTTATTAGACTCTCACTCACTTTGTTCCACTGTCTATTAATGAGTGCCTGCCCACCCCTGCTGTTTTCTCTGAAAAACTGGCTTGATTTATATTTTTCAGATTCAGGCTAGAAAATATTCTTGAAGTTAGCATTGATTATAAACCTATCACATTACAGAGATGGAAGGGCTTATAGATCATCTGGTTTTACCGTCTTACCTTAGACATGAGAAAATGGAATCCCAGAGAAGGAAAGTTACTTGGCCACAGTCAATATTAAATCTTAGACTCTGGAAGAGGCAGATCTGCATTAGAATCCCTGTGTCACACTTATTTGCTGTGCATTATCCACTTGTATATATATCCTTTAACTCACCTAAGCCTCACACTCCTTATTTGTTAAGTGGGGACAATAATAAAACTTTCTGAAAGAGTTCTTATGGGGATCAAAAATGATATTAATGTAAAACGCTTAATTACTGGCACGTAGAAGACATTCAATATTAAGTGATGATAGTAGTAGTTATTAATATAATAATATTGATGATAACACAAGTGAATTAGGGCAAGGAATCAGTTTGACCCTTTACCATTGTTCTCCGTAGAGAATACTACAAGATGTACCTCAGAAACTATGTTTCATTGTGAAGAAGTTTAAACAGATCTATCTAAAGGTGAATTTTTATATTCAAAGAAAGGATCAGTAGTTAGTTTGCTATAGGAGAGAAGGAAAGAACATGGTTTGAGATGTTTGTCAACATAAAGAATAAAATTGAGTGGAGTATTTGAGGAAAGGAATTGTATACAGTACATAAAGTCTCCGAAATACACACAAAAAGGCTGAGTATGACTTGAGAGCCTGAGGAGGCCAGTGGAGAGAGAACGGGTTCAGCAATCAGAAGACAATACTGCCTCAAAGTGCATGGAAATAAAAGGCTGTGATACACCTTTCTAAGCATCCGCCTCCATTGTCCATTTTTCCACCAGGCAGGGAACTGCCTGCAGTATTAGGAGACTGAAGTCTCTAGGGATGAGTGTTCTGGACTTGACAGGGGTGCCCTGGAATACACCTGGACATACATTTACTAGAGATATCTACCTGGCCAGTTACAGTTGTGCTGTGAAGCTCCCAAGAGCCCTCTTTGTATGACTGCAGGCCCTTTTGATGATCTTTTGCCTACTTTTCTTATTTTTCTACTTTCCAGTAATTATTTTGCTTTTCTTCAGTGACAGAACATTCATAGTATATCCGCTGGTTGAGTGTGAACAGAGAGGGAATGTGTGCACCATGTTAAAGAGGAGCTGACAGCAGCAAAGATTATGTAAGAGATTCTAAATCTGATTTTTTTCCTAGAGTATTTGCTTTTGCTTCATATATGAAAAGTACATTCTCCTGTTTTGCTTCCTTTGTTTTAATATCTCTGGATTTCAGAGAAGATGGTTTATAGTTTCTGTTTTCTCTTTACCAATAAATATATGAGGCAAACATTCTCAACCTTAAGATTATAGTGAGTCAGTGGGCTGAAGATAAGTGTTCAACCTCTGACATTCCAGAAGAAAAGATAAACGAAGACTGATGTAAGTGTAATAAAATCTCTCTTTTGCAGTTGGTTTTGTTTGCATAGGTAATGTTTGTGATACGGGCCAAATAACTAGTAATAACTAGGAAACTGGGAGATTTTCATCCTGCCTCTGCCACTAACCTAGTCTTTAACCTCAGGCATTTCCAACCCCTCTGATCTCAGACCATAATCTGTATAATGTGCCAAGAGACTGGATGATTTCTGAGGCCCCCTTCCACCGCTAACGTGCAGTGGTTTTTCTAAGATGCATCATGGGTTAGGGGTTACTAAACTATTCAGAAACTTGGCACAGGGTTTTATCTCAGCATTTACTCTTTCCAAGACCTCCTCCTTCCCTTGGGAGGTGACACTGTTCTCTAGGCAAGTGACCACTGAAAACCTAGCCACTCCGAACCCCCACCTTTTGAATTCTTCCTGCCAAAAGCCATCCCATCATCATTCACTGGCAGACATATATCTAATCCCAATTTCTCATGTTCTTAGCTTTTGATGTTTGGTTCACCCAATTTTCTCTCAGAATCTTTTGTTTTCTGCTTGTCACTACCAGCCTTCAAGAAAAATTTACATGCTTGACACATTATTAAAATTGAATGAGACTGCACTGACATTTCACAGGTGATGCCTCTGTTAAACACAGTGGCAGGATTGTAGCCTGTGTCTCTTCCTGTGGCAGGTGATGAAGATCATAAGCTTCCTTTTACTCCAGGCAATTTCCTGAGAATTGCTGGGGAGGTTGCTGACAAGGCTCAGTACTTTCCTTTGTAGTTGTGCATGGAATATGACTGCATATCTTGAGGCAGGAAAATTGGATAGCTCTTAATTGAAAGTTGAAAGCTCCTGATGTACTTTTACTGAAAGAACCTCTCTGACCCCTCAACTGAGAAGTGACACATGGTGTTGGAGAGTATAGAGACCTATTGAGTACCCGGAGGGCTTTAAATTTACATCATACTGTTGAGTGGAAAAGTGATCGCTGAGATATTTCTGCTAATTAAGAAGTGAGTCCATGCTTAACCTGCTTTCTACATTTTATAACTCAAATCTTAATTTCGAGTTTCTTGTCCGTGGCTCTGATAAAATGCAATAAAAACTCAAAAACAGACAGACAAAATATTTCATTTTCCCTGCTGACTGTCTTTCTAGGTCTTGATTTCCTCATCTGTAAAAAATCAACATCATAATTGTAGCTTAAATTTATTAAGTTTTTACCATTTATTAGAGTCTCTGTGACGTTTTCATGTATGATCATGTTTACCACTAATGACAGCTCTATAGGGTAGGCACTTTTATTACCTTCATATTTAGTTTCATGTATTGTTACATATGAGGAAACTGAGGTACAGGATTCTTCTTTTCAGGTGTCACACCTGTAGGCAGCATTGCTACCTAGCTTACTTTCAGCCTCAAGGACAAGACCCATGTATCAGCTTCTTCACTTGTAAAATGAGAGGGACAAGAATAATAATTGTATGGCTTGACCATATAGAACACATGCAAAGTTATCTTTTATGGCCCACTATTAACATTATCTGTTCCAGTCTTGCTAGGTTTGATTCTTAGCCTCTTTCATTGTCTGTTTTGAGAAAGGATGCACTATTGTACTATTTATATTCCCAATACCCAACCCACTGGAAATATGTGTTAGATATGTATATCGAATATATATTTTACTGGGATGGTGTAGTAGAAAGAACGAAAAAATTTAGATCGAAAAGGAATGATTCTTATACTTGCCACTATTGAGCTCTGTGTTATTTATCAAGTTAACTCTCTGGGTTTAGTTACTCCATTTGAAACATGAAAGGATCTTTCTAAATGTTTTAAAAACTCCTGTAGTCCAATACTCTCAACCACTTTGCTAGAGGTGAGTCCCCATAAGGTAAACATCAACACTATTTGTTGAGCAATATTCCATTTGAAATTGACTATACTCAGTTTGGAATTGAGAAAGAGAGAATTATAATATTAACAATAGCAAGGACTATGTGAACAGCTCTCTATAAAACACTTTACAAGTATTGTCTCATTTAATATTCAAACCAGTTTTCTTACACATGAGAATATTTAATTTACTTACACATGGCTAGGAAGTGGCAGAACAAGGATTAGAAATGGGATTGTCAGAGATTTGCCATTATATACTTCCTAGGAAAAGTAGTTTTGGGATATAGGAGAACTGATTTGGTCCTTCCCAACCAATATCATATATTGTTGTCCCACTTGCAGACCTGTCCTTTGTGCTCTCTGGCTGCATTCATATTGCCTGTAGAATGGGGACATTACCAGCTATGCTGCTAGAACTGGAAGCTGCAACTAGATTTAAGACTCATCTGTTCTGGGACTGTATGGTAAAGTGTAAAATGCCTTTGCTTCCAATGTTGACAATATGTTTCTTAAATAGAAATTTGAAGGCAGAGACCATATTTTTTGGTAGATTTTGCTTATAGCTCCTAGCACTCCTAGGACCCTGAGTAAATAGTATGCAATAATGAGAATAAAGAGAGCAAAAGCTGCTTGATTATTATATGAGAATAGTAATTGGATCTTTACATCTTAATCATGGATTAGAAAAGATTGCTTGGAGGATAAAACACACACACACACACACACACACACACACACACACACACACACACACAAAACCAGCTAATGACTACTTAGAGTTTTCCCAGTGTACTGTTCCACACTTGACTTAAGCCAGTTTATTTATTGTCACAACATCCCTGCAAAGAAAATCATGCCTTTCAGCTGCATGAGGATGTTCATTACAGTAATTTTTTTTTAAAAAAAGGAAAATAATGAACCATGGTACAGAGGCAGCATACCCAGAATCCATTCTGTAGCTTGCTAACCCCTCGTGCCACTTTGATGAGAGAAGCAGAGCCTGTTCTAGGTGGCTGTTAGATGATGCTATTCCATTATCTTCCCTATTATGCACAGCAGCAGGAAGGGTGGCTACTGGACCCTTCTTGGACATTAACACATGATGATTCAGGGTCTGTTTGTTGGTGCTTCAAAACCTAGATATGAAGCAATTTGATGGAGACTAAGAAAGAGCCTAGAGACCTTCAGCAACTTCTTTAGACCTGGGAACTCTAAAATTCACTAGAAAACCCAGGATTTTTACTGAAGTCTCCTACCACAAGAAAAACTTTGTAGAAAGTGACACCCATGTTCACAAACTTAGAGTGGACCTCAGCATGGCAGGTACTGAATTAAAACCGAACTCTTCAGAAATCCTAGAATATTCATCCTTTAGTAACAGACTACGAAAGACCCAACTCTATGTCATCCTTTAGATAATTTCATTTTGTAACTTTAAGTGTGACCTACTATAGTTCTAAATTTAAACTTATTAGGTTTGGTTGTTTTCATCTGTGGGGGTTCACTTTCCTTTTTCACTTCTTCCTTTTCTTCTTTCTTTCTTGGTTTTCATGTTTGCCTGGTAATGATTTCTCTACACTTTTTTTTTAACTAGAAAGGCCTGTCACTTCTAATTAATATAAAATGACAATCTTTAGGGCAGTATAAAGATAAATACCCAGTGTCACAGGGAGAGGTATTATACTGTTGGGGATAAAACTTGTTTTAGGATCAATCTTTAACAAAACCGAAGCTGTGGCTTGTGGATTTTCCCCCCACCCCAACCCTTTTCTTGATTTTTGGCATTCATTCCTAATCTGGCAAATCTTATCATCTGTTATTCTAGGCTCAAGGCTATTTCCTATTTTCTTCAAATTACTTAATCAAGAAAACTCCCTTTTCTTGGTGGGAGTAAGGTATGTCTAATTATCTGGTCCAGGAAAGCCATCTGGCAAGTTATGAGCCCAGTGTTATTGAGCAGTACTAGCAGCATGAGGATGCATGATAGATAGATGCTCACAGACACTCCAGCTCTCCTCCCCCCCTCCCCACTTCTCTCCCTTCTTTTGATGGCTTAGTTGACAGATATGAATTTCAGAAACATTTTCTAGATCTTGGTTCAGTAGCTCTTTCCTGCATAACAAAATCTAAGTTTTAATAGTATTTCCTCTATAAATCATACTCTAGGTGAATGGTGTTTGTAGGTTTTTAAAAAATTGGTGGTTTATTATAGGACAGTGCTAGAAAAATATCCAGATATTTAAATATTTTTTTCATTGAAAAACAAAAGGGAATATACTTTTAAATGTAAATGTTAATCAAAAAGACAGACTCATGGGGTGAATAGAACCTCAGCCATTGTTCAACTACCCACTTATTTGAACAGATGAAAATGGACATTATTATCAATGAGGATAATGATCAGCTGTGAATAGGAGACTCAAAATAATAGTTGTTTAAACTAATTTTTCCAACTTTAATAGGCATAGGGATTGCCTGGGGATAGTTAAGATACACATTCTAATTTAGTAGGTCTGGATGGGGCCTGAGAGTCTGCAGTTCTGATAGACTCTCAAGGGATGCCGATGATGCTGGTGGATTGTGTGGCCCACACTTTAAGTAACAAGGATCTAAGAAAGTTTATTTCACATAAAGTCCAGAAGTAGAAAATTTAGGGCTAGTAAGGCAATTACTTAAGTTATTCAAGGTCCCACCTCCTTTCACTTTCAGATTTCATTATCTTTAGTGTATGACCATAATTATTATGGGCCATGATATAGCTCCAGCCATCACATCTGTGTTCCAAGCAGCAGGATGAAAAAAAATGGGATGGTAGGAGGAGCCCAGGAAACATAGGAATATGCCATTGTCTCTCAAGGAAAGTTTTCAGAATCTACCACATGCCAATTTCAAACATATTCCATTGGCCAGAATTTAGTTGCTTGACTAAATTCTGGTTAACTTAGTTTTGCTTAATGTATCTGATAGGCTAGGATCCATTCAGGTTTATCATGCAGATTCAGCTAACATATACTGAGCTCCTTTTATGTGCTAGACCCTTTAATTCTCATAGAATACTGTAAAACAGGCATATTACACATGCAGAAACTGAGATTAAGAGGAGAAGCATTTTGTCCAAGGTCATATGGCAAGTAAATGGCACACGGTAAATAATTACATATGGAAAGTAATTCTACCTTATGTCTTCCAAAATTCAAATATTTGCTCTTTCTTTTCTATGCCTGAGCTTCTTGAGTTTTTATACTTTTATGTCTCTCTACCCCAGCACCCAGCACAGTAGCTTGCTCACAGCAGGTTCTCAATAAATGTTTAATAAAAACAAATATATGAACAGCTTTTCTGTGGGAAATATCCTCCTTTGAATGTATGAGCCTAGATTTGGGACAAGTATCCTAGCTCTATGTTCAGGCAGCTTTTATTTGTGCTACCACTCAGGCAAAAGTAAGTCAATTAATCTCTCTGTCTTCGTTTCCTGGCATGTAATGTGGGAATGGGCATGAAAGCCCTAGAGGGTGTTGTGAGATTAATTAGTTAAAATGTATACCCTGCTATATAAATGCTAATTGCTGTCAGGAGCGTGGGTTGGATTTTCCAGTGACTTGGCTTTGGGACGCTTTGCACATTTCCATTAGTCCTCTGTGCTACCAAGTCTCAGCCTTAAGAAACCCTTTGGCTGAGGGAAATGATGACTTTGTGGTTCCCCCATGTTGAGAGGCCGATTTAAAGAGGACTTCCACTGTGGAGTAAACTGAATAAGAAGGGGCATTCTAAACAAAAAAGTAATTCTTGTGCCAGTAATTTAATAAATTCCCTTTGCTGTTATTAGAGACAAATCTATTTGCATAATAGCCTTTTCCTATCTTTTCTGAGGCTGGTGCCTGCAGTGAATCATATAATTAATTTGGTATTACATGACATTCCAGCCTGTTGCCATAGATTTTATTTTTATTTGTTCATTGAATAATTTAAATAGCTCTGACAAAATACCCTCAGGTGGCTGTCTAGAGAAACTTAAAAACTCACAGAATTCATTTCAAATAGGCAAATACCCCAAAGAAAAAGCTCAATAATAATACCAATTTTTGCTAATGTTTATGAATACTATTATAATACATATATTTTCTGTCTCTATTATAAAAGAAACTGGCTCACTTTAGAGACATATCCATTTGGCCCATAAAACATAATGCAATGAACATACATAGCACATAGAATTATTTTTTTTCCTTTTAAAATGCATTGTACTTAATTTGCTTGAAAACATATCAAGTCTTTGGAAGAGACCAAAAATCTTGGTGTTAAAGGTATGAAAGAACCTTTAACAAATGGTATATTTTTTCTTTTTTTTTATTTCAGCATATTATGGGGATACAAATGTTAAGATTACATATATTGCCCATGCCCCCCTCCCTCCCTCCCCCCTTGAGTCAGAGCTTCAGGTGTGACCATCCCCCAAACGTTTCATATCTCACTCATAACAAATGTTATTTTTAAAAGTGTCTGTTCTTGATTTTTTAACTTATGTAATAAAAGGAAAATTCTACCTTCCTTTATTAGTCAAGATAGGTAATACTAGTTGTTATCACAAACCTCAGTGACTCAACACAATAGAGGTTTATTTTCCACTCATGTCACAGCCCCTTGTAAGTGAGGTGGTAGTCTAGAGCAGCTCTCCTCTAAGCACTGGCTAGGGGCCAGGCACCTTCTATTCTGTGAGGCTTCCCTTTTCAAAAATTTCTTGACATTAGGGTCTCCATAAAAGGGAAAGGGAACACCAAAGATTATGCAGGGGGTTTCAGGTTGTACAATATTTCTAGCCACATTTCATTGGCCAAAACAAATCACATGGTCCTAACCTAGTTGCTCAGGATAGGCAGTTTTCACATGGATAAAAACAGGATTAAAGAGCATCTAGACAGTCTCTACCACATTCTGTTCTTGTGATCACTAGAAATTCGTTTTATAATTCCTCCTAAATTGGTATGCCTAAGTACGTGCTGGAAATGTTATGTTAGCTTTCTTTTCTATCTCTTCTTTGCCAATTAGCATTCTCTTCCTTTACAAAAGAAAAATCTTCCTGTCACTCATTATCTCTCTTACTATTAATCATGGCCCAGGGACATAAAGACCTCCAGGGGCCAAACACAGTGACACTTATTATACTGGTGTCAGAAAGTTTTCTTTAATAAAAAGGCACCATTAACTCCCAGCATGGCTTCCTCTTTCTCTCCAATTTACCAGTGTTCTTGTTAAGAGTGAATCATGACATCAAAAATGTGATCTGTGGCCCAAGTTGGGGTGAATTGATAAATATTGTAGGGTGGAGTTACAGGAAGGATGCTGATTTTCATTTAGTAGTCTCGCATCTACCATCAGCTAGATTTAGTCAAAAAGTACAGTTGTGGGGGAGATGACTTTGGGAACAGCATAAAGAATATCTTTATGAATGAAATACAGAAGGCAGTGACATCTTGTTTCATCCAGACAACAAACTTAATATGATGAAGTTCCAGACTCCATCTACTGTCCAACTCTCTGCCTGTCTCTTTCTTTTTAAAACTATATACTTTATAATTCAAAACCAAAAAGGGGGTCATCTCAATGCATATCAAGACAATTTTTGGAATTAAATAATGAAATCAAGATGTTTTCTAACAGAAAGTCATTGTGACACTGCAAATGGCTTTGCCAATTGTGTTACATGGTGGATATTTTTTTCCTCCCTTTCTTTTTATTAAGTATTATTTTATATTTATTCAAAGCAAATAATGTACAGAACTTTTAAGGTCAATATATTGAAAGACTTATACCAAAATAATTGTATTCTTTCTGCCTTCACTTTTCTCACTCCCTCTAGTTATCCTCCTCAGAATCAACCACTTTTGGGTATTTTATTTATGCCTTCTGGAATTTCCCATCTATATTTTACTATCCAATTTGTGTATATTGTTACTTTTTGTTTCGTCAACCTTTAGCATTATCTTTTTATGTTTTTTATTATTGTAAACGAGGATTATCTCTCTCAAACTGATATCCCCTCTGCTTTCTCTACCCATTTCACTCTAAATAGCACTATTATGTATTGGTTGAATCAATAATCATTTAATTAATATCTTCACATATTAATGATCTACAATTGTGTTACCTTTCTTATTTTTTGAAGTTATTAATTGCATTTCTTTTCATGCACTTACTTTAGTTTGTATCTTTTGGTAACCATTTTCATAATTTTCAATTTCCTTTCAGCATAAGTTTTCGCACTGCTAATGTCATCAGTTAATCTACCAGTTACTTTATTTTTTTCCTTAGTGGAAGTTTCCATTCATTTCTGCCCATCTTGGTGCATCACCAAGCCCAGGTGCATAGCTGTTTTCCTTGGATCTACTTCACTGTCACTCTCCAGATCCTTTCTCTCTCTTGAATTGGATCCCATATTCCTGAGTCCCGCATTTTCCTCATTCTTATTTTATCCTTTCATTTTGGTTGCACAAATCCCCCAGAATCTTCCTGATAAAGAACGCCTGGGAAATAAAATTTCTGAGTTTTTGTGCGTCTGAAAATGTCACCTTCACACATGATTATTTCAATAAGTTTAGATTCAAGATTGGAAATCATTTTCCTTCAGCTGTATTGCTTCATTATCTTCTAGTTTCCAGTCTTGTTTTTGAGAGTTCCAAAGCCATTCTTATCCTGATCTTTTGTAAGTGACCATTTTTTTTCCTTTTATACTCCATAGTAGTTTATAGAATCTCTTTTTTCCTACATTTTTTGTGAAATATTTTAGTGATGTAAATCTATTTTCGTCCATTATGCTGGGGCAATTAACAGGATTTTTTAATTCAGAGGGTTATATACTTTGATTCTGGTATTGTTTTTCCTGTGAATTATTTAATTGAGAATTTTCTTCTTTGTATTTTTTTTCTTTGGGGGCTCCTATTATTAAGATATTGAGATTCCTGAACTGGTCTTCCGACTTTCTTGTCTATTTCTTGTTTCTTTTTCTTTATTACTCTGCTTTTTAGGAAATCTTTAATTTCCAAAAAAAAAATTATTAAGGTTTACTTTCTAGAATTATGTTTTTAATTTCAATGAGCATTTTTTTTCTCTGAATATTTCTTTGTTTTATCATCCTGTTCCTGCTACATGGATACAGTAGGTTATTTATCTCTTTGAGGCCGTTGATACTATGTTTTAAATGTTTACTTTTCCTTTATAGTCTTGTTTTTCTCCAAGTTTCTTTTACTTTGTTTCTTTGGACACTACTTTTTGTGGTAGAGATTCTTCTCAGATCTATTCTCAAGTTACCTGTTCATATTTAAGAAGAAGAGATTAAGAAGCTGATTGAAAATTTTAAGTATGAGTATGGAGCTTATTAAACATAAGCTTTTCTGTTGGATGATGTGGCTGCATGATTTGTTTAAAAATCTCTGATACTGAGATTGTTAGAGATCTTTTTTCTTAAGCTGGTCAAATTTTCCACAGAAGATTCTTTCATTCTCTTGTCTGGAGTTTATGTCTGGCTATCCTCCTCTTTGAAGCTGAGAGGGGAGAGTTGTTCAGTAATACCAGAATAGGACTGAAACAAAGGATATCACTTTTTTTATATAGATGTAATCTGATCTTCTTTATCTTACCATTCTCCCTATATGCCCAGTTTTGAAGTACCTGACTGCATTTGCCAAGGTATAATAGATTATTGGTGTTGGTAACAAACAAATCCCAATTATCTGTGACTTAAAATAACAAAGCTCTGCTGAGTGCCATCCACATTGAGGTACCCAAGCTAAGGAGTGTCAATCTCTGTGCTTTCATGTTTGCCAGGGCAGATGAAAAGGGAACCGGGTAAAATATACTTGTAAAACACCTAACACAGGTGACACTGACTACATCTTATTGGTGGAAGTGAGTCACATGGCCTCTCCTTACTTCATAGTACAGAAAATACAATATCAGAAATATGCCTGGGAGAATAACCCATAAATATTGGGTGAACATCACTAGTTACTCCTTATCTTGGTGCTGATAGTTCCTACGTTTTTTCAGCATTCTGAATTACAGGCTGGTTTGTTCTCCAGTTTTTTTTAATTTCATCATATTATGGGGGTACAAATGTTGTTAAGGTTACATACATTGCCCTTGCCACCCCTCCCCCCAGTCAGAACTTTAAGTGTGTCCATCTTCCAGGTGGTATACATCGTACTCATTATGTATGTATACACCCATCCCCTCCTCCTGCTCCCACCTGCCCAACACCTAATAAATGTTTCTTTTTTTTTTTTTTTGACATTTTGGTTACATTGTATATCTTTGCCTCTCCCTAGCAAGGGTTATAGGTATGCGCTTCCCCTCCACAATGTTCACCACATCCCTCAGATGTGGGTCTACCCCCCACCCCCAAATCCCTGGTGAACACCACCACCATTTGAGCACCATAGTGTTAATCAGTCAGTACCAATTTGATGGCGAGTACATGTGAAGCCCATTTTTCTGATCTTGTGTCACCTCACTTTGGATAATGGGCTTAAGCTTAATCCAGGATAGTATAAGCAGTGCTAGCTCACTGTCATTTCTTAGAATTGAGTAATATTCCATTGTGAACATATACCAAATTTTAATAATCCACTCATGAATTGACGGGCACTTGGGTTGTTTGCATGTCCTTGCAATAGTGAATTGTGCTGCCATAAACATTTGGGTGCAGGTGTCTTTATAATAGAATGTCTTATGCTCTTTGGGGTAGATGCATAACAATGCTATTGCTGGGTTGAATGGTATTTCCATTTTTAGTTGTTTGAGGTATCTCCAAATTCTTTTCCACAAAGGTTGCACTAGTTTGCAGTCCCTCCAGCAGTGTAAGAATGTTCCTGTCTCTCCACATCCTCACCAGCATTTGTTGTTTGAGGATTTCCTGATACAGGCCATTCTCACTGGGGTTAGGTGGTATCTCATTGTGGTTTTGATTTGCATTTCTCTAATGAATAGAGATGTTGAGCATGTTTTTAGATGTTTGCAGGCCATTATTCTGTCTTCTTTGGAGAAGTTTCTGTTCATTTCCATTGCCCATTTCATGATGGGGTTGTTTGATTTTTTCTCGTTAATTCTTTAGAGTTCTAGATAGATTTTTGTTATTAGACCTTTATCAGAAGTGTAGAGTTCAATTCCTATGGAAACACTCAATGCCTCACAAAGGCATGGAAACTAAACAATCTATTATTGTTCTCCAGTTTTCCTCTGCTGGTTGAGGAATTTTCTTTTACAGTCTGCTAAGCCTGTTACTGCTTGTCCATTTTCATGTTGCTATTGTCTTTTCTCCTGCTCTTGAAGTAACTTGGCATTTTGTATTTAAAAATTATTTTAGTTTTAGTGGAACTTCAGAAAGGAATGAAGTTAGATACATATATTATGTATGTTATGTTTATCTGAAAGACTTGTAATTTTCTGTAAACCCAATGAGCTAACTCTGCAACTTTATAAAAATATTGTATTATAAATGTACATTGATGGAAATAATATTTTGATCTTCTCAATTCTTTCTCCCTATGTTAGATTTTAAGAGGTGCTTCTAAATGAAAGGATAGCGAAGTCATTTGTAGAGTCTTGAAAAAAGTTTGTTAAATTTCCCAGAGATTTATCACTTATTTAGGTGACAAATCCTTTTGCAAGTCAGAAAGCTTCAAATTCTGTGCTTTTATCAAAATTAAAGCAACTACCAACATAGTTTTTCTACCTGTTATCTGCTGCTACAAAAATGTTGCCTGACAAACAACCACAAACTTACGTGACAAAACTTCATTTTATTTATTTCACATATATTTTTTGCTTCTGAGTCTGTAAGTTGCCTGGAACAGTTGACCTAGGCTGGGCTTGCTCTTGCATCTTTGGTTAGTTGTGGGAAGGCCAGACAGCTGTGCTTCTGGAGACAGGCTAGCTGCTGGCTGGGGTGCCTCAGCTCCATTCCCCATGGTCTCTTATTTACTAGTAAGCTTTCCTGGGCTTGTTCTCGTGGTGGTAACAGAGTTCCAAGAGAAAAAGCAGAAGCTTTTAAGTCTTAGGCTTAAATTGCTACACAATCACTTTTGGTGCATTCCTTGGCCTGTGTAAGTCGTAAGTCACAAGGGCAGACCGGACTCAAGGGGTGGTCAAGCAGACTCTCCTGCTTGATTGGAGGACTCATACTTTTCAATTGCAGAGGGTGTAGATTCAGGGAAGAGTGAAAACTAGGGCTGCTTTTGCAGACTGGGCCTTTTAGAGTTGTCAATCGATCATTAAAAATAATTTTTGATGATAAAAATATAAATGGGTATATAGCTCAGAAGGAGTTTAAAGAATTGAGTGACCTTATTAGAAGTAAACTCCTTTTGTTCCTGGCTATGAAGACATTTTCTCAGTGCTTACATACAATCAAACAATTTTCAATGAATGCCTAAATTCTCTCATTCAAAAACAGCCCATTTAGATTAAGGTATGTTTTCTAATAAAATTTTAACATTTTACATTTAATAATTACTTATAAAATTGGAAACATATATTATTAAAATGTATAAAAGCCATTTCAGAAGGAAAATCTTTTAAATACTTAGTGCTTTATATATTGTATGAAGAATAAACGATGAGAATGATGAAAACTTAAAAATAAACTATCAAATGTAAGACTATATTCCAGTAAAGTAAAAATATGTTCGGAGATAGTGGAATTAATGAAAGTTCAAAAAGAAAAAAACACTATGGAATTTATAATGGTTAAAAGAAAGTGTGTTTATGTATTTTTAGGTTGGATATCGGTGTATGACAAATCATTTTTCCATTGGCTCTAATTAAAAGAGCAATGTAACCATTTTATTTTAAAATAACATTATTTATAATATGACACTAAATGTATCCTTTCTGATTATTATCCTTAGGATGAAAGGTTTTAGATGTCAATGGAAATATAAGGAAGATTACACAGTTAAAATATATATGTGTATGTATGTGTGTATATGTATATGTGTGTGTGTGTATGCATGCTAGGAATACAAGGAAAAAATAATATTATTTTAAGATGATAGTTCTGTGGCTCACAGGACTCCAGCACCCCTGACCTCTGTTTGGCATTCATTTGGTGATTTCTAGAGCCCTCCCATTCATATGTTACTCTTAAGAAAATAAGTAATTATGTTTTCTTTTTTTTGAATACATGAGTGATTACCCTGATTTGATTAATACACATTGTATCCCTGTATCAAAACATCACATGTGTCCTATAAATATATACAACTATTATGTACCCTTAATAATTAAAAATATTTTTTTAAAAAAATCATAAAAGCCATTACAAATTTGCTTTGACTGTCAGTCATTGAAACTCTAGCACTTTTGTTCCCCAATGCATATTCCCACAGTGAGTACTGCTGAGAACACTTGACTTTTACAGGACCATCATGCTGTTCAATAAGGTAGTCAGAGGACATACGTGGCTGGCCCAGACTGAGATGTACTGTTCAGTGTAAATACATTGAATTTTGAAGATTTTCTACAAAATAAAGATTCTAAATATAACATAGCTAATTAATTTTATTTTGACATTTTGGATATATCAGATTTAACAATATATATTATTAAAATTAATTTGACATACATCTTTTTAATTTTTCAATGTGGCAACTGGCATGTCTAAAATTACACATGTAGTTTGTATTATAATTTCTACTGGACAGTGCAGGTCTAGCCCCCAGATCAGGAGACCTATAGAGAACTGAGAGTTCTCTCTCCCATCCACCCAAGGGTTATCTTTTCAGTTTCAACTGCCTCCCTAAAACCTTCTCTGCTCCTGAGAAGTGAAGAAGCACATGATGTCTTTTTTTAGGTGATACCATCCCTCATACCTTGTAGGGCTTAACAGGATCAAGCTACCAGATCAAGTTGGTACTCAAGAGATACTCAAAGTATAATTTTAAAAAATGAGAAGTAATTTCTTCTTACCACAGGTGCCTATTGTATGCAATTATTAGAGGAAGGTTACTAAAGATGACCAAAGAAGGAGGTTCTTGGAAAAGATTGGGTATCCTTAGGTGCCGTGTTCTCTGTAGGTCTTTATTGTAAAGTAACTCATCTGCCCGTTCTCCCTTTCTCTCTCTGTCCCTCTCTCTCTCTTTTTATTATTCCAGAACGCTGTGATGACTGGGGACTTGATACCATGAGACAAATCCAGGTGTTTGAAGATGAGCCAGCTCGCATCAAGTGCCCACTCTTTGAACACTTCCTGAAATATAACTACAGCACAGCCCACTCAGCTGGCCTTACTCTCATCTGGTATTGGACTAGGCAGGACCGGGACCTCGAGGAGCCAATTAACTTCCGCCTCCCTGAGAACCGCATTAGTAAAGAGAAAGATGTGCTCTGGTTCCGGCCCACCCTCCTCAATGACACTGGCAACTATACCTGCATGTTAAGGTAGCCTGACTCTTGGTGGTGGACTTTTTCTCTTCCCTTTAGTTCCAGGATTTTTATCTAGAAGATTTGTGTGCTACAAAGCTGGGGAGGGGAAGAAAACATTTAGATAGAGTTTAGTAAGTTAGTCCTCAGTAGCTTAGCTGAAGTGGGGTAAAGGGGGTATTGCAGGGAAAATGACTGTGCCCCCTGAGAACATTCTTCATAGGTGGTTCCTTTTTCAGACCCTGACAAATGCTGAATTTGTCTAAAGGTAGAGGCTTGTTTGTTTGCCCCCTTCCCATGACACTGGTACCTGCCTACATTTATGCCTCCCCTGGAGGCATCCATTTCCTACAATGAACAGGGAGTAGAGCCCAATCATAGCTGTTATTCTTGGCATCTTTCAAAGTGTCTGGCACAGAATAGAGACTCAGGGTGCCTTTTTAGGTGAAAGAATATTTGAGAGGCATCACATGTATTTAGGACAATGCTTTTTAAATATTTCTACCAAAATTCCCCTAAGAAGCAAGAGAACACCATATCCCTGAGAATATAAAAATATGATCCAAAGCAGCCTATCATTTCTGCAAATTTTTTTTTCAAATCTACTTCTCTTTTCTTGAAAATTCACATAGATTTTATATTTTACTCCACAATATTCCTATTTTTCTTTTACTAGAGAGTATTGTTTTTACTTAGGAAAAAAAAAAAAACTTCAAAAAACGGAAGCTTCTCTAAAGAATAACTACTTTAATATTTACTTAATTTTTTTGGTTACTTCTTACCTCCAGTCCATTTTTAGCTATTAGGCTTTACTGTGATTTCTAAACTCCCATATAGATTTTTTTTTCTTTTAACATAATTTTCTACTATTTAATAGGTGTATTGGTTTACTGGGACTGCAATTACAAAATACTACAGACTGGATGGCTTAAAAAAACAAATTTATTTTCTCACAGCTTTGGAGGCCAGAAGTCAAAGATCAAGGTGTTAGCAGGATTGGTTTCATTCCTGGTGTCTCTCTTCTTGGCTTGTACATGGCCGTTTTCTCTCTGTGGGGTCTTCACCTGGTCTTCCCTGCATGTGTGTCTATGTCCTAATCTCATCTTCTTATGAGGATATTAGTCATATTGGATTAGGGCCCACTCTTATGACATCATTTTAGCTTAATTATGTCTTCAAATGGTCTATTTTCAAGTCATAGTGACCTTCTAGGGTACCTGAAATGCTCATGTGCCCTTTATCTATGTTCCAATACAACATGGTGGAAGTTAAAACAGGTTATAGTCAAAAGAGCACTATGATAAAACAGAGAAACTAGGACATCTTTTCGGCTCTGCCGGTACTTAGCTGGTGATCTTATGCAAGTCATATCCACATCTGAGAGCTTTGGCATCTAATATATTCATACAGCAAGAGAGTTGAACTAGGTTACAAACCTGTATAGCATGTTATTCTGAATACTTTAGGAATTGTAACACAATGGTAAGTATTTCTGTATCTAAACATAGAAAAGTTACAGTAAAAATGCAGTATAAAAGGTAAAAAATGTTACGCCTATAAAGGGCACTTATCATGAATGTAACTTGTACGACTGGAAGTTGGTCTGGGTGAGTCAGTGAGTGAGTAGTGAGTTAATGTGAAGGCCTAGGACGTGACTGTACACTTTTATACTACTGACAGCACAGTAGGTTTGTTTGTACAAGCATCAAATACATGAGTAATGTGTCACACTGTGATGTTACAATGGCTATAGCATCACTAAACAATAGGAATTTTTCAGCTTCCTTATAATCTTTTGGGACCACCATTATATACATGATCCATTATTGACTGAAACACTATTATGTGGCATGTGACTATATAAGTTCACATACACACACACATGTTTAGTATCATATCTAAATAATACATTAATAGTCGTTAATTGTGACTGTATATTTTTATTCTGTCATGTTAATTGGTATAAGAAATGCCTTTATAACCTACTTAAATCTTACGTGAACTTACACATATTAAAGATGTCTCAATATGTAGCCTGGCTTCACTTAGTTCACTTTAGTGTGGTTGCTGTTTTAAATCTAATGCAAGTAAGACTACCCATTCATTGTGTATTTCTCTTTTCAGGAACACCACATACTGCAGCAAAGTTGCATTTCCCCTGGAAGTTGTTCAAAAAGACAGCTGTTTCAATTCCCCCATGAAACTTCCAGTATATAGACTGTATATAGAATATGGTATTCAGAACATCACATGTCCAGATGTAGATGGATTTTTTCCTTCCAGTGTCAAACCTTCCATCACTTGGTATATGGTAAGCAAATTAGATGATATTTTATTCTTTCTTGATGGTATATAAAATGATAATACTTATTTGCTGAGTTGAATGTATAACTGAGATGTTTCTCTTCAGGTTTTCTGATTTCTTCCTCAATAACTTTATACAATTCTTTCACCACTCCCTCATTTTGTACCATTTTAAAGGAAATGGTGCCATGTGATTTGCCTCAGCCCACCAATTCTGAAATCACATTAACTAGAATACCAGAACTACCTTATTTCTGTCAATTTCCTGTGAAACATCTTGAGAAATTTTGCTCATGTCTACTCACTGCTTGGTGGAGTCATAAGCTGCTAATTCATCTGGTGAATTTCAACTCTTGATTAGTCAGTATTATATTTTATTATTTATGTGTGTTTTCTTGTCTGTTGTTCTCATTTGTGGGCACTGTCCATCTGTGGGCTCTCCAACATCTGAGGGATTTGGAAAGTGTTTAATCAAAAAATGGAAATGTTGGAAGGTGGCACTTGTAGCAGCAGCAGAGCTTTTGAATTGCTTCAAATCTTCACATAAACCAAAGGAAAAAAAATACCCATGGACAGAATTTACAACAAAACTCAATGACAAGTTATCCATAAGAACCACTTCGATAAAGACTGAGACAAACCACCAACAGCCTTAAGACCCATATGGAGTCAATGTTTGTAGGGAAGGGAACAGATGGAAGTAATGTAGTGTCTGGCAGACTTGAGAACAGAAGAACTCTGAAAGAGCCAACAGGTACTCACTAGAAAGCATGATGAATCATTTTGAGAACAGCAGCTGAAAATGGGAGGGGTTTTGCTCTCTAATAGAAAGTGAGTGCAAGAAAACTTTAGTCAGATGTTTGGAAAGGGTCGAAACAGTTCTACGGTCTTACAACTTTGAAAAATGACCAGCCACGTTGAGGAAAATCTGCTGAGAGTGTAATCAAAAGTGAACTGGATCAAAACATATAGGAACGAAAGAGAATGACTGTCTAAAAATGGAGAAGGAGAATAGAGTCTAGACATAGCAAGACCAAGCCATTACAGTTTTAAAGAGGGATCTCTGTGTATTTAGAAAATCCTGCCACAGTTTAAAGTTCAGAATAAAACTACCATTTCAAAAATGAGTTAAAAGATATTTAAAATGAAAACAAGATGTGAAATAATAACATACATAAGAATTATAAAAGTTCAGAAGTTATGTATATTTTATAACTTAGTAAAAACTTAGAAGAAAATAAATTGTTTCAAAAAAGAGGCTAAACTAATAGGAACATAATAGTATATAATACCTCACAACATAATACCTTAAGATCAATAGGAGATGCAAAGGACAAAAATTTTAAAAATCAAAAACAAATGATGAACAAAACAAAAAGGTTAGAATGGCTTTATGAATATCAGATACAGTAGACTTTAAGACAGTGAGGATTACCAGAAATAAAGAGTACATTTCGTAATAATAAAAGAAACACTTCATCAGGAAAACAGACAAATAAGAAAAATTTATGTACCTAATAACAATGATTCAAATTACATGAAGCAAAAATTGGCAGAGTTCAAGGGAGAACTAGATAATTCCACAATAACAGTTGAAAATTTTAAATTCTGACTCTGTTCAAGTTGTTAATGTAACAACTTAGGAGCCAACTTGAAGAGTCTCTGTTGGCCAAAGGTGAATAATTAGAACCTAAATAGAGATAGTAATTGAAATAGTTTGAATCCTGTGAAGTAAGTTTAAATTCTTATGTTCATAATGATATTTAAAAATAAGGTAATTAGTTACATTTAAATAATGATAGGAAATCAATTCATTATCTTGAAAACTGGTAAAGGAAAATGACTATTCATTCTGGAATTTTTAGAAGAAATGTAATGTTGAGTAATGAAGTGGTACAGAGAAATATGTTTCTATCAAAGTACTCCTGATAATAAGTGAAAGATAAATGATCCAATTAGAATATCATCTCCTTACAATCCTTGATGGATTAATAAATCCAAGCATTAAGAATTAATGCCTGCTAACATCACAAGATGAGAAACCACCAGATATGTTTCTTTTGATGAAAGAACACATTATTACCTATAAGCTTGCCAAATGGATTAAATCTGAGTCTGATCCAGCCTTTGGATCCCACTGCCATTTTGCAAGAGGTATTGAGAATTTAGGAATATATTGAACTGCACCATGAATTTGCAATCAGCAAAATCCAGACTATATGACACTCTATAAGTCAGATGTGCTGGGTTCTTCAACAGATGAATTTTAAGAAAAAAAAAGGCATGGAGTGGAAATATATAGATTACAAGAAACATAGAAGACATTTAAAAACTGTAGGAGCCTATCGCATGTGAACATGCACATTTAGATGATAAAATTATAAGTGAAAACAAAGAAGTGATTTTTCTATGAAAGTATAGATAGTCACTACTGTGGGAAGTAGTAAATAGGTATAATTGACATGGGGCATGTGGAATGCCTTTCAAGGGTGGCTGGCAAAGTTCCTGGACCTGAGTATTGATTACGAAGCTGTTTGCTTTGTAATAACTCATTAACTCATACATGTTTTGAGTGGTTTTTATATATCTTTTGTTTTACAATGAAATGGCTACAAGGGAGAGAGAGGGAAGAAGGGAGGGGAGAAAGTGTGTGTGTGTGTGAGAGAGAGAGAGAGAGAGAGAGAGAGAGAGAGACAGTTTAAGAAATTTAACAACCTTCTGACTTCATTTCCTCTTCTAAAAAAAAACAAAAAAAAAAAAAAAGAAATTTAACAACCAATTGCAATGTATTGTGGACTTTAGTCAGATCCTGTTTCTTTCAAATAACCATAAAACAAATTATGAGCTGGGCGAGGTGGCTCACCCCTGTAATTCTAGTACTCTGGGAGGCCAAGGCAGGAAGATCACTAAAGGTCAGGAGTTGGAGACCAGCCTGAGCAAAAGTGAGACCCTGTCTCTACTAAAAACAGAAAAAAGAAATTATGAAAACATCAGAGAATTCTGAAAATAGAATAGTGATACTGATGAATTATGACTTTTTAAACTTGACAGTGGCACTGTAGGTATGCTTACAGATGTTGTCTTATTGTTGAGAGATATGCACAGAAATGATACTTGTTGAGGTAGTAAGGGGCTCATTGTTCTCTATGTGGTTATAATTTTCCATAGTAAAAGTCATAAAAGATGATTAAAGAATATTAACAGTTTTACACAAATAAGTGTAATATATTTGCCAGTTAAAGCATTATGTTTATTTACCTTTTAATCAAGTCTCTAACTTTTAACCTTATTTGTTCTTTAGTTGTATTCCCATACACATCCTAACATTTCCTCTTCTCCTTTTTCCTCATGCATTTCCTCTGAAATGTCCTTCTTCTTTAGAACAGATAAAATTCTACCATCTTCATTAATTGTTCTTTGTTCCCTCCAGCTGGAGATCATTTTTCCCCATATACTTACATTTATTTATGCCGGTTGACAGTGTCAATACCCCTTTTTGCTGCCTTTTTTTTTTTTTTTTGACAGTGCCACACTATATTGCCTGGGCTAGAGTGCAGTGGCATCATCACAGCTCCCTGCAACCTCAAACTCTTGGGCTGAAGTGATCCTTGTGCCTCAGCTTCCTGAGTAGCTGGGACTACAGGCATGCACCACCTTGCCTGGCTAAATTTTTTTATTTTTATTTGTTGTAGAGACAGGTTTTTGCTATGTTGCTCAGGCTGCTCTTGAACTCCTGGCCATGAGCGAGTCTCCCACCTTGGCCTCCTAAAGTGCTGGGATTACACATGTGAGCCATCACCCTAGGATTTGTCTTTTTTAAAAATAATCATTCATTCATGTATACATCCAACATAGAGACAGTCCCAGATTTATGATGGTTCAATTTAAGATTTTCAACTTTATTATGAGTTTATTGGGATTAAACCCATGTTAACTCAAGTAGCTCCTTATGACATATGATGGAGTTATGGTTTCTACTGAATATGTATCACTTTCATAACATCAGAAAGTCAAAAATCTTAAGTCAAACCATTGTTAAGTTGGGGAACATCTACTATCTTACATTTTCAAGTTATGATATTTTTGTCTTTTAATGAGTCTATCCAGTACATAGCCCCACCATAAGTTGAGTAGCATCTGTAGACCAGTTGAAGATCAACTGTGTTCAATGAAATATGCCAGAGGGTTGGAGGAACACTGTAATGAGTGAAATATATGCCCAGCTCTATGTAGTCCCAAAGGAGCTCACAATTTAATACAGATAAGTTTATAAAAAAGAATTTTTATTATTATCAAAATGTAGAATTCTAAGTTCCATAAGAGTGAAAAAAGAAATTACTATTGATTTTAAGAAAAGGAAGAGATTTACATATATGTACCATATGAGCTTGCCTATTTCTTGAGGGCAAAGTTATGCTATATCCACATTTGTATCTCCAGCGATTCCTAAATCTCTGGTTTTTCCAACAGGATGAATGATGGTACATTTATTGCATTATTAACCAAGTTATGAAATAGCAAAGTAGGAGCAGATTTGGGGAGTAAGTAGTGGATTTAGGCAATCCCATGTTAAGTTAGAGGTGTCTGTGAGACATGTAGGTGGCAAGTGGCAGTGCAGCGACTAGCAGGTAGGGGTTGCATGTATGTGGGTCTGGAGCTTGAGAGAAAAAGCAAAGCTGGAGACAGAGGATAGGATGTATCTTTGTGATAGATGAAGCTCTGAAGAAGACTAAGTAAAGTGAGAAAAAAAGTTGGCTAAGGTTAAACTCTGGAGAGACTGTTCATGGGGTAAATGGAGGCATAAAGTCTGGGAAGGAGACTGAGAAAAAATCATAGCTGTAAAACCATTGCCAAGGCTTATATCCAACCATGCACAGGTGGCTAAAAAGGGCACCTTTTACCAGCAACCAGCCATCCCTTTTATTCTCTGGTTGTAGAAAGGTTGCTATGAATGTCTGATATATGTCTTACTGCTTTTTATTTCACTACCTTTGAGTAATCAACTGACACCTTTGATCATAAGTGTTTTGCCATCTGGGAAGCAAAACTCAGATACTCAGTGGCTGCATCCTCCTATCTCTGTGCAGCAGGGCCAACAATTGCTTTTTTATTTTCTGCCTCCTGCAGTCATTCCTGAGCATCTACCCAGGCATCTTGGCTCCTCTACAGCAATTCTCTTTGTTGTTGTTATCAACTGAGGTCCCTACCTTGATATTGGAGAAATGTTCTCTTTTAGTAATACAAATAAGTCTATAAGGTTAAAAGAAAAATTGATAAAAATCAGTTTCAGTAAATTTGCTTTCCTATTATGTGAAAGATGAAAGCTGTTGAGTTGAAAAAAGGAAGACATTTCTTACATCTTACTAGTTACAACGTAGTATGCTTGGTACTTTATGTGTTATCATATGTAAAATTCATCAAAACTCTACAAGGTAGATATTATCTTTTAACAGATTAGGAAATGGAGGCTTTGAGAGGAAAACAGTAACAGCTAACATTTGTTGAACACAGGTATCGTTCCAAATACTTTATTTCACTTAATTCTCTCCACATCCTTATGAAGTGGGCTCTTTCATTTCCTCCATTTTACACTTGAGGAAACAAAAGTATATAGTGGTCGAGAGATATTCCCAAGATCACAGGGCTGGAAGCTAAGATTCAACCCTATGCAATCTGTGTCAAGAACTCACACTTTTTACATCAGCGCATATCATTTACACAAAACAATCCTGCTGCTAATGGGAGTGTCTGAGATTTCAGGCCAGTCCTTTTGGTTCTAAAGCTTGTACTGGTCAGAGTTGATGTGGAGAGGGTGGCCCAGTCTTTACTCTGGGCCTTAAGATACATTATCTTTGAAGACCTCACTGGGTTGTGGGCTGGAGTGTGGGATTTAAGGAAACCTATGGATAGAGGGCCCTGGGAAATCAGAGGGGTCTCAAATTAAGATTAAAGGAAGCATAAAACCAAATGTTTATATGTCTGAATTGCAGAGGAAATGGGGCACTATTGGATTTTCTTCCTCTATACCTCCTCTTCTTCTCTCCTCCTCTTTTTGTCTCCTCCTCTTTTCTGTATGACATGTTTTCCTTAATTTAGGACCCAGAATTCACAGTTCCCTAGTTCAGCAATCCTGTGAGTTTAATTGATGTTTAGTAAATGTTTGTTGAATAAGCCAGGTTTTGTAACTAGTCTGAAAAGCAAACCATGGTTTGTAAGTTATTTACTGAATTTCAAATAGCCAGCTTATAAAAGAACTTATGGATACTGCCTTTTTATTCACATAGAGACCTCCAAATATATAAAAAAATAAGTAATATGACCCTTTTATTTTACTATTTTTATTAAATTTATTTAGAGACCTGAGCTTTAAACTAGGGCAAGCCATCCTAACTTTCATATTACTGTATTAGTTCTCTTCCTTATAGTTGGATATTTAAAATTTTATTTTTTAGAGACACTTATAAAAGCATAGGCAATTTCCCCTTCTCACAGAGGACCAGAGGAACCACTTTACTGGGAGTTTTATATATTACATGTATTACAGCTGCTGAAATACTCTCAAATGCTGTTTATCAGAATAGATATCATTCTGGATAAAAATTTGAAAAAAGCTGGCTGTCCGTGTACCCATTGTGATCATTAAAATGAGCATATTACCTCCACTTCTAATTTTTGTTTGAAATTAATCAGAATTAGTGAGATATTATTTATAAATCTCATTCAGAAAATAGGAAAATCCTTGATTTTCTGATAAAGTCCCATCAGGAAAGAACATTTCAAAAAAAGTGCCAGCCTTGGCCTTCTTGTTGGCCATAGCACATATTGTTGGGAAGTTAGTCCAGGGTATATGTAGTAGACATGATTTTGTAAATGTCTGCTTCAGTTTGACCTGACAACTTAGTTAGGTTGATTCTTAATCTTTTTCTTTTTTCTACCCTCCCTATGTAGTGGGTTTTTAACCCTTAGTATGAAGGGAGTGTATATCATATTTTCTTTCAGAGCTATACACATATCATCCCATATATGCGTATACAAAAAACATTTTACATACAGTTTCAAGACTTCTGAGGACCCAAGGTTCATCATTTAAACTGAAAGCCAAGTTCAAATAGCTGTGAAGCCTGAGGCCATATCAGGCCATACAAATTCACCCATTTTGTACCTTGATAGCACCTAATTCATATCTCTGTTAGTATAGCGATTTTGTTTCTCTCTTTTGTCTTCCACAGTGAGCACGCACGCGCTCTACCCTCACCTCTCTCTTCTCTTTTTCTTTCCCTTGAATATCAAACACACAGCATAAAACTGAGCCTACATATATTGTATTTAGGAATTAATTAAATAATTGAATGAATTAGACTGGACTGTAAAATTCCAGAAAATAGGTGCCATTTATATTTTTTACTGGCTCTTGCATGCCCAGCTCCTAACACAGTGCCTGGCACATAGGAAGAACTTTATAAATACTTGTTGTATAAGCATTGGATAACTTAGTTCTGTTCATTGGAAGTGACTGGTTTATTGAACTCTTTTGAGACTTTGTGACAAAGTATAATATATTTTATGTCAACTTGGATGCAAAAACTTTAGTAGATTTTCCTGTTTAGACTTTGTATCTCAAATAAACTCTTTGTATCCTTCCTCCTCCTTTCCATATCCATCCTACAACCTACCATGTCTTATATTCCATATACTCATATAATCCATGAGCTGTCAACTCCATGTCTTGTGTCTTGGCTTCTCTCCTTCACATCTTTGATCATGCAACACAAATATATTGAGCACTTACCATGCACCAAGTATTGGGCAAGTTGCTGGCTGTACAGATACAGAACTCATCCACCCCCACTGGCTCCCATAGGAGTTAATTTTCTAAGGGAGGAGCTCAACATGAAAATAGAACATGTAATGAAGTAATTTCAGTAATGACAGGGTGGGGAAACTGCTCTGAGATTGCAGGTGAATTCTTCATATCATTTCCTGTGCCCAAAGTGTTTCTTTCCCATGTGTTCCTTCCTTCTCAATAGCTGTTAATAGTCTACTTGTCCTTGAAGATCCAGCCCAAATATTCCTTCTTCATTAAAGTTTTCTAAATGTTTCCTGTTTGATCTTCTTCCATACTTCCCTGCCCCTCTATGCCTTTTATTGTATTTGTTGCAATTCCCCACTAAACCGTGAATGCCTGTAAGTGAGGAACTGTGGTTTTTTCCCCCCATTTTTGTTTCTTCACACAGTTCTTTACACATTGTATGTTTCTTGAATGCAAACACTTGTTCTTACTTGTCATGACATTCTTCCACCCACAAGCTTCCCCTCCCCACATGATTCATTTCAGCTGCAGGATCTCAAAGTCATTTCTTGTGTTGTTCTTCACCTATATGCTGTGGTCAGTTGCCACAGCAACTATTGCATGATTGAAAAATTACTTTTCTACTTCTGTCTTTTGAGAATGAGGAACTGATGGGTCAACTAGAAGGATTGTTTGTCTCCTAATTAGAAAAATGTCTGCTTCATTGTGGAAATTCACTTATTTTAACTCATTTCTTGTCTTTGGAAACATATTTTCTATTCTTTGGGTATCCTAATCATTGTTCATATTTGTTTTCTTCTGGATTTCAAGCAAATGGTTTTGAAATTATACTAAAATTTGCAGAATTTATTTTTAGGAAAGTTTATTACATTTTGAAATATCCTGTGTGTTCCAGGTGCATGTGCTACAGGGTCTAGAGATGGAGTGGCTTACAAGAAAAAGAGAGCACTAACCCGAGGCTATAGGCTAAAATTAATGGGGATTTTTAGCTCAACAATGCCCCAGAATTACCCACATCACACATATATATTACTTAGATTGTAAAATATTTCCTTCATTTCCTTTTCGAAAATATTTCACACCTAATAGCTTTGAAGCAGCCACAAAAAGTTCATTTCAGCACATTCTTAAGAAACTCTATTGACAAGTTCAGTAATAATAATTTACTTCTTATCCCCAAAAGTCTGACTTTCTAGTTTCCACTGATTACAGTCTGATTTAAGTGATAGGGCTATATCACAATCTTAATACCTGGCTGGCTCCAGGCATGGCATAGATGCAGGCCCCCTGCACTGGATGAGGAGACAGTATCAGGTGAAATTAAAATCAAGGGCTTTAAAACAAGTCGATCTAGGTTCAAATTCTATCTTCAATACTGCCTCATGCTATGATATTAACCTTTACATAACTTTTTAGGCCTTGTTTTCTCATCTATGAAGTGGAAATAAGAGCATTACAAACTTTGCACGTTTAGAACAAGGATAATAGCGTATATATTAAGTGTATATCTCAGTATAATTTTTATAGCCTCACCTCACTACTGAGGAGAGATGTTCATTCTTAGTTAAGGAACTAGAGAAAGAACTTTATCCAGCCATCTGGAAAACAGTTCCAGCTCTGTATGTGTTATCTAGAGTGTTTATCTGTCTGTCTCATTTTTTCCATGTATAAAACTAGAACCTATTTACTCTGATCTGTCTACATAGATATTTAAGAACAGCTAAGCTAATAAATGAGGGGGAAAAATCTTTGAAATATTTAAATTAAAGGTACCATAAAAATTAAATAGATTTCTAAAAATATTATAATTTAAAGTAAATCTGACATAAATTTATTATAAGAGTACAGGCCTGTGTGGCCTTATCTTTTGTGATAACCTAGGGGTATTGAAATCATTCAGTGATGTGACAAGTATTGAGAAGCACTGCTTATCCCAGCAGGAGAAATTGCATTGAGAACATTACCTACCTAAGCTTATATTAGCTTCCTCTTGATGATCTTTTCCATGAAACAAAAGTTCAGTGCTGTTCTTAAAAGATATACTTCCTGTGACAAAGAATTACAAAATGTGCCTCTTAGTGTAACTGTCATATTTCACTTGACCTTAGCCAAAAGGCCAAGAAGTGATTACTGTCATATTTCAAAACACATATTCCAGAAATTGAAGTAAGAAAACTTCAAGTATATAAAAATTAAATATATGAATACAGAAAATTGACAGTACAAGTCAGTGATAGGCTCAAAGAATTTTAAAGATTTAGAGGGGCTTAGAGGTAACCTAATCATTTTTGTCATAAGTGAATTATCTGTGTTTAAAAGGAAAAAAAAATTATCTAAATGTTCAACATATATTTTTGTCACACATCATGTACTGATTTTTTTCTCTAAAATAAAAATATATAGTGAGAAAGCCAGTTAGTACAGCTGAGAGATCTAAAACAGGATTATAGTTATGTTGAATAAGATAGTTCAGGCTGGGCACAGTGGCTCACGCCTGTAATCTTAGCACTCTGGGAGGCTGAGGTGGTAGGATTGCTTGAGGTCAGAAGTTCGAAACCAGCCTGAGCAAGAGCGAGACCCATCTCCATTATAAATAGAAAGAAATTAATTGGCCAACTAATATATATAGAAAAAATTAGCCGGGCATGGTGACGCATGCCTGTAGTCCCAGCTACTCGGGAGGCTGAGGCAGGAGGATCACTTGAGTCCAGGTGTTTGAGGTTGCTGTGAGCTTGGCTGATGCCATGGCACTCCAGCCCAGGCAACAGAGTGAGACTCTGTCTCAAAAAAAAAAAAAAATAGTTCAACCTCAAATGTTAAAATCTAGAGTTATATGAAAATATTAATTAGGAGCAAAAATAAACTCTTAGCTCTTGATAAGGCTCATAAACATCTTATATTTTTAGAGTTTGCAGTCTGTAAAACTCAATTGTACAAATGAGATGAAGTAGAAGAAAAACACAAAAATGTTTAGAAATGACTGATAAAGCAATTCAATAGAGTGATCAAGAATGCCAAAATCAAACATCTACGTTGGTGCCTGGTTTATCAGACAGGGTGACTGGATACCTGAATTAATGCAGGGTATCCCAAAAGTTGCTATATATACAGAAAATGGGAAATCATAGCTAAATGTACCTTATTTGCAAAATATTCATTACAAAATCTCACAAAGATTTTACTTTGTATGGAGACTTTTGGGTCACCCTGTATAATCAGTGGAGAAATGTAGAAAAGGAAAAATAATTGTTTTCTTGCAGTTGTGCAAGTTTCCTTAGTCATTATTTCAAAAACCTTAACTTTGTGTCATTATCAACATGGGATTATCAGAATTTGAATACTGGATCCTGAGACAGTAAGTCTGTGCTTTTGAAGTCATATCTTAATTAGTTTACAATTTTAAGTTGTCTTTATCAGAAAAGATAATGATATTTATTTCATTTATTCTTTCCAGAAACACTGTCAAATACTTGATCAAAATAATTTTGTAAAAAAGTGTAGCATTGATATTTAGATGTTCTGTGCAAAATTAGATGTGAGTGTGCATGTGTTTGTATATTTTCTATGCATGTATCTAAGCAGCAAACATCTTTACTGATTTATTTATTTTTTACTTTTCCTAGGGCTGTTATAAAATACAGAATTTTAATAATGTAATACCTGAAGGTATGAACTTGAGTTTTCTCATTGCCTTAATTTCAAATAATGGAAATTACACATGTGTTGTCACATATCCAGAAAATGGACGTACTTTCCATCTCACCAGGACTCTGACTGTGAAGGTGGTAGGTAAGCATGATTTGCATTAAGTACACACAATAGAAATGCAATAATCTTGTTCTGGCTCTTAATAGTTTATCTTACAAAAGTTCGTAAACTCTAAAAGGAAAGAGGTTTATGTCTTTGGTTTACTGTAGTATCCCCAGCACTCTCAACAACTCCATGTACATAGGAAGCATTCAATAACTGTAGGTCAACTGAATGAATATGTGAATGAATGACGTAAAGGCAGTTTGGGGAATAAAAAGAGTACCAGATAGATCTGTGTTCAAATTATATCACTGCCATTTATTAGCAATATGACTTTGATCAAGGTCTCAGCGTCCTTGTCTATACTCTGAGACTAAGGATACCTAACATTCAGTGTACTTGAGAATATTAGAAATAACATTCATACTGCACTAATGTAGTTTCAGGTAAGTAGCAGAGACTCAATGAAGGGTAGTTAATAATATTGTCAAAAAAGTATATTACTTGGATTAAGTGAACTCTATTTTTCTATGTACTGATGCTTTGCGCTGAAAGAACAGGGGGTAAGAAACTAGGAATGTGGAAAGGGCAATGCCTGGGCAGAGGCAATAAGTACCTAGCAAACCCCGAAATCAAGAGAACTGGCATCAGGATATGTGGCTTTGGGGAGTGAGCTCTAAATACCACTGTGTGCACTGGGTTAAAAATGATAGTATATCTGAGTAATAATTTGTCAGACTCCATCTTTTAATAGATGGAAACACTGAGGCTCACTGACAGGAAGTAACTTGTGTAGAGACACTCCCTGAGTTAGTGGAAGAATTAATTCTAAATCCAAGATCTCAGTTTAGGGCTTTTTCTACTAGTCTGACACCAGATTCAATGTAAATTACAAAAATAAAACAAACAAAAGAAAATACCACACACCCATAAAAAAAAAAAAAAAACCAAAAACACTTGAACATAGTGCAAATAAATTCAAATCAATTTTGTAATCACTTCTTACTTTCTAAATAATGCCACTTGGGAAGTAATTCAGAAGAAAAAAAACAAACTAAATTTAGAATTTAACATGAATGGATTTTAGAAGTCAAATAAATAATCTAACCTATATTCATATTGGCAGTTGTTTCTAATATGTATACTTAAATGTATCCAATTTTGGAAAGTTGGAAACAAGTATACTTGGTCACTAATTTATAGATGTTAAAGTTGACGAAAACAGATGGGAGTTAGGATGTTCTTTCTAACTTTAAAGCAACACGAATTTGCTTTTTAAGCTGCAAAATATTGAGTACTTATTATATACTAGTAGTGGATGCTTTAATAGATATTACATAATTTATTCCTTGTAATGAAACTTTAATGTGAGTTTTTATTATTACTAAAAAACCCTTTCAGGATATTTTTATTTTAATTCAGGAGTATAGAATGTTATAAGGAGCAGCAGTCTCATAAGTCAACATTCATCTGAAAAGTAGACATCAGGCAGACTCATTAGTGCTGGCCTTAAAATTATAATTTTGAGTTTTCCATTTACCTATTATTATAATTTTGAGTTTTCCATTTACCTATTCATTCATTTAAAACATACTTAACCAGGTCCTGTACTAGAGACTTTGGGCATATTGAGGAGAAATATAGAGAGAAGAAACAATTGATTAAGACCTGAAAGCAATTATTTATTATGAAGTCTAAATTTCCTGTAAGGTACACACTACATACTAAGTTTGGCCATCATTCCTGTTTTTTACCAAGATTAAAATGAAGCTTTATGTCTGAAAGTTATAACGAGCTCAGTGGTGGTGGTGGTTGTAACATTATTTCATTTAGAAAATGTAAAAATACATTTTGTTTTGAAGCTAGGTATTACCTGGAATAGCAACTACACCCTTTAGAATACAGCCGTTGTGCCCTTCCCTTGACATTCCTTTGTTGTTTCTTTAGAATCTTAATTGTTTTTTTTTATACTGAGAGATTAAATAGTAGTAGACTTGTTAAGAGAAAAATGAAACTGTAACCACAATTTTAGAATTTTTTTTAAAAAATTATTTTAAAAAGAAGTCTATCTCATGTAAGCTTTAGAAAGCTAGAACACTGGTTAAATAATCTATCCTGAAACATGGAGAATACACAGTATGTTTTATTTGTTTCTTTGTAAAGGAAAAACTGTTTTCTCTATGCTCCGAACACTTCTGTCACCAAATGTGTGGCTTTTTTTATACCAAGCAATTCTCCAATTTTCCGAGGACACCAACAGAGTGTCCTCCAATTTATTTCAATCTGACACTAACTGCCCGGAGTTAGCACTGACCACACAGGTTAAGGGCTCAGTCCCACAAGTCTCCCTACTCCCCACTTCAGATGCTGCGTGGGTCTCCAGGTTACCTTCTGTCTGACTTGGCTACAAATTGAGGGTCTCTACCACTTCCTCTTGAATTTCTGTGGTTTGCTATGATAGCTCACAAAACTCAGGGAAATACTTTTCTTATACTTAACAGTTTATTAGAAAGGATATTATAAGGGATTCAAATGAAGAGCCAGATGAAGAGACACATAGCGGGAGGTCTGGAAGGGTCCTGACTGCAGGAGCTTATGTTTCTGTGGAATTGAGGTGCTCCACCCTCCCTGCACCTGGATGTCTTCACTAGCCTAGAAGCTCTCATGAACTCATTGCTTAGGGTTTTTATGGCGGTTCCATTACATAGGCTTGATTGAATAAATCATTGACCATTGGTGATGAATTCAGTCTTTACCCTTTCTCCCCTCCCTGGAGGCTTGGGGGTGTGGCTGAAAGTCTCAGGCCTTTAATCATGTCTTGGTCTTTCTGGATACCAGTCCTCATCCTGAAGCTGTACAGGAACCTTACCACTGGTCATCACATTAATATATATATATATATATATCACTTCACTCATTACTCCAGAAATTCCAAGGGTTTTAAAAGCTCCTGTGCTCAGAATTTGGAACCGAGACCAACAAATATTATAACAAAAGATGCTCCTATTACCCATGTCACTCTGGAAATTATTAATACAAGGGTTTTAGGAACCTGTGTCACAAACTGCAGGCAGAGACCAAATATTTATATTTCCTATCATGTTATGCTTTCTTTATTGTTTTAAATGATTGAGTATATGTTAGACAATGGGCTTTCTTAAGAAAAATTGACAAACTATGCCAGGAAATTGGGCAATTGTTCATGGAAGCACAGATTGTTGAATAAGGCTCCATAATTTAACAGCATCTCCCTTTATTTCTTCTCTACCACAGGCTCTCCAAAAGATGCAATGCCCCCCCAGATCCATTCACCCAATGATCATGTGGTCTATGAGAAAGAACCAGGTAATTACAGCTGAGTTTCCAGATTTCATTTAGATTCCCTTAATTATAAGGAATAAAATGTCATTTAAGTTAGTGCAAGAAAATAGAAGACTATTGTAAAGAAATGCATAAATTGAAACCAAAATATTTTCAGAAACCAAGACAGCTCTAGGGATCAGTTACCTCATTGATCTCATGGCCAGCTGAGGAATTTTTTGCTTCTCATTCAGCATTTGCTCTCTTTTTCCTCTGATAGCAGTCTTCCTCTGCTGATTAGAGATTTCTGTTTGATGCAATCTTTATCATGTACAAGGCTTTGGTTTGCTTAGGCTGCAACCTAAGCACAAGCTTCTTCTCCCCTATTAAAGGGTAGGGGCTGGAGCTTGGAGGCAGGACTGTCTATATCAGAGGTCTTCTGACTTTTTAAATGGGGGGCAAGTTCACTGTTCCTCAGACCGTTGGAGGGCCAGACTATAGTTTTAAAAAAAACTATGAACAAATTCCTATGCACAATGCACATGTCTTATTTTAAAGTAAAAAAACAAACGGGCAAAAACACCCACATGTGGCCCATGGGCCATAGTTTGAGGACGCCTGGACTCTATATAATAGATAACAACTGATAAAACTAGCATATCTTGATTCAGAACACTCTTGAATGTTTAATATGGTTCTCTGGGTCTACTTTTACTTTACGTGGTTTTTCATTTTAAACACAAATCATTTATAACTTATCAAATAAGAAATTTGTTATTCTTCTGATTCAAAGCCTACCACAGCCAGGTGAATAGAAAGCTATAGAAAATGTTAACATTTTCTATGTTATATCCTTTCCATTGAAGTCATCCCAAACCCAATGAGAGATGTCAGCCTAAATAACAATAGACAGAATGGCTCTACATAAAAACAATTACATTGATTCAATAATGAATGACAAATTGCAATCCAGGAAGACTAGTGCCATGGCACCCTATTGGGGAACCATAAGCATACCTAGGAAGCAAAAGAAGGTAAGTGTTTTTAAAGGCAAAGTAAAGAAGGTTACATGAGTTGTTTTGAAATAATTAATAACAAAGGTAGTATCAAGTCAAGATTGACTAGGCAATTGCTGGGAAGATGCCCTCACAAACGTATTCTTTGTGTAAGGTTATACTTGCCTTTGTGCCAGGTAGTGGTTTCCAGAGGTGCCTTGTAGTAATTTTTGTAATAGGCACATGTGCATGGGAGCCCTTTTCATGGCCTCCAGACTGACTCCATTTGGTTAGGGTTTGGCACAGATGACTCCATTTTGATTCTGATAACCTTCATAGAAGTATAAAAGTGCATTTGTTTAAAATATGCTAAAAATAATAGTCAGTGATCAATGTAGGTGGAAAATAAAATCCCCAAAGCAATTAAGATGAGTTTGCAAGTGTGATTTACCTTGCCAAGAAACAGAGCACAGTAAGGGGTCTAGCAACCTCAAATGGCTTGAATTTCCTAGAATTAGCTGTGGCTTTGTATAGTAATATGAATATATTTCCTGCTGTCAGGGTAAACCCTTAGTAATCACCTAAATATGTTTTGTCTATCATATTATACTTACAAAAGCATTCCTAAATTATATTCCCTTTATCTTCCTTGGGGAGAGGAGTGGGGAGGCTTAAGAACCACGTGTTGGAAGGAGGCTAGAGTATGACCACTCAGTCAGATAAACCTAAGTTGAAATTAGGGTGATGATATAATTTATCATCTAAAACCAAATACTTTTTGAGAGTGAAAACAGTCAATATTTAATAGGTAACCAGAAAAGGAGGCATAAAACAGAACTGTTCTAGGCAAATTGAAATGGAAAGTCAGGCTACGTCAAAACCTAGCCTGACACTTAGTAGCAATTTTACCTAGAAATGTCACTTAACATATTTAAGCTTCAGCTTTCACATTTATAAAACACAAATTTACAAAATATCTTGTAGTGTTTTGTTAAGATTAAATAATAATATTAATGGGTATAAATAAATATTCAGTATAATAAGTTGTGCAAAGTTCTCAGTACGTCACTAGTGTTTCTTCTGCTGCTATTGTTATTATCCCTATTTTCTGTCTAAGGATCTTCCTAGCCGCATATTCTATCTCAGAAGGATATTATAGCTGGGTGGGGTGGCTCACGCCTATAATCCTAGCACTATGGGAGGCCAAGGTAGTAGGATTACTCAAGGTCAGGAGTTGGAGACCAGCCTGAGCAAGAGTGAGAACCTGTCTCTACTAAAAAAATTAGCCAGTCAACTAAAAACAGGAAAAAAAGTATCTGGGTGTGGTGGCACATGCCTGTAATCCCAGCTACTCGGGAGGCTGACGCAGGAGAATCACTTGAGGCCAGGAATTTGAGGTTGCTGTAAGTGAGGCTGATGCCATGGCACTCTAGCCCTGGCAACAGAGCAAGACTCTGTCTCAAACAAACAAACAAACAAACAAACAAACAAACAAACAAACAGGATATTATAGAATTTGCTATTTGTAAACTGTCTTAAAATTTATTAAATGCACACTGATAGCTTGAACATTTTGGAACAGGACCTCCTCAGCCTGGTCTTTCAAGTGGTGGTTGTCCTATTTTCCCTGGGTGAGGGAAATAGCAAAGGGGACAAGCAGTATGTGGAGGTTTTGGAATAAAAAGGATATTGTCAGAGCATTTTAAAACAAATACTGTCATTTTAGAATATATTAAAAAATAGTCACTCTGGTAATTTTATATAAAGTTGGTGGCCTTTTTTTCTTAGTTTTGTTTGTTTTAAAATGAAACATGACACATTACCTTATGGTAGTCTACTAGAGAATTACTCATAAGTAGAGTTTTAGATACATGTAACTTTTATAGCTTCTGACTAGCCATAGAGTATGACCCAAGATAGCCATGTGAGGTTTATAAACTGATGAGTTAACTTCATCTTCCCCCCCACCGCCCCCACTTTTCTTTTTTTTAGGTGAGGAGCTACTCATCCCCTGTAAGGTCTATTTTAGTTTCCTAAAGGACTCTCGCAATGAGGTTTGGTGGACCATTGATGGAAAAAAGCCGGATGACATCTCTGTTGATGTAACCATTAATGAAAGGTATCACAGGGGCAGGCAAGAGGGTGACTAACCTTTGTTTCTCAGTCTAATGAACTCTGATGCATGATGCTCAATGGAAATAAAAATTCTCATTTTTCCTATCATTAACAAAAGTCAGCAAGATTTTCAAATCTTTGATGGCTGCATCCCTAAGTAGGGTTATTGGACTTGCAATCTAAGGAGGAGATGCTGCCTGATGGCCATTAAAGAATTGAACTAGAATGTCCTGGGCTGGGCATCTTCATCACAGTTCATCCATAGGGCATGCATCCTATTGTTGCAAACCCAGAAAGATTCACACGTTTATGATACCCATTTGGAAGCAAGGGAAATAGATACCTTACATAAATGAAAAGGCCACAGTATAGGGTTGTGGGTGGATACATCAGAGTCTGTCAGCGTAGTTGTGTTCTCATTCTCAATCCTGGAGTCTGGACCTATATATTTATGCTTCAAATAATTATATTTAGTTTCTTGTGTTGCAATAAGCATGTATTTCCTACCTTCCTCTTGATTCACATAACCAATATGTTACATGTATCATTAATGATTTTTAAAATATTAGCTAAATATATTTATATTCTTCGAATTTTAAATAATGGGTAGAAATATAGCTCACTTTTAAAGTAACAACCCAGGTAATGTTATTCCTGAATAACCTGGATTTTTAAGGGGATTGGCAGAAAGGAAAATGTGGGTCTTTGAGAACAGAAGGTTCCTCAGTAAATAAAGTATACCATTACCAAAAAGCAATTGGTTTGCTGTAACAATTAATAAAAATTCACAGCTGATCAACTATGTGAGCAATGTCGTTCCAAAATCTTAAGCTTTATCACCTATGTGCAAATAGAACTTAAGCTACTTGAATTTCTAGAATTCAAAAAATATGTCCTTCATATTAAGAAGCTCACACTTTGTGCAGAAATTATAAAATTTCTACTGTGCATGAGGTACTTAGTCCCTAACAAGGTACATTTTATGGGGGTAACAATGATAAAGCAGACATTTGAATACAATGAGATAAATACAACTGGGAAGTATTGGCTATTATAAGAGGATTTAATAGGGGATTCAGTCAGTTTTAGGGATTAACTAGTGCTTCTCCGATGATATAGTACCTATATCGAGATTTGAAGAGAGAATAGAAATTAGCTATATAAGCAAATAAAAAGAATGTTTCTGGTAAAAGAAATATGTACAAGGGTCTGTAGGTCAGAGAAGCAGACATTATTCAAAGGCTCAAAAGGGGCTTCTTGAAATTGGAGTTTGCTTTTTGAAGAAGGAATTGATGAAAGATGTGGCTGTAGGCTTAGAGGGAAAGTTATTGATCACTTTAGGAATTCTGAACATTGTGCTTCCCACCCTCACAATAATAAATAAATGAAAAATAAGGAAAGTCATGTCATTCCTTCTTGTTGCTATTGAAACACATATTCAGTGATCATAGGATAGCAGTGGAGTTAAACTTTGACTAAATCAATCTGAGCTCTTAACCAAACTCCTATGACTGACAGTAAGCCTAATAGAAAGGAGAACCTGGATGGCAGGCAGCTGTAGGAGAGAGATTTTTTTCCGCTTTGAGCAAAGTAGTTCAAAAGGATTTTAAATCTTGATCTTAGACCCGAAGTACTTGATCTCTGACTCACGGAGATTTGGATATATTTAGTTTCCCAAAGTTTACTTGCTCTGAGCAGTTTCCTCTTTATATGTTAGGATTTAACCATGAGATTTCAGAATTTTGACCAAAATAGTTGACCTGTGTTTAGAATCCAAGCTTTAAGAATCACTGAAATGCATCAGCTATTCCTGTGAAATAACAATAATAATCTATATTAATATTTCTTAAGCATCGTTCTAACATTTATACATTAACATACTCAATCTCAGAATTCTTGGGTAAATTAATCCATCAAATACACTGGGGGGAGGGGCCTTACTACTTTCCTTTTCTACAAAATAGGAGCCCAAGACATAGAAAGATTAGTTACCATCCCAAAGTATATAGCCAGTAAATGACAAAAATCTGGATCAAAACCCAAATGGGTCTGGCCCCCAAAGCTTCTCTTCAAACTAATAGGGCATCCTGTCTCAGAAATTTAAGCAAAGGATACCCTTTGTTTTGAAGAGATAGCTATCCTAAGAAGTCAGCACTGGGATTTGATAGAGTTCTAGACATTGAGGTAGTGTGTAGTGCAGATGGTAAAGTACAGTACTGGAATCTTGCTCTTCCCCTTTCATAACCACTGCTTTCCAGGCAGCACAGCTTATCAACGTTCCCTCTGCCCTCGTCCAGGGTGACTCCGTGGTTGCTTCTTGTCTGATTCATGCACAGTGCGCAGCCCTTAAGTTTCACATATGCTTTGATTTTTTCCCCCCTATGTCTAGTATAAGTCACACTAGAACAGAAGATGAAACAAGAACTCAGACTTTGAGCATCAAGAAAGTTACCCCTGAGGACCTCAAGCGCACCTATGTCTGTCATGCTAGAAATGCCAAAGGGGAAGTTGACAAAGCTGCCAAGGTGCAACAGAAAGGTAATGGATGCACTCAGCGGATGAACTCGTGAAGCCCAAATGTAACATTGTGGTGAATGAGGACAATAAGAGGGACTGAGAACAAGAGAGCTCCAGCACCTAGCACAACATCTGACACACAGTAATGAATCAAATTGAATGGAAAGTCTTAAGAGAAAATTTCCATCTGTGTAAAGATACTAAAAATATTTTTTCTGATAGTGTTAGTAGCACCTGAGTGCCCAAACATGGCTAAAAAAATTCCATATAATTATAGTAATGCGGCACAATTATATATCTATATAATCACAAAAAATGAAAAATAAAATATTCAAACCTGCCAAGGATATAATAAAACTGATAGAGACACATATTGTTGGTGAATTTTAAAGACCCTTTTAGAAATCATTGATGACAGAGTTCAAGAATCATAAAAATGGGCATACCATTGACCTAATGATTTTGGAATTTTTCCTGAACAAATAACTTCAGAGAAAGAGAATAACATATCTACTGATATTCTTAAAAGCATTATCTATAATAATGAAGCTTTATAAATAGCAACTATCTAATTGTATACAAGTAGTTAAGTAAGGTATAAAATACTTATTCTCAGAAAAATATGCAAATTTAATATATAATTTTAAACACTATGTATCAATATTCAAGCAGGTTCATAATATACCACTAGCCACAGCTGCTAAAATAAAAATTATTCAAACTATGATTTTAAATGATGTAAAAATGATTTCTATGTTTATTTTACTAATTTTTCTACAATAAATACAAATGTAAAACCTTCTTGTGTGAGCTGCTGCTCCTGAAACAGACTGTGTCTAAAATGTTCTTTGGGTCTCTCACCTAATACAGAATCCCACAGTCCCTTCAAGAATGTTTTCAATAAAGGCCGGGCACGGTGGCTCACACCTGTAATCCTACCACTCTGGGAGGCCGAGGGGGGCGGATTGCTCAAGGCCAGGAGTTCAAAACCAGCCTGAGGGAGACCCTGTCTCTACTATAAAAATAGAAAGAAATTAATTGGCCAACTAATTTACTAAATTAGCCGGGCATGGTGGCACGTGCCTGTAGTCCCAGTTACTCGGGAGGCTGAGGCAGTAGGATTGCTTGAGCCCAGGAGTTTGAGGTTGCTGTGAGCTAGGCTGACACCACGGCACTCACTCTAGCCTGGGCAACAAAGCGAGACTCTGTCTCAAAAAAAAGAATGTTTTCAATGGTCTGGAGAAAAGTAACAATGACTTATCACACATTAAATCTGGTCATTTAGAATACTCCTGACATACTGTGTCCTAGAATACTCTGTTTAGAATACTCTGACACTGTGTCCTAGTGTCAGAGCCTATAATATTTATATCAAAATTGAAACACATACCTAATAATTGTTACATTTGCAAAGGGACTTAATCCTTTTTTCAAAGCTTATGAAAAAACAGAATTCACCTCAATATTTCATTATAATTTAGAAAGTAAAGAGAAAAGGCCTTAAATGTATATGTTTCTTAAGAACTCTTAGTGGATCAGTTCAGGATAATTCATTGCTTTTTCTGCTCCACAGAACCCAATGTAAAGAGAAAGCACTGAAGTACATGATGTAAGGCTATTTCCCAAAATTAGTTCCTGAGAACACCACTAAGAATCATTATTGTACTACAGTGTATTATATGAACTCTAGAGTCAGATGGCTTGTGTTGAAATCCCGGTTTCTGTGCATCATAACTCTATGACCTTGGAAAAGTCACTTAATCTCCCTTAGCCTCAATTTCTTTACAGTACACAAAATAATACCACTACCTCATAAGGTTGTTTTTAAGTTCTCAGCACAGTTAGTGGCACATATACATATATATTACATGCTGAATTAATGTAATTTTTCATAGATGCTATTTGACAAAATCTTTTATAGTGAAATAATTATTATTAAAATCTACCTTATGCAAAATTAATTGAGTTACTTTAGTTCAGGATCCCTTAGAGTTTTTAATATATTAACATTTGATATGGATATCTGCAGGGGGGTGGATTATAATGGCAGGGTGTTGTCAAATATATTTGATTCTAGATTCCTCAAGTATGGAAAATTTTGTGGGACTCATCTTCTGAGGCATGTATTTTGGGGATGCAGAATGACATAAAGTAATACTTTATTGTCAAATAGGCAGAATCAAAACAATTAATTAAAATAATGTTGAATGTAGGAGCGTAGCACAAGTCTGCCCACCAGAGCTATGTACAGATACCTGTTCACAGAAGCCCCTGATCTAAATATAGTATGGACAGCATCAGGAATGTGAAGTGACAAATTGGATCCACTAGACAAGTGATCTGTGCTAAAAGGTGACATATAATCACCTTTCAGTCATATCTGTGTGTGTATAGTAGTAGTAGAAGGGTGGTGGATTTGTTTACTTAGTTTCTATTCGGGGCCAGCTAATGCTGAAATTCAGAGGTGATATCTGGGTCACATTCAGACGTTATATGTTTGGGTCTTTCTCTGTCTTCATTAACAAAGCCTGCTATATACTTCATTAAAAGATATATATATATATATAAAGGTAATGCCTAGAATGAGATAAATTCACCGGGTTAGGTCTCTATTGATAGCACAATTTCATGTAGTCAGTTAAAGCAAAATACTAAAGAAGAGGCAGCTAATGTAAACAAATTAGACATGCAGTTGTTATATATTAATAATAGAAGAGTGATAGGAACTAAGACAATGTGTTTGTTTAACATTATGAGAAACTGCCAAACCTAGTTCCAAAAAATTTGTGCCATATTACACTTCCACTAGAAATGCATATAAATTCCAGGTCCTCTACTTCCTCCTCAACTTTTGGAGTTGTCAAACTTTTAAATTTTAGCCATACCAATAGATAAGTAGTATGACATTTTTTTTTAATTTGCATTTCTTGGGTACTATTTATATTAAGCATGTTTTCATGGGCTTATTGATCATTAATTAATGGTTTCTTTTGTGAAGTGTCCATTAAAATCTTCAGCACATTTTGTTATTAGGTCATTTGTTTTTCAAATTAATGTATTTTAGGATATAAATATATATCTATATTTAGGATATAAATATATATCCATATACATACATGTGAATACACACACACACACACACCCCTCCTGAATAAAAATCCTTTGTCAGATAAATAACTTGTAAATATTTACACAGTGTAAAAATTCATTTTTTAGCAGAATTTTTAAAACTTTGGGGAAATTTGTTTTATTAAGTTCTTCTTTCTAGTTAGTGCTTTCTAAATCCTGTGTTAGCAATCTCAGTCCACATTCATGTTAGAAAGATATCCTCCTGTGTTTTCTTCTGGAAGATTAGATTTTTCTTTTATAGTTAGGCCTATGATCCATTCAATTTTTTTATAGTGTGCGCTATGGGCTAAAATTTAGTGTTTCGCTTTGTTTTGTTTTTCCATACAGGTAACCAGTTGCTTTAGCATCATATTAAAAAATCTATTTGTTCAATTGTTTTGAAAACTTGGCCCAAAAATCAATTGATTTTATGAGTGTGAATCTATTTACACATTCCGTGTTCTGTTCAGTTCATCTGTTTGTCTGTCTTTAATCCAATTCTACTTTATCTTGATTAATGCAGTTTTAAAGTAACTCATGAAATCAGATGCTAGATATCTTCCTCCTTTTTTTGTCAAGATTGATTTGACTATCTTAGAGACCATGTATTTTTTCATGCAGATTGTAGTGTCAGTTTGCCAATTTCTACATAGAAGCCCACTGCAAAGATTTTGAATGGGCTTATATTAGATTTATAAATAATTTGGGGAAAATTAAAATCTTAGCAATATTGAGTTTGCCAATACATGAACATAATGTACCTCTGCATTTATCTAGGTCTTCATTGAATTCTCTCAGCATTTGTTTATTAGATTTGAGTGTACAAGTCTTACATACATATTGCTAAATGTATCTGTAAATGTTTTGGTTTTGATGCTATTGTAATAGTAATTTTTAAAATTTCACTTTCCAATTGTTTACTGATAAAATACAAAAATGAAATTAATTGATTCTTATGTATTGGCCTTAATCTTTGAACCTTTAGTAGAATTTTTGTTTGCTTTTGTTTTGTTTTGTTTGGTTTGGTTTGGTTTCTTAGAATTTCCTACACACTTGATTGTGTCACCCATAAATGAACACATTTTACTTCTTCTTTTCCAAACTTCATATCTTTGATTTTTTTTTTTTTTTACTATCTATTTCACTCTTTGGGACCTCCAGTGCAATGATAAGTAGAAGTTATCAGAACAGCCATCTTTATATTGTTCCCAGACTTAAAGGGCAAGCATTCAGTTTTTACAAATTAAGTGTGATGAGCTTTGTAGATGACCTTTATTTACATTAAGGCTTAACCTTTTATTTTATATTTGCTGAGAGGTTTGGGGTTTTTTGTTGTTGTTGTTTTGTTTTGTTTTTTATGAGTGTGTTGAGTGTGGTCAAGTTCTGGCTCTGATGCTGACTGTGTATATGGACTGACCCAAGACTTCCTTTTCTCATCTTTCAGTTACACCTCCAGGGTGTTTTTGAGGGCTGAGGGAATGGATAATGAGTACTTTGCACAATGCTGCACACTTGATTCTAATTTCTAACATTTCATTTACTTCTGATTTGACAGATAAATATTCTGTGTAATTTTATTTCTTTTAAGTTCATTGCTACTTTCTAAAACATCTTTGCAAATTGTTAATCTTGGTGAATATTTTGTATGCATTTGAAAAGGATGTGTATTTTGCAGTTTTTCAGTGTGGTGTTTCATAATCGTCAGCCAAGGTAATTGGTATCAGTGTTGTTCAAGTCTTCAATATCCTTACGGATTTCTTCAATCTACTTAGTCATTCAATTATTGAAAGAGAGAGGTGTTGAAACCTTTACATATAATATGGATTTTTCCATTTCTCTATTTAGTTTTGTCAGTATTTATTTCATGTGTTTTGGAACTGTGTTACTAAGTACATATACACACTTAAGATGGATATGTCTTTTTGATTAATTCTTTTAAATTATGAAATGTCTGTTTTTTTGTTAATATTCTGGGTCTGATATTAATTAAGCCATTCCAGATTTCTTATAATTAGTATTTGCATGGTACATCATTTATTTTCAATTTTAAATTTTGTCTGTCAGCATCTTTATGTATCATATATGTTTCTTATTTACAGAATATTATTGAATCTCAAATCTTTTAATCCAATCTGTTCATTTCTGCCTTTTAATTTGAATGTTTAATTCATTTGTCTTTTATGTAATTGTTTATATTACTGGCTTTAAGTCTACCATCTTGTTATTTGTTGCTTATCTATTTCATCTATTCTTTATTTTTATCTCCTTAGATGAATTTGAATTTTCATTGTATTTTATCACCTCTTCTGGCTTTTGGCTCTACCTCTTTGTTTTGGGTATTTTCTGTTTTTAGTCTTTTTCCTCTAGAATTTGCAATATTTTTCTTAACTTATCAGTTTGAGTTTATTTTGAATTAATCACTTTACGTATTTGATGAGAAACTTGCTATGGCATACTTGTAAATCTTCCCTCCTGTCCTTTGTCTTGTGTTATAATGTGTTTTAGTTTTGCATATATTATAAAGTGCCACAATATATTTTTCAGTTTTGCTTTAAAACATTATCTTCTAAAAAATGGGAAAATATTTTTATTTATTTGCATATTTTCCATTTCCGGCACTATCCATTCTTCGTAACATTTTAATCTGAAGAACTGTTTGTTTCTGGTGATGCACATGTGCTGATGACAAATTCTGTCAGCGTTGTTTTACTCTAAAATGTCTTATTTCATTTGAATTTTTATATATCAATAATTTTTAAGAAAGTTTTCAGATATATGGATGATTTTAAAGAATTATACACTAAGTAGTTACCCCATGTAGATTCTACCATTAACATTTTGCTATCTTTGCTTTACCATATGTCTATTCATTCCTCTACCTATCCATCAATATATCTCATTTTTGATACCTTTTTAAGGTAGTTTCAGACATCAGTAAACATTTAAGCATCTTATCATTATGAAGACTTTAATATTTATTTATAGTTCTCTTGTTGTTTTAGGTAAAGTTTAAATAGAGTAACAAATTGCATAACTCAAGTATACAATTTGATAATTTTTGAGACATGCATATATCTGCATAGCCTTATATTCTATCAAGATAGAAAATATTACCATCACTACAGAGAGTAACATTCTCTTCCTTCCCTTTATCAGTCAATTCTTTCTATCCTTGAACCCCCATCCCACATAATACAATTGCTTTGATTTTCCTTTTTAGAATAGATTATTTTTTTTTTCCTATTCTAGACTTTACATGCATGGATTCAAACAGGATGTGCTATTATATAAGGATTCTTTCACTCATGGTATTTATCCATGCTGATATATATATATATATATATATATATATATATATATATATATATATATATCAGTCATTTGCTCCTTTTATTTGTGAAAGGGTATTTTTTCTTTTTAAATAACGTATCACAATTTGTTTATTCATTCTCTGGGTAGTGGACATTTGGGTTGTTTTCAGTTTTGGGGTCTTTTGAATAAAACTTCAGTCCAGGTTGTTATCCAAGTCTCTTTATGGGCTTCTGCTTTTATTTCTCTAAGGTGAACACCAACACCTATGAGTGGAATCACTGGCTAAAACTAAGCTATAATTAGTTTTATATTGAGTATAATTAGTTTTATACTGAGAATTTTTTCATGCTTTTGACCATCTGTATGTTTTCTTTTGTAATGTGGCTGTTCAAACATTTTGTTCATTTTATAATTAGGTTGATTGTGTTTTTGCTATTGAATCTTAGAGTTCCTTATTTGTCCTGGATACCAGTCCTTTGTCAGATACATGTTTCACAAATGCTTTTTCCCAGTCTGTTGCATGACTATTTGTTTCTTTAATGGTATATTTTAATGAGAAGAGGTTCTTATTTTTGATGAGGTATAGTTTATCAACTTTTTCTTTAATGGTTATTACTTTATGTCCTAAGAAAACTCTGCATATCCCAAGTCATGAGGATTCATCTTTTGTTTAGATCTACAGTTCATCTCTAATTATTTTTTAGATGAACCGTGTGAAGTAGAAATTGAAGTTTAATTTTGTTTTAATATTGATATCAAGTTATTCCAGCACAATTTATTGGAAAGATTTTCATTTCCTCATTATATTGCACTGGTTATTGCCTTTGTCAATATTTCACTGGTTAGGTTGAAAGTTTATCTTTTTCTTTTGTCTTTCCTCTCTTTAAAGGTATCATTACATTTTCTCCTGCCTAATATTATTTATAATGCAAATTGGGCAAGTTTTTTTGTTTTATTTGCTTATTATTGTGCCTTTTATGTATGTCTCATCTTTTTCTCTGGCAGATTTAAGATTTTTCACTTCTTCATTGATTTTGAATGTTTAAATCATGATATCCTTTGGTGGTGTTCTATTTGTATGTATTTTATTTTGGGTTCATTAAACTTCTTGAATCTATGAATTTATATTTTTTATTTAATTTGAAAAATTTTCAGCCATTATTTCTTCAAACATGTTTTGCTTGAAAGAGTCACCTCTTGACTCTTTCCTCTTCTTTTAGTCCTCCAATTAAATGTAGGATAGGCCACCTAGGGTTTCCTCTGAGGTTCTTGTTGTTTTTTTTCATCCTTTTTGCCCTTATGTGTTTGTGTAGTATCTAGCATTCACTGATCATTTCTTTTGTGATTTCTAATCTGCAGCATTTTTAATTTCAGAATAGTATTTTTTAGTTTTTGAATTTCCATTTCTCCATTGAAATGTCTCTATTAATATTTTCTAGTTGCTGTTCACAATGGTCATGATCTTTTTTAATCCAACAAACACATTTATAATATCCATTTTGAAGTACTTATCTGGCAATTGCATTGTCTTTGTAAAGACAATGCAATTGATCCTGTTTTATTTTGATCCTGTTTATATTGATCCTTTGATCCTGTTTATATTGACTGATTTTTTATTCATATTTTTTATTTTGATCATATTTTTTATTATTCTTCTGTCTAGCATTGTTAAGATCATATGCCAGATATTATGGGTGTTACATCATTAAATGTATGGATTTTATAAGAGAGAATTAGTTTTGTCCCAGCAGGTAGTTAATTTATTTGCATAGCTGCTTGCTTTTTTTTTTTTCTTTGAAGCATCCTACTTATCTTTGTTAGAATAAGTCTAAAATGGCCTTTTCTGTAGAGCTAAATTGGACCTACTATCCAATATCTCTCCTTAATACTTGGGGAGCTCAACAAAGTCTCTTCAGTTTGAGTGTTCTCAACTCAGCTGTCTCCCAGCCCTGCATGTGCTCCTAGAGCTGTTCCCTTCCCAGCTGTTCTTTGCCTGACCTTGTGAAGTATCACCTTCAATATGTACGTATTTGGCCAAATTTGAGGTAACCCATGCAGATTTCTAGAATTCCTTTATTACACAGTTCTCTTCTCTCAGATACCCAGGCTTATAAATTCAATCTAACTCCATTGTCTTGAACTCTAATTTCTGTCTCCTTAACTCAGTGCAAACACTGTCTTCTTTTGGCCTTTCCCTTTCTGTTCCACAGTTGAAAAAGTGCCTTCAGTCAAAAAATCAGAGTGACTGTGGGGTTTACTTTTTTGTGTCTTTTCTATCACAAATCACATCCCTGTGCTATCAATCGTCCAATTTTGAAAAACTCTTATTTTAGATATGGAGAATAGGGTAGTCTAGTATCCAATACTCCTCTAAAAACAGAAGCTGAAGTCCAAAATGAACACGTTTTAACACACTTTAATAGCCAAACCCATCAAGTCTGCAGATCAATCTGGTCATAGGTTTACCATCATTTAAATAAAGCATTCTTTTCATTTGCAGTTCAGGAAAATAGTCATTACCACAGTTCCAAAAAGTTTCAAAAAGTCTCAATGATTTAGCACAGAGTAGCCATGTACTCTTTGGCAGAGAACACTTGAAAGTCTAAGCAGCCAGCATTTGGTTGGGACACTGAATGGAATGCAAGATTCCAATTATCATAATGAAGATGAGGGAAATATCTTAGATTTCCTAGGAGAAATGTGGTTGCAGAACCAGAACTTGAAACAGGGAAAATGATTAGCACTGAGATGTTGAACCACTTTAATCAGGGTGGTTAGCTGGAAATTTGGACTTTGGGGCCAGTTAGTACCCTAGAACTGCAAAATAAGTGGAAAATTTTCTGATTTAGGGAGTAAAAACAAGCAAATAGCTCAGTCTGTCTATATCTTGAATCAGATTATTAATGAAATCAATGAGAGAAGTTTAGGAGCCCAGTTTGGTCAAATTGCATTACGCCTTCTTGATTAGAAACCCTTTGGTTTGGGATTACATCAGAGTAAAATCTTCACTCCAAAATGCCAGAAATTCTAGCTTGGCAGATAACAAATGTAGGCTGAGGGTCACCATTTCCCTGTAAGCCACCACTGCTTTACGTGACAGCCTTGTAGAGCACTTCCTGAATGTGACTCCAGCCGTCTAGAAAATCTGGCTGGTGGATTATTTATCTTAAGAATCCATTTAGTTAAGTAGCATTAGAGACTCCTTGTCATCAAGAGGGCTACACAAAATACACTCTATAAATATGACACATGTGACTATATGACACAAAACAGAATTAAGAAGCCCTATTAGAAATAAAATGGACAGTAGTAAAATGAATGTGGCAGAAGTAAATTTATGAGGGTAACTGATCTCTTTGTCATTAAGCAAGATCTCTATTTTTAAAAAAATCCTCCTGGGTAAGTGCAGCCAATGGCCACCTCCCCATTATAAAATGTTCATCCAGACCAAATAATGAAAATAACAGTGGGAAGTACCCCAGTATACTGCTAACATAACATGTACTAAGAAATACCAAGGACACAGTGATTTTCATGCCAGCTACCCAAATTGATCTTAGTAAATTCTCACAACTGCACTCACATAGCTTCTAGCATTTAATGGTACAGTTTTCTTATTTTAAAGCACCATTATTCACGGAACAAGTTCAAGAATATCTGATATTAATAATAATTTTGCACTGCTAAGGTCTTGGCTGTACCTGCAATAGGATGAATAGCCTGGGTTTAGGATAATAAACTTGAATCTTTACAATTTGCCCTTTAATTAGACAACTTCAGGCTCAGCTCCAGGCAGTTTACCATTTCCCTTAGGATAGATACCTGTTTTAAAGGTGACTTTTCTAGTAGTATATGATCAATAATTGAACGTCATGATGGTATTGTGAAAAGATTCTTGCATTTTGCAGGCTGGGAGCCTCTATAGCAATCCTAGCTTTGAATGAGATTCTCCATTCCTTGGCTCAGAAAAAATCACTTAACACCTGCAATATTCTAGATGTTCATAGAAGCCTTTCGTCCTCACCACACCTGTTATGCCTTCCCTGCCCTAGCTTCCATCACCCCTGCTCCATTACCCTGGTTTATTTCTTTTATAGCACTGATCACTATTTAAAATTAACTGGCTTATTTTTTTATTTCCTTATTTGTTGCATTGGAATATTATTAATAGCTCCAAAAGGGGAGAGACCCTTTCTGTCTTATCTGCCATTGCATTTCCAAAAGCTTTTGGCAAATGGCAGATGGCAATAAATAATTATCATTTTAAGACATAATCTCCTTGAGATCCAATTGTTCCTCCTTCAAACTCTTTAGCTTCATTATTATAAGCTAATAAACCAACCAAAGAAGGTTGCTGATATATAGTATAGTATTAGATTTATTTTAAATATCACATAAGTGTAAAGTGCTATATTTGAAAGTATTCATTGAGACACTAGGTGTTCTAGGGATAGGGTGAATGAAAAACACATAATCTCTACCTGGAAGATTATAAATATATAGTTTAGTGGGAGTAGGAAGAAGTAGAGAAGCAGATCTGTAGACAAATTACAATATAATAAAAATATTCTATGAAGATAAGAAACAAAGGAAAGAGTGAGAATTTCTAACCAGTAGATCTCATGCTGCAAGAAGGGTTTTATTCCACAAAAGGCTAAGCAAAATAATGATATTTGAACATGGATTTGAAAACTAAAAATGCAAAAGTACTTCCAGGCAGAAGTCACAGCATGAGCAAAAGGCATGACATTAAATGTTCCTGAAGTTTTTGAGAAGAGGGCAATGGTAAATGAGGCAGGGCGGTGGTTAGTGATTTGGTTGTGACAGACTTGGTTACAGAGGTAATGAGTTAATATTTGTTGCTTTGTTTTGTTTTTGAGATAGAGTCTCACTTTGTTGCCCAGGCTAGAGTACCATGGCATGGCATCAGCCTAACTCACAACAACCTCGAACTCCTGGGCTCAAGTTATCCTCCTGCCTGAGCCTCCTGAGTAGCTGGGACTACAGGCATGCACCACCATGCCCGGCTAATATTTTTCTACATATTTTTAGTTGTCCAGCTAATTTCTATTTTTTTAGTAGTGACAGGTTCTTACTCTTGCTCAGGCTAGTCTCGAACTCCTGAGCTCAAACGATCCGCCCACCTCGGCCTCCCAGAATGCTAGGATTACAGGCATGAGCCACAGTGCCCAGCCAATATTTGTTTTTTATGCAATTGAGAATTACCTCACTATATTTCTGATTGTTCCAAAGAAACTGACAAGCTGCCTATAATGTAAACAACCGATAAAGGAGAAATCTGCCCATATCTAGATGTTGCAAGTCAGTCTTTGGAATGTGTACCCTAGAACTGTGGACAGGGGGAGATACTTTCAAGCTAAGCATACTGAGCATTTGGTGGATGCCTTCTGTTTCTGCCAAATGAAAATATAGATTTTGAGGCCTATTTCCAAATATAAGGGAAAGGGAATTAAATTCAAGAGAATGAAACTAAAACTAATGAAAATGTGTTATGATTTTTACAAAAAAGCAGCACCAACAATTAAAATTCTACCAATATCCCAGGGTTCTCCTGGTAGCAGTGAGTACCCCATCCCAAGGTATAGATGGAGGATGAAATGACACTTTTCCAAAATACTCTTGATAAGATTCATGTATCAAATTGTGACTTGAATTAGATGACCTTCTAACTCCTTCCCAAATTAAGGTTCTGTTTTGATTTGTATGTCATCAAAAATTATTAAAATAAAAATACCTTCTATGTCAGGTGCTGGAAACAAAAGGATAAATATGACACAGTCTAGTATTTAAAAAATAGTACTGAAATTCTACAGTGTTATCTCTGCTTATTCACACATGTAAGGCAAGTTCATGGCAAAGCTGCCTGGCTTATGCAACTATTTGTAGGATGGTAGGTCACTGTGTTCACCTCACAGAAATCAATTTTGTTTCTTTGTTGTTCACTCTAGTGGTAGCTCCAAGATACACAGTGGAACTGGCATGTGGTTTTGGAGCCACAGTCTTGCTAGTAGTGATTCTCATTGTTGTTTACCACGTTTATTGGCTAGAGATGGTCCTATTTTACCGGGCTCATTTTGGAACAGATGAAACCATTTTGGGTAAGTAACAGAAGTTTAATGTAAACCTCTTCTGTCATCTTTAGAAAACATGTTGGGGAAAAACAGAAAAGAAAAGAAAATATAGTGACTTGATAAGACCTAGATTAACTGGGAGATTTAAGCAGATAACCTTTTATTTCAGCACTTACTATTAAAAATCTGTCCAATGTGTATGTATTATTCTCCTTTCTTAGATTAATATGTCATTTTTTATAAACTAGCACTGTCTAGATAGAATTATAATTCAAGCTACTTATATAACTTAAAAAATTCTAAGCCCACATTAGAAAAAGTAACAAGAAATAAGTAAAAATAATGATTCAACTAAATATATTCATGATACTATCATTTTAGCATGTAATTAATATTACAAAATTAATGAGATATTTTGTGGTCTTTTTTTGGTACTAAAAATCTTCAAAATTCAAAATGTATTTTATCATTGTAGCATATGTCAACTCAGACCAGCTGCAATTCAAGAGCTCAGTAGACACATGTGGTTTGCAGATGCTGTGTACAGGTCCACAGTCTTTGTACTTAAAGGGTGATCCATGAACCAGCAGCATCAGCAACACCTGGAAGCTTATCAGAAAGAGATTCTTAGACCTAACCCCTACTGAATCTGATTCTACATTTAAACAACATTTCCAAGTGATTCATGTACACATTAGACATTAAGAAATACTGCTCTAGTACAAATTTGCCTGGTAAAAAGAATAGAACATTTAAACATACAAATTATTAGCCCCACCCCTAAAGATTCTAATTCAGAAGGTTTGAGAAGAGACACAGAATTTATATTTTTAACAAGAGGTGACTTTTATAATTAGGCAACTTTGGGAAAGATTGGTCCATTGAATCTAAGTATATTTTTAGTTATGGTTCCTTTCAGATATAAATAATTCAGGAAGTTTCACAAAGTTTTGCTCAGCTTATATTCTAATTAATATATTAGTGAGTGATATACTAGGACAGGAAGTTGAAATTTTATGCATGGTATTAATTGCCAGCACCTATGATTTACATCACGGTTCTGTTAACTTAGGATTGAATGGGCCAAACCTCACTCTTTCTCCACTGTAAAGATTCAACTCAGTGAGATAAGAGTAGAAGACATATCAGATAAAATTCAAAATCACACCTTCAAATAGTTATTTTGCCTAGAGACCTGTTGTAAGTAGAAAATCACACTGGAATCTATCACATAATAAAATATCTAACATGCAGAAGTTTGATCTAAGAAAAAATATAATACTATTGAGAAACTTTAATAATTTCTTTTGGATCTGTGTTCCTTTTGCTAGATGGGAAGGAGTATGATATTTATGTGTCCTATGCAAGGAATGCTGAGGAAGAGGAATTTGTATTACTGACCCTCCGTGGAGTTTTGGAAAATGAATTTGGTTACAAGCTGTGCATCTTTGACCGAGACAGTCTGCCTGGGGGAAGTAGGTATTTCAGATGAGTACAAATGATGCTACCATAAAAGGCAAATGGGGCCCTTGGGTTTGAGTCATGTGTAAGAGTCATGGCACAGTTCTATACTGGCATCCTGGGATATTTAATGCCCAATTCTTTGATAAAGTAGAGACTTCTCTAGGAATGAAACTGCATTATACGATGCATACTATGCAAATCATTTTATGGTATTAAAATATTTTCCCTCATAATCTTTAAGAGCTGAATGTCAGAAAACTGTGGATACACAGTGGATTACACTTCTATTAGTGTGACACAGCTTTAAATATCAGGTTTACTTACTCACATTAAGATTTATAAGGTTTAGGTTGATCTGCATTGGTTTACCTAGAATTTATTTTTTATAAGAATGAGTATTAAAAAAAACTTTTTAAAAAAATAAAGGCTGAGGTTTACTCGGTTTTACTAAAACGAAGTTGTCGAAGAGAGTACATAGAATTTTTCCTTATATTACTCACTGATAATAATTAGAAATTATCCCTTTGGCATTTGCTCATTTCCTTTTCCTCACTTTTATTTTTAAGCAAAATATCACAACACAAATCCTCCCCTTTTGGGTCTGTTTCTTCCTTTCTATTAGCTTATACATTTGAGATTTATTTTAAGATTTTACAAAAAGCCAGTATATTCTAGTAGGTTAAAAAAAGAAAAGCTTGAATTGCTGAATGTGTTAAAATAAAAGTAAATCTCTTCTGTCTACACAGTGCCACTAAGTAATGATCCATTTGAGTCTTTTTTAATAAACACATAAGTAACATTCCTAAACCCACTGTTAAACTGCATACTGTTGAAATGTACATAATGTCTCTAATACTAAACATGACAACCTAATTTTCTTCCTGTAAAATCCTACTGACATTGATGATTTAATATTTTTAAATGTTACATGGTTAATTGAGATACATAATAGACTTAAAATTTTATTCTCATTTTAGTTTAGCTAGATCAGTTATTTTACAGCCCCAATCATCACCCAAAAGCCCATTATACTTGTGTTCTACAGAAGATATCTCCTTCAGTATAACTTTTCCATGAAATGATGACTTAATTATATGTTTAAAGGATAAATTCTACCCATTTTGATACTCAGTTCCCCCAAATCATTTATTCATCCATTTATTCATTCATACAGCCATTCTATAAATACTTATCTACTGTGTGAAAAGTTATATAAAGATATACAGTATGTAACTGGGTAAGACCCTCCAATAGGAGTTGATAATTCTTTGGAGTATTCAAGCTCTACATAATTACTCTTGCATCTTACTTTGGATGGTTGGTCCTTGCATCCTTTTGTATTCTCCCTACTGCTCTTAACCAATCCTCTGACTCTGGGTCTCTTTCCATGCTTACACATGGTCAGCCTCAAGTTCATTGCTTGGAGTAGACAAATAATTATTCCTGGATTCTTCTCCAGGCTGAACTTAATTGCATATCTTTCCTTACAACTTCTGGACCTGTGAAGATTACGGTACAAAATGACTGCTTAGGGGAGTATAGCAAGCCATGCTATAGGTTTCCACAACACTAGTACATTACCTGGAGCTGGCAACTATCTGAACCCCTGGTAAAGAATTATACAGTCCTCAATAAGCAACGGTGAGGAGATAGATTGATCCCAAGAATTTAGTGACAAGAACTAATCAGAACCCTTGACAGCAGAATAAAATTACATTGCATTTCCATTTCCCTGCTTTTTCTCTTTCTTTTTTTATGTGAAGCAGGCATTTGCCTGTTAGTGAAAGCAGACACATCATCCAGCAGCTGCTGAAACACATGGCTCCATATTAATGATAGGAGTTTGAGGAGAAAGATCCAGGGACTAATTTAGGCTCCAGAGCAGATAGAAGTAGGAAGATGAGCCAAGAATGTATGGCCAGCCAAAATGCCATTCAATTGGCTAGATTTGTTGTAAGGTCCTATTCCAACCACTTAGTGGTATCAGTCTGAGTCATGTAGATATCCAACAATAGAGAGGGACTTTCAAAAAATGAAGGTTCCTACTCTTGTCCTGTGTTAGCAAAAACTAAAATTCTGTGATTTTGATTTTATAATACATATCTTTTTGAATGTCCGTTGTTGCTAGAGAGTTTATACATGGGTATCTTCTGAGAGAAAAGGCTGGAGAGCTGATTTGGCAAGACCTTAACATGCCACACAGTTTGAAGAAACTTATTTCAGTACAACACATCTGTTCTTCATGTCTCAAATAATGCTTCTGAAGACCAAAGTCACAGCAGTACACTGCTTTCTGGCTTCATACCTGTTTGGAATTCTTCTTAGGGTGGAATATGTGTATATAGTTTTCATTTTCCTGGAGGACAGTGACGTTTAATGAATGAGAGTGCTTAGATCTAAGGATGAAGTTTTTCAAAGTTGCTGGTAAAAAAGTTTCACCTCGGTCGGTTCTTAGGCTGTTAGCCTAAATTCCCTACATTCGCTCCTCAAATCCCATGCTTTTGGGGAGATTTTGGCCAACACTAATCCCCATGGTTGTTTTCTTTCCCAGTTGTCACAGATGAGACCTTGAGCTTCATTCAGAAAAGCAGACGCCTCCTGGTTGTCCTAAGCCCCAACTACGTGCTCCAGGGAACCCAGGCCCTCCTGGAGCTCAAGGCTGGCCTAGAAAATATGGCCTCTCGGGGCAACATCAACGTCATTTTAGTGCAGTACAAAGCTGTGAAGGAGACGAAGGTGAAAGAGCTGAAGCGGGCTAAGACGGTGCTCACGGTCATTAAATGGAAAGGGGAAAAATCCAAGTATCCACAGGGCAGGTTCTGGAAGCAGCTGCAGGTGGCCATGCCAGTGAAGAGAAGTCCCAGGCGATCTAGCAGTGACGAGCAGGGTCTCTCCTATTCATCCTTGAAAAACGTATGAAAGGGACAATGAAATGGGTAAAAAGACCAAGGGGTACTTCAGGAAGGGTCTTCTCATTCTTTTTTCCCAGTTTATGGTTTCATAGGGAGAAAATAATTGTCTAAGCATCTACATTAAGATAAATCCAGTGTGACTATATGGCTGGCTGTTCTCTTTCCTCAGCCAAGATTAACATTTAGAATGATATTATCAACACTCGGTCACCAGACTCTGATGTCACTATGTTCTTTGCAGACAAAGACTTGGTTGATGTGAATTGCCCCTTTTGCATCATCCATCCCTGTTCTTATATGTCACTATTATTTTTGTTTAATCTTAACATATGGAGCAGTCTTTCTAATGGATTTAAAGATTCCTTTAAGATAAGTCATTTGTTGACAGAGTCATTATGAATTTCTGAAAAGTTTTCTTTTATTTTTATTCATCCATTGAAAAGATAACCTGGGCCTAAATTTTAGCTGGGGAAAATGAACTCTTTTGCCCATTCAGCGTTGTCAGCAAGACTGGCATTCACTTAGGGTGACACAAAGCAAGAGAACTAAAAATGTTACTTATAATCTATTTAAAGGGCTTACTTTTCTTCTCCTATACCACTCTTGGCCTCCATCTCAGGTAATTGATGTCATATTTGGTAAACTTGAAAAATATAAGTTTTGTTTTTACTACAGTAAATTACCGACTATCTGCAGGTAGACTCGCATTTTTCATTCCATCTCCATATCTCCCATCGGCCTTTTAGAGTTTGCAGGTGGCTCCATATTTGGTTCAGTCTGAGAGGAAACTTCTCCTAATGGAGTTAATAGACAGTAGGGTAACAAGAAAATGCTTTTAGGACAATTTTTGACTTGTGAAAAGAGCTCAGAACAGGATGTTTGGCAATTTGTCTTTTAATCTTAGCCTTGTTAATGTGACTACTAGGAAAGTGATTTCTCCTTACTTATTTATGTCTCTCCATTGTGAAGTGTGAAGGTTAGACTTAGTGACCTTGAGAGTTAGTATTAACATTCTAAGAGAATTAATTGTATTGCCTGTAATTTACTCTCTATTACAGGTAGTACAGTTGCTCCAAATAAGTCAGTCTGAAAGTCACTGTCAATAAAACTTGCTTTTGTTTTAAGTAATATTTTACTGTTCTTAAGACTTGGAAAACTAAGTGCAGAGTTTACAGCATGGTAAATCTCAATGTTACATGTAGATTTTATATATATGTATGTGTATATATATCTACACACCACAAATTATGTGTATGGATATATATACACATGTAATTAATGTAAACATTAATTACATGTGTGTGTATATATCCGCATGCACATGTATTATATATATGTGTGTGTATGTGTATGTGTGTGTGTGTGTGTATTACTTTAAAGATCCATTGATACAATATTACAAAACTGCTGGAACTCTTGTGCAGTTTTTAAATTATGTTTTTACTGTAATGCTTTTGTGTCAGTGTTTTTTATACATTAATATTATTTGTTAACTCACAGCTCACAGAGTAGTACTTGTCATTAGTTCTTGCTTTCCCTAAGTTAATATAAATAACGTACTACTGCTACGGTTGATCTGGATTGCAATGGCATCTGTTGTGCACAGAGCTCCCATGGTCACTGCTAAGCAGTAGCCAGTCACCTAGCATTAGCTGATTTACTACTACATTCCCAGCATACACATTTAGAAACTAAGCTGTGTTAATCTTGGTGCTTAAGTATCTAGACTGTTGAGTGATAAAGGAAACAAATGTACTTATACATAAGTCTGGGTATCCTATGAAACACAATAATTCATAACTTAAGGAAGCCTTTTCCTAGTAGTATGAATGTTGATAAGTAATTCTAAAATTACCTCCTACATTTAAGTGTCCTTCATCAGTATTAAAGTCAATAATAAATCATTTCTCTATATAAGAGTTATTGATTATTTTAAATTGAAAAAATGGTTCACTTTTGAATTCTTGACTATGAAGCTATGATATGGATTCACTTTTGAATCTAATTTCTTTTAGCCTTATAAATGTTTTTTCTTATTACAAACCACAGTTATTCCCCCTATTAACCCTTCACTTACAAGACAGGGGAAACTTATTCCAGATAAGCTTTGAATATCAATTCTTGCATGAGCTTTAGGTAAATAGAGAATAGTCTCATCACCAAGGGGCCATTCTCTTGCTAATGCTGCATTTCTTTTGCACTTTTAGATTTTATATTTATCCCAAATGCTGTTGGGTGCCCCTAGAAACTCCTTGATTTTTTTTCCCTATTTATATTCCTGCCTTTGGTACTGAACTTTTCCAAATGCTATAATATAAAGCATAACAAATCTAGGTTATATGTCTCATTGTGAGAGAACTTTGTTTTTGGAACTATGTTCCAGAAGATGCCCAACACAGAACGTTTGAGGGAGATGGGGAAATATACCTGTAATTTAGACAGCAAGAACAAATCATGTCTCTAATTAAAAAAAAAAAAAACTTAATGGTTTTATATAAATGATATCATGACCTTTTGTACCCAGGTTAACAAAGAACTGTGATATATAGAGTGTCTAATTACAAAATCATATAAAATTTATTTCTTTTCTGTATTGTAACATAGATGATTCCTTAGGATTCTAATAAAAGAGCACTCCATTGTGTTGGGGAACAAAAACATCACTCCACTAGTTAATTACCTATTTTCTTTCCATATGTTTTAATGTTTTGAAATTATCTTTTTAATTTTATTCATGAACTTTTGTATTTTTCAGTTTTCATTTGATTTGTAAATTTACTTATTTTATAAATAAACCATTTATTTTCAGCTTTGAATTTTATTTTGTGCATGTGTTTTATGTCTTTATATTCACATTTGGGCCTAAGAAATGAGAATAAAAAGAATTAATAATTGTACTTATGCAAAGAAATGTAATAAGTTACATTAGTTAAGTTTCTTTCTGAGAGAAATCTGAGAAAAAATGGAAATTTCATATCAAGGTCATTTTTGTTACATGTGAGTAAAAGAGTTACTTAGGTAAAATGGATTGTCCCAGAATACTAGGACATATTTTATGTGTATGTGTGTGTGTTTGTGTGTATGTATGGAGAGAGACAGGCAGAAAGACAGACAGATAGAGAGGGAGAGAGAAAGGGAAGAAAAGAGAGAGAGAGAATGAGAGAGGAGAGAAGGGAGAGTGGAAAGAAAGATTATTTTAAAACAAAAACACAAACCTATTCCTTTTTGTTCAGCTTGGAACTTGGGTAGCTTACAGGAATCTTTTACCTTTGATAGGCTTTGATGCAATTCCAAGGCAGTTGCTTTGGAATGAGATAAAAAATTAATGCCCTGACTTTAGTTAATGAATTATCATTTGAATCAAAGAAATATTTCTCTCAAAAACTTTGAATAAATCAATGGTAAATATTTGAAAATTTTCTTTCTTTCTTGTTAAGTCCATAGTAACAGGGGTGCCTTCTTGCTTACAAAATCCTTATTTATTCATTTATTCAAAGAATATTTATTGAGTCCCCATAACATGCTCTGAACTGGTTAACTTAAAAAGATTTTTTTTTACTGTAGAATTTTCCTCTTGCAAATCAGTCCCCAAAGGGTAGACTTGGGATCAATGGATCAAAGTTACTAAGAAACAGATTTCTACTTAATTAGGAAAAAACTATAAAAAAGAGTTTAACACTAATTGAATTCACTACCTTTGGAGATAGTAGGTCCCCCATTACAAGCAGTGATTTGATGGATTCTCATTGAGATTTTATATATGGGCTTTCTGCATTGGATAACTGGTTATTAGTCTGAAGTTGCTTGTAATCCTGAGCACATTAAGTGACCTCCTAGAATATAGTAATGACTATTTAGAAGATTCAGTATCAGAAGTTTGAATATCATGTATCTGGCTATGTTATCATGTGTCTGGCTATCTGACCTTGTTAAAACTCTCAAGATATTTTCTTATGTCATTTACTGATGTCATTATCATCAAATAAATTCACAGTATGGCATGAGACATATTCAATAACTAGTCCACGTTAATTCTTTGCTTCTACCCAAACATCATAAAGTAAATTTAGCAATGGGTTAGGAGATCAAGTGTTTCAGTAGTAATATTTTAAACTGAATACACAGAATTTTTTAAACCTTATTAATCTTATAAATCCATATATTAAGGTGATGTTCTAAAGTTAGCATTAAGAATTGATGCAGATTCAAGAAATATTGGTCCATAAATTATTTTAATATTGTATTTACTAGATTAAGTAATAATTTAATCAAAGTGATTTATTCCAATGTTTCCTGTGAGCTAGACATTTACATATAAGTATCTCTAATTTGTTTAACAGCCCTACAATTTGCTGTCATCATATACATTTTAGGGAACAATAAACTAAGACTCTAAGATAGTAAGATAAAAACAGAGATAAGTGGAGAGACCAAGATCCATCTTCCAGATTAAGTGCTCCCTTTCTGACTACACTTTAAGTTTTAAGAGAGAGAGAGAAAGAGCTAGAGGAGTGCTATTTTTTTATTTACCAATAACCTTGCCAAAGGAAAAAAAATTGCAGTCCTAGTTTTCTTCTAGGTGAACTCTAGGGAAATTGTGACTTTTAAAGGCAGTAGCATCCTTGAGTATTACTGGGCTCTCAATCAGAGAACATGACTTCAAAGCTAATTTAGTATCACACATGAAAACTCATCTCATTACTATATTGCCACAGCCCATTTTTTGAGCTAAACAGAATAAATGACCTAATTTATGACTTCCTCTCCAAATAATCTTTAGCATTAAAAATAATAACTCCCATCCTCAAATATGAAGTTTCGAAATACGGAAAGTATTAAAAGAATATGCCATAAAGAATGCAGATTTCTTTAAAGTATCAAGTGAAGATCCTTAGGTATATCCCAAACCCTATCTGAAAAACATCTTCTCCATTTATTCCTCAATGTCTAAAATTTCACTACTCATACCTATATTTAGCATTGCACTATTTTAATGGTAAATCATTCACTTTCTGGATGGGATATCAAAAGTCACTGGAAATCAAGTAAGGGGAAGAGGGTAGGAGGGGAAAGGCAAAAACCCACCTTATAGGTATAATTAACACTGTTCAGGTGATGTGCAGATTTATAGCCCTGATTCAAGCCATGTGTTGAAAAAAATCTGTACTCCCTTGGTATACTGAAGTGAAAATAAAATTAAACTAAATTTAAAAAAAAAGAAAAAGAGCAACATACTCTAAAAATATTTTTTAGAAGTTCTAGGACAGTGTTGTATTTTCAACAATGATATTCCCACTGGAAAGAACATACATTTTCCTGAAGCGACTATTGTGAAGAGAAACATACCACGTGCACACACACACCAATTTGCACAAATTCCCTTTGTTGATAAGCTAACCTGTTGTCTTAAAGCTATTTTACATTTCTCATGAACCAGGAAAAGCAGTAGATTTTCCACCCTCATATTCTCTGATTTATGAGAGGCAGTTTTCTTAAGATCCCAAGTAGGACTAGAGCGGACAAGAGAGTTATCAAAACATACCTGTACACACACACATACACACAGGTTTAAAAATAAGTGAAAATTTAAATTTCTTTTGATATTGAAACAAAAACTCTCTCAAATATTTTGTACTCTTGTTAAAACTAATAAAAAAGTTCTCAAAAATTATGCACATCTCTCCCATATCCTTTCAAATTCATGTTAAATCCACTGAGTGAAATAATCTGGTAAGAAGCACAGCTTCCTCATTCCCTGTCAAAGTTTTAATGATTGAATTTTCTGCAAACTTTCAGCTTGTCTCCACAGGCTGAAAAGTCTCTCCATCACTCTTTCACCAAAGGTATAGGTGTTCAACCTCATACTCTGTCTTCAGCATGTATTTTCAGAGTCGTCAATGGCTCTGATTTACATATTTGGAATTATTTCCCTCAAAATATGACATATTTGAAGCTCTTACATTTCACAGTGAGTTAAGTACTGCATTTATTTGAAGAATTTCTCAGTGAGATCTATCCAAATCCATCTCAATAACTGTTAGAAATTGAATGATTTTTCAGAAATCTTAAGTACTTGACTGATTCTTATCCATTGTTATTGTTGCCTGTTTAATCACTTTTCAGGCCAATTTTCACACACACACACACACACAGAAACAAGTTGATAACAAGGTGAATAATGTGAACTGTCTGGTATCATGACCAAAAATGTTAAGTATCAAAGTGTATAACTGTGAGGATCTTAGGAGGTGGTAATTCCTACTGAGTTTTGCTAGTCTACGTTGGGAGTGTTCAGTCCTGTTCAGAATAAGTTCTCTTAGAAGACATATCTATAAACTGAATATTATTCAGAGGAAAATGATAAAAGTGGGGAGCAAACTTGAAACCATGTCATATATCCTGAAGTTATTTAATCCAATTCAGAGGTAAGAAGAAAATACAATGACATAATAATGTTTGCCAAATATTTCAAACATTTGAAGATGCTAGATCTAATCCACCAGTTAAAAGTTGCAAGGAAGATTTCAAAAGAAGAAATATTTTACAAACAGAGCTCAAATTATTAGTTAAATTAGTTGCTTTTGAGGGTGGTTAATATTTTTAGGGTGGTTCATTTAATTCCCCATCTGTGTGTGTGTGTGTGTGTGTGTGTTAAGGAAGGCTTTATGCAAGAAGGAGACTACTGAATGGGAGGTTTGCAGTAAGCAAGAGAAATTGAGCTCAACTCCCTTACCGTCCTGGAAGGTAACAAATCCTTAGGAACCATTGATAAGAATGGCATAGATAAGATTCCTTGACTGTGTCTTTAGCACTGAGATCTTAAAATTGCAAGTGTTTATTCAACATCTGTCCTTTGCAGAATGGACACTGATGAACTAGTATGTATATAAATTTTCACTATACACTATCCTATCTTTCCATTTTCCTATAGATACAGTGGAAGCAGTTTTTGATTTTATTCAGAGGAGCCGAAGGATGATTGTTGTCCTGAGCCCAGACTATGTAACAGAAAAAAGCATCAGCATGTTGGAGTTTAAACTGGGTGTCATGTGCCAGAATGCCATTTCCACCAAGCTCATTGTGGTTGAGTACCGTCCCCTTGAGCATCCACACCCAGGCATCCTTCAGCTGAAGGAGTCTGTGTCTTTTGTGAGCTGGAAGGGAGAAAAGTCTAAACATCCTGGCTCCAAATTCTGGAAAGCCTTGAGGTTGGCTCTTCCCCTGAGAAGTCTGAGTGCCAGTTCTGGCTGGAATGAGAGCTGCTCTTCCCAGTCTGACATCAGTCTGGACCACGTTCAGAGGAGGAGAAGTCGTTTGAAGGAGCCCCCAGAACTCCAGAGCTCAGGGAGGGCTGCAGGTTCCCCCCCAGCCCCAGGCACAATGTCCAAGCACCGAGGGAAGCCCTCTGCAGCCTGCCGCTGTTGTGTCACCTACTGTGAAGGAGAAAGCCACCTGAGAAGCAAGAGTCGAGCAGAGATTCATAACCAGCCCCAGTGGGAGACACACCTCTGTAAGCCTGTTCCCCAAGAGTCAGAAAATCAGTGGATACAGAATGGCACCAGATTGGAGCCCCCTGCTCCCCAGATCTCAGCCCTTGCTCTTCACCATTTCACGGATTTATCCAATAACAATGACTTTTATATCCTATAATTCCTGCTTGTGGTGGGTGGTGGCTTCTATCTCTAGAAACTCTCTTTATGTCATGAACCTGTGGGAGTAACTGATATTTTTATCATCTAATGGACTATCAGATTTTTGTCCCCTTTATTGATTTTTAAAAACTATTTATTTCTAGGAGACAAAAGACCTGAAGGACCAGAATCCAGAATTATTGCCTCTAATGGCCTCAGAAGAGCACACTCTTCTTGGGCCCTAGAAGGTCAGTATATGAAAGTTGCCTAAAGTCTGATCCCCTATCTTGCCCAGTGGTTTAAAACAGCTAAGAATTTAAATGTGTTTTCTTTGAGTTTGTTGATCAACCTCATGTTATAGGTCAGTCAGGTATACATGGGCTGTGAAGCTCACAGAGTGTAGACATCCCAAGGGAGCATCATGTGAAAGAGCTGGTTCTGGTGGAGCTGTAGGACTAAGCTCAGCAGAAAACCTACAGCCCATTTTTCCTCAAAGAATCAAATATACTCACCCAGGGATACATGGTGTTTTCTGTCTCACTGTAAACTAGTGTTCTCTAAACTGCCTAACATTGTTAGCATCAATAAAGTTATATTTTTATGTCATTTTATTTGTACTAACAAATTTTTAACTCTCTCTCTACCTTCTACCTATATGGGTTTTCTATTCATATATAGGGAGTATTCCATTTTAAGAAATTGATTTGGTTTTGGTACCAGGAAAGCTGAGTTGTCTTTTTTGTTTCTTTCTGATGTGTATTAGGAGAGATCTGGAAAATGATCAAAAGAGAGAAAGTGTTTTCAATGAAATGGAAGTTTATATAAGAACCTTATATTTTTAGAAATGACAGCTGAAAAATTCAGTATTATATGAGATTTAGGGTAGAGTTTTGTGCCTGAATTCCTTCTTCCCATTCAGGATTTTGAGGAGGGATAATAAATTCAAGTGCCTACAAGGATGACAAGGTACGAAAAAAGAGAAAAGGGGCTAAATATCAGCATAATATGCATGCTGTCCATCTAGTACCTGTGTGTATAGGGGTATAGGCACAAATAAGTATTTCTTTTCTGTGAGCATTTTCACACAATCACAAAAGACATGCAGCAATTGATTTTCAAGTCAGGTAGATAATAGAGATCACTGGGCCTGTAAGTAACTGAAGAGCATATATTTCTTAAAAAGGGGGTAGCCTCTACTCAGCTCCATTTGATTGTTGCCACTGATTGAGCCCAGTGTTCCCAGATTGTCAAGTTTTTTCACAAGAATCTATAAATCCAGATTTTTATGTGCATTCTCATTTATGAGATGGCTAAACTTAAGGAAAAAAAAAAAAAAAAAAAGCAAAGATCCAGAGATCCAGTGCAAACGCCTCCATGGGCCATGTTCAGCCTGAGGGCCACTAATTTGTAATTTCATAATTAAAGTTTCAGTTAAATACCATATGTACAAACAGGATTCAAGTGTCCATAGCAATACTGGAACTGAAGAACACAAGTTGGCTCTAAGGACATAATGGAGAATGTTTATTCTCTTCCCAGTGTGAAGACATCTGAGATCTTAGAATAGAGGAGATCTGACCTAACTCCTCTCTATTAGGGGAGAGAAAACTAGAATATAATGTACCTTCTGTTTACTCAGTAGAGGTTCCCTGCCTGTTTACTGTAAGAAAATAAGAAGCACAAAGTCTGCTACTCTTGAACAGAAGCAGAACAAAAGGAATAAGAAACCATTCCCCTACATGACCAGTCGCCTTCAATATATCAGCCTTGGTTGGTAGTAAGCTATGGCTCAATGAGTGTCAGTCTCTCCTAGTCACCAACAGTGAATGAGGGGTGGGGAAAGAAAGTAGTTTAATCCCACTGCTCCTCTTGGAAAAAGACTGAGAAGATCCTTTCTCTGTTGAAATAAGAAACTAAACAATCCCTTCCTTCTCTGAAGATGGGGGAAAAGGGCCCTCCAGAGTAAATGTAACTCACCATGAAACCTGAAACTATAAAATGACAGACCACCCTACCTGAATACCCAGCAGAAAATAATTCTGCATAACCCAAAGGCCTTATCCTATACTACATCCCTTCTTGAAGAGTGTAAAGCCATCCTTGATGTAATAAATATGTTCAAGGATGTTAACTTGGAAGACAGACAGCAGTTTATCCAATCTGTTATCTGTTATCTCCAAATCTGTTAACAGTAGGGAATGTGAGTGACCCCAAATCCTAAGGAAGGAAAGGGCGCTCCATCTCAAAAACAGCCTTATTCCTTATTAGCACAGTGCCCCAAACTATAATACATCTTTTGAAACACTGAAATATTGCTTCTTTTTCATTTATTGATTATTTTATTACTGAAAAAAAATAACTGATGGCAAAGGCATAGAAAATTACACATATGAGCTCTTATTATGAATGAGTAGCTAGATAATTTTGGTGTTCTCAAAGCTAAATTTTGGTAAGTATCAATTTACTTTGACAGTATAAGTACAGTGTAAGCAGTATGAAGTCATAGTTGTTGGCGTTAGTTATATAGAGGTCAGAAAGACAATGAACTATACTTCTACTGTATGGAAAAAAGGCTCCAAGGCTATGTTATTATGCCTTGATCTGACATGCCATAATTGAATGTGATATTCAGTACCATATATTTCAATAAGGAGACTGATAATAAGAAAGAAATTTTTCTCATGGATCATGCATATCCATAACTGAAATGATAAGACTGCAGATTAAATGCATATGTCATTGCATAAAAAATATTGCCTACTCAGGAGCATGGGTTTTAAGTCAAATAGAGATGAACGTGAGTCCTGTTTCTTTCCTATCTGTTTGACCATGGTCTCTCTGAACCTCAATCTCTTGCTACCTAAAATGAAGATAATACTATTGACCTCACTGGGTGTGTGAGCATTAAATGATATATCACAAATTTATTTCATATCCATCATTTTTTTACACTCATAAAATGCCCAATAGCAGAATATAACAGGAACATATTATCCAGGTTAAGTGATTTTCCTAGTGACACTCAGCCAATTAGGATAGAGTTGGGCCTCTAACCCAGGATTCTGACACTTGATCCAATGCCAATTCTGGAACCATCCCTATAAGATTGAAGTGGAATTATTTCTATTACAAAACTACCTAGATGGAGCTATCTAATCTGGATCATAATACATTCAAATAAAAAAAGCAGTTAAGGCCGGGCGCTGTGGCTCACGCCTGTAATCCTAGCTCTTGGGAGGCCGAGGCGGGCGGATTGCTCGAGGTCAGGAGTTCAAAACCAGCCTGAGCAAGAGCGAGACCCCGTCTCTACTATAAACAGAAAGAAATTAATTGGCCAACTGATATATATATAAAAAATTAGCCGGGCATGGTGGCGCATGCCTGTAGTCCCAGCTACTCGGGAGGCTGAGGCAGAAGGATCACTCAAGCCCAGGAGTTTGAGGTTGCTGTGAGCTAGGCTGACGCCACGGCACTCACTCTAGCCTGGACAACAAAGTGAGACTCTGTCTCAAAAAAAAAAGCAGTTAATGTAAACCCACACACAAAGCTAATTAAATATTATATTAAGTGTCTGATGTATCATCTGACCTTATCACATATATCATATGATATGTATATATTTATAAAACTTCATTTTTAAATATTATAACTTTTTTTAAACATTTGAAAAGTAGAATCATTTTTTGGTGTATTTTAGACTTTATGGCCATACTATAATTTTTCCCTCAAAATAACATAATTATTTATATTTTTTAGTAGAAAATAAAAATATATTCACCATTTATCTTGAAAAAAAATTTAATCTTTCAACAGATATGATAAATACTGTAAATTCCAGAATTACCTTCTATAATTATTAAAAACTCTAGTAAGAATATATTCTCTTCCTGATTGAAGATTTGAATGGTTCAGAAAATTAATGTTTTAGTTCAGAAAAAGCTATGAATAATAAATTGAACTAATTACAAAGATATGCACAAAAGGACAAACAGTTTCTATGGCATTGGTTTTACACTTTTGTGCATCTAAGCATAACTTGAGGGACATCTTACAATGACAATCCCAGGGCAGGCTCCTTCCCCAGAGGCGCTGATTCATTAGGTGCATTGGCATTATTTAGGAGTCTGCAGTTTTAAATTATGCCCTTAATAATTCAAATAAGGTATTCCATGGGTCAAACTAGGAAAATCACCACCTGTGAGAACTCTTTCAAATCCTTCCCATATGTTCTATATTATTGTTCAGGTGATAAGGTGTCAGAGCCTCAATTAGGGTTCTGTTCAAGCTTTTTCAAAGTGTATTCCTTGATGAATCCATAACGGACCCATTTGGAATTCATATTAAATTGTGTATTTCTTGACTCCACCTAAAATTAACTAAACAAGGGCAGATCTTACTTAGTTAATGTGGGGTGGTTCTGTGCTTGGAATAAACTTCCCAGGTGATGCTGAGGCATGAACAGATTAAGAACCATTAATTTTTATCTCTCTTTAACTCTTTTACCCTTGTAGGCTCTGATTTACTCCATCCAAGGACTACGAATCATCATTTTAACAAGGTGTTTGCAGGCAATAGATGAAAATGTAGGGCATGTTTAGCCCTTGAGGTTGCCTTAGCACAAGGAGATTGTTGAATAGAGTGGTCAGTAGAGTGTATTTATAATATATGAAATATCAAACACTGATGTTTGGAACCTGGTGGGGTTGCTGTAGTCATCGTATGTATTAATCAGAATAAGATAAGCTGTGTTCTGCTAAGAAATAACCCCAATATTTCAATAGTTTCATATAACAAAGCTTATTTCTTGTTTATGCCACATTTCCAGCTTAGGAGCTCACTTTTTTTAGCTTTGCCATCTGAAATGTGTGGCTTCCTGTTGTTCTGTGCTTCAGCTGAAATATGACACTCATTACTTTCACTTACAATTCATTAGTCAGAACTAGCTCCAAGGTATATAGTCATAGAAAATACTAAAAAATGTAGTCTTCCTGTGTCCCCAGAAAGAGAAAAGTGAAATGAACTTGGTCACCACATGGCATCACCTTTGTCTACGCATGAGATGAGAATGAGATATTGAGATAACCTGAAGAGGCAAGAGACCTTCCAACTGAGATTATGTCACATGCTTTGATCATGAACAATTAGAAGAACTCTGTTGCCAACATCGACTTCAGTTTGCCAAGGTATCAAGATAAAACAGCATGCAGAAAAGAGTAGACCTTGTTCATAAATGTTCCTGAAAGAAATGTTGTTCAAGGAATGCATAATAATCATCACAGCTTCCGGTTAGGAGGAATTAGGCTTAAAATTTTGGAGGTTATTGTATTTGGTTACTTTCCATTCAGTGGCTTTAGTTGGTTCTCTAAGAATGTAATGCTCAAACTATCTACAAATGAGCCATTTCACTTTGGATATCCAAGGAGCCTCAGAAGAATTGAAGACATTTAGAACACAGCAGAGCATGTAACACAGTCATTATAAAGCATCACTTGATCCATTTATCTGAAGAGCTGAATAGGGAATTCAAAATGAACATGCAAAAGCTCAAAGGAAGGAAGAGACAAATGCTAGTGTGAGTATTATGAAGTCTGCTGCAATCTGCTTTCTCTATGATTTGGATTCCCTGTTTGTATTAAAGATTTGAATTTTTATATGACTTCTCTGATGTGTGCAGAATCATTTGATCATGGGTAAAAGCTCTCTTCGGGTTGGTGAACATTAGTGCTTAATAAGTCTTGATCTACATTAGTAAGCTATAATGTTGAACAAAGAAAAGTTTTATGTCTTAGTGTAGCAAGGAGATTACTGACATACTCAAAATCCTTTAGAATATAATAAACAAAGTTTTTCTCTTAGAAAGTATAAACATTTACAAATATTTAAATAAAAAGTACAGCTCTTTGAAATGGGCTCATAGAAAAAAAAAGCAAAAGATTTCAAGCAAACTCTCACATCAGATCATGACTTATTTTTATCTTATCCCAGGTGATACAAATTTTAATACTCTAATGCTTTATTTGAAAAATTACAGAATTAAATAAAATCTTACATGCATTTATTTACTATTTATGATTTAAAGATATACATAACAACTTATTAATTTAACTTTTCTATTGTCAAAACTCTGTCACTTGCTTGCAATTAATTTATAATTTAGTACTATTTGAAACACCTTGAGCAAGTGGTTCTTAACCAGAATTGAACATCATCTCTTAAAAAATTGCACATACCTGGGGCCTACCCCAGACTATTAACTCTCTAAAATGTTTTAGATGTGTGCTACTGTGAAGGATAACTGCTTTAAGGACCTTTAAGATTTTTGCAAATATTTCAATGAGAACTTAATGATGCTATATTATAAATATAGATGAAAAAGTTAAAAATAAATCCTAATATTATAGACAATATTTTTTCTTAAAATGCAAAACTTAAAGCTCATTGCCAAATACTGTAACTGAATGCTTTATTTTCATAACTTAGTATGAAATTATATACACAAAATAGGAGAAAATAAAATAAGGAAAATGAAATACAGAAACAATCAATGCAGTCACTAAACTAAGTACCCAAAAGAGGCCATTACCTCCACATCATCAGTAATATTAAACAGGACAAAATATTTAAGATATAATGACTTTGTTATGTGCAAATATGACTATATGACTTCTAAGAAAAAACAGAAGACAAGGGGGAATTAAAAACTGTATTCACTCATTTTTAAATATGAGCAATTAATAAAAAGGAGATGTGTAAAAACTCTGCAGTATCAGATTAGATAGCTAAAATATGGATTGGGTGTTAGGGTTTGGGGAAAAAAGTTAGTCAGTCATTTCTATTATACTTTTATAACATATTTGACATAACATATTTCATTTATACTCTTCATATGGTATTAATATAAAAATATTAAATTAAAGTCAGAAGATGTGAATTGGAACACCAGTTCTTCTATTGACTGCATGACTTTCAGTAACATACTTTTACTTCTAACTTCTTAGTTTCCACATATATAAAATGGGAATAATATAATAACTACTTCATTGGATTGATGTAGGATAAAATTATACAATAAATGTTAATCTCAAAAACATATAAAACATATGCTTGGTATTATTTTTATTATGAAGATGTTTTATGAAAGAAATCTGGGGGAAATAAAGAGATCTAAGAGAAGTTCCTTAATCTGCTGAATAGTGGGGTACTTTCTAGAGCACATGGCCCAATTATAACCTTTCATACATAAAAATTAGGAAATAAAAAGTACAGTTTCATATTACTTTAAAATTTGAAGACTATAAAAAAGAACCATAGTCTCTGAAAAAGCAAAAAGTTTAAGAAAAAGTATTTTTGTATTGCTATGTAACAAATTGCCCTATGGAAGCTTAAAACAACAAATACTTATTACCTCACTGTTTCTGTGGGTCAGAAATTTGACAGAAGCTTAGCTGGGTGGTTCTTGCTCAAATTGACTAATGAAGAGGCTTTCAAACTACTAGCCGGTGCTGAGGATCTGCTACCAAGAGTTGGTACATTGAAATCGGCAGGAATCCTTGGGTCCCTGCCTTAGGGCTGCATTAGTATCCACAAGGCACATAAGCTGGCTTATATCAGAGCAAGCGATCCAAGAGATTAAGGAAGGAGGAAGCCACAGTGCCCCTTATGACCTAGTCTCCAAAGTGATGCATGATCACTTCTGCAACATTCTATTTGTTAAAAATGAATCCTTAAGTCCAGCCCAAATTCAAGAGCTGGGGAATTTCAGCTCCACTTTTTGAAGGGAAGGGTATCAAAGAATTTGTGCACATATTTTAAAGCCACATCAGTAACACAGACAAAGTTTTATTTTCCAGTGGAATTAACTGAGGGCCAGAAAAGGAAAGTGACTGGACCTTAGCCTTCCTAACTTCATCCCAAACCTGGATAGTGGTGCCACAACTCAAATAAGAGCTGTCTTGTTCTGGCTAGGACATTTCTTTTGCCTGGTCAGGGAAAACAAAAGGAAGGTTCTGGAAGCTGGAAAAGAATGAGATGGGTGTGGCTTCTTAGCCATGCCCTTGGTCTGCAGTCTAGGTACTGAAACATAACTTATTCTGGTTTCACCTCTAGAGAGATTGAAAGTGACCCTTTATGCTAAAAAGCAGTCACTGCAAAATGAAGGACAAGCAGGTACCTGCTTCCTCTGAAGTAACCCAGGTTTTTGTCTTAGCTCTGAACTAAAATGGTTATATATTAATAATCAAATCATTTTGTATCCCAGGTTTCTGAGCCCTCCAAATAGATTGAGATTAGATTACCAATTCTGTAGGATGTTGTAATTTTGGACTTCTTTGATTCACTGAAAAATGCTTAAATAACCCCTCCCCTTCCCACAGAAACACACCCACACACACACCACCCCACACACACTAGCACAGAGGATCTAGTGATATTGGCCAAAAAATTTACAAATTGTGAGACTTTCCAGAGAAATTGTAAATATACTTCTGTCTGTTTAGACCTAGTTCCTATAACACACATTTCTTACTTGTAAAGCTGAACAGCTAACTTCTGTTTTTCCTTATCTGTGTCCTGTCACTGTCTGGGCCTAGTAGATCTGAGAAGATACATTAAGTTGACATGGATCTTATTTATATTTTAACTATTCTGCTTCCAGTTTCTCTAGACCAATTTGAATCTCAAGGTCCAAGGTAACTAGTTTGTAAATTAGATTGAAGAAGAAATGTTACCTTTTTTCTTCTTGAAAGCCTATATCCTTATCTCTTACCCATACAAACCACTAGCGAATTTTCTGTTTTATGTGTCCATATATTTCATAATACCAAAACATGAAGCCTTGTTTTGAAATTATATAAACTACAACATTCCAAGAGTTAGGAGATCTGAGTTCTAATCCAGACTTTCATTCCTTTGTTATAGGACCTTGAGCAAACCACTAATTATGACATAGTTACCCAACAGTATAATTCACAGATCACTATGTGCTTTTCCATCTTTGATATTCTAGGAGTAAATGTAAAAATAGTAAAATAAAACTTTTCTGTGTGTTTCAAGGCACGATCCATGACTCTTTTCAAGTAGTCCAAAATCAGGGAGCCAAAGAGTTTCGCATTCCCCATAAGTGAATAAAATGCTAGTTGAGTTGCATAAAGTCAACCTGAATCTCAGTCAATATCTCCTCTTTCCCACTTATTGTAAGTCTATTGCTTGTCCAAAAAAGTCTTTGACAATTCTTTTCTCTTACATCTTCCCAATAATCCCAAGGACTTAAACCACATGTACACTACCATTCTTTTTCCTGAAAATGCCATATGCTTATATGACCCCTGTGCTTTCGCTAAAGTTAGTTCTTCTGCCTGGAATGCCTGCTCCTTTACTGCTCCACATAAGAGCTCTTACAATGTTTCAAGTTCAGCACAAATGTTTTCAATGATGTGAAACTTTCTGCAGGCAGAGTTGGATGTTTCTTCCCCTGTACTTATACCATTCATAATATTTGATATTAAATTATAAATTTCAATATATCTGCTTCACCTGCTATCCTGTAAGCTCCCATGAAGAGACACTATATACCGGATTTCTAATTTGAGTGCTTAACATGATTATTAGTACATAACAATGTTTGCATTAATGTTTTTTTAAATAAATTAATTACCATAACCACCATCATTGGGAACTAAGTAATACAACTTTGCGTCATTCATTCTTTCATCTCCCCACCACCACATATGCAGTGTTTTATCAAAGGCATAATTTTAGGCTTTTGCCCTTCACCATATAAAATGAATTTCAATATTTGAATCTGGAGGCCTCCAGCACCACATCCAGTACCGCTAAATTTGACCCTTGGCATTACTTCAGGACAGATGGTCCATGACCAAGAAGGGGTGAAAAGAGCCCCAGCTGTGCCATGCCTGACCTGCTGCCACTCTCACATTAAGGACTCTCATCCCTGTTCCTCTCTATCTGCAATAGCAGCTGATGCAGGAATCAGCATCATGTTCATTGGCAGATGTTCTGGTTCTGATCTTGCTATTAAACAGCCTCAAAGGACAAGCTATTAAGCTGTGATAAATACTCTCTACCTACAGTGTACTATAGAATATCTCATGCTAATGAATTCAAGCAGGAAAAAAAAGACTGTTTATTGTTTTAAAATCTGTATGATATTGGAAAAATAAAATAAAGTGCTGTATTGATTTAGGTACTGTTGGTAATTAAGAGATCAGTTCTTCCAAACACTGTATAATATACATTGTCCTCTACAGGTCAGTAAATTCCTACATGATGACGCATCTTGCAGCCCTCCTCCCCTCGCTCATCACCACTGCTGCGGTTCAGGACTCATCATCTCTCATGACAGCTTTCTAGCTTTCCTTAATGACTCCAATCTTCTTTCTCCAAACTCTGTATAAGCATCATCAAATCACTCTTTCTGGAATACAACTGTGACCATGACACTTCAATTCACAAAGGCTATGCATCACCTCACTTCCTACAATATAGATTTGTTTTGGTTTGTTTTGTTTTGAATTTAGGACACTCCATTCTCTAGCCTCAACCTATCTTCAGAAACTTACTTTTGCTTCCAAATATGCATTCAACACTCCAGTATAACTAAAAGACTTAGTGTTTCTTAAGTACTTTTTTTTTTTTTTTTTTTTATCAGTGTAACCCTGTTCAAGCTGCTACTGTTTGGGAAAACCCTTCTACTCATCTCACATGTCCACTCTCAAGGTAATTGAGTTCAAATACCACTCTTCCCACACCTCCAACAGAAAATATTTTCTGTTTCATTAAATCTTCCATAGTATTTCTTCTGTATTTCCATTCATTCACTCATTCAGCCATATTCAGTACCCACTCTGTATCCAGCTCTCGTGCAAAACCTAGGAACACATCAGTGAACAAAACAGACAAATTTCTTTCTCTATTCAAGCTTAAATTCTAGTGTTAAGAGACAGAAAATAAACAAAATAAGTAAAATACAGAGCACGTTATATGATAGAATTAGATAAAGAAGAGACATGGATTAGAGAGTTCTGGGTGGGGGGAACTTTTCATTCTAAATAGTATTCCTAGTGGCTCCACTGAGAAGATGGTTTCTGAGTGAAGATCTGAAAATCTGGGGGAACAAACAGACTTAATACCAAGTTTAGAGGTCCTAAGATGTCAATAAAAGTATGAAGAATCCTGTGGGTGGGTGGAGAACAAAGAGCATGTGGGAGAGTAGGCAATAAAATCAGAGACATTAGCATGAGGTGGCAATAATGTATGTCCTTATAGGCCATTGTAAGGAACTTTCATTTTGCTTCAAATTAAATGGCAAATTTATCATCTATACTCCAAGCATAAAAGAAATAGCATACATAAACTGGGAAATTTAAGGATGATTGAATAAATTCTTTATTTATAGACCTGCAGACAAAGTTTAGGAAACCTAGTGTGAGATAGTATAGTGCCCAGTACTAGTAACGGTAGAAAGCACCACTACTCTAGGCCTAACATGGCAAAAGAAAGGAATAATCATAAAAAACCAGGGGTATCAGTATGGAGTGAACTATGGGACAGCAGATGTGTCTTTTAGCAGAGGAACATAGCCAACGCTTAACTAGGTAGAAGCAGAGGGAATAACTGGACCTCACTCTCATTCTGCCCACCAATGCCTGGCTAGTGCTTCTTGTTGTTGAGTCTAACCATAATCCAGAGATCAAAATATTTGGTAGATGCTATCTAAAAAGTCCAGTGTCCCAAGGCATAAAACAGGTCAGAGAAACACAAAGAGGATCTACGAGGCACACATAAGATATTCAGCTCTGGGGGCTGGTGGAAGGATCTGAGCAGAGAAGTAACATGATTTGCTTTGTATTTCAGCAAGGTAATTCTGCCTACTTTGTGGAGAATAAACCATGGGGGAATAAAAACAAAGTTAGAGGCTACTGCAGCAAACTAAATGAGAGTTGAGGGAATACAGAACTCTTTTTGTTCTCTTCTATTGATTGCTAAACAAAAAAATAATATAATCAGTCTAGAATGAGAATAAGAGAGGAGGTGCTGTGTGTTGAAGATGAGACAGAAGGACCAGGTATGAAATAGTCACTTAGAAAAGCAAGTGTATAGTCCAGAGCAATGTAGTATGATTTCTGGGGAGCAATAAGGGTCTACATGAGAATGGTGGTCATGAAGTTGACATGAAACCAGTCAGCACAGTTGTGTATTTTTCTCCATCACATTTGGCTGCATATGTGCAGGTGGTGAGTAAGTGGAGAGATAGGTTTAACCAGGATGGGGATTGAGAATGTGTGCCAAAATAGGTCAGAACTTCAGTTCCCACATGTGGTGATGATCGTAGCAGGGGTCTTAGTACAAACGAGAAGTCAAAATACGTTGTTTTGTATATGCATAGGGTCCTAAAATCGCTGAAGTCCTTGCCTACTGACCAATGACACGGGGTCACAGGTGACAGATTGAGATCTTACTCTTAGACCAGTGTGGAGCCCAAATTTATACTATATGAATTAATGATTATGATGATTGTGGATGATTATGTTGTTTGTGGAATTTAAGCCATGTGAGGAGTAAAGTGAGGCTATGAGAGAGTTTAGAAATAGTGAAAAATGGTAAGAACAATAGATCGGAGGTCCTGGTAATATCAAATGATTGATAAAATTAGAGTACTGGGTTAAGTGCCCTAGAAAAATAAGAGGTGACAGTGGGATGCTTGAAACTGAGATTATGGAGAAGCTGAAATTTTTCAATATCATAATATTAAGTGTAAGACAGCGGCAGTGAGAGAGTGCGGTAGATTGAGAACAGGACCATTATAGGGGAGGAGATCAAGTAACTGAGAGGCCAAAGCATTAGAAGTAGAGTCTACGTGACTATTTTAATCACCAAGAATTAGGGCAATATTAATAAGGGAGTGACAGTGAGCCAAGTTTTTCAAAATCATAAAATGAGGAGAAGGGATCAAGGAGTTAGTAGATGACTGAATCCAGGAGGCAATCTGGGTGAAATACATGACATTTAAAGCTGGGAGATAGTTTAGAGAAGGAAGAATAATGGTCCAGAAGCAGCAACAAAGAGAAAGCAGAATATTTATTTAACTGCCAGGACAATTGTACAAGGGGTATGGGAAGAAAATAGTCACTACTGGAGAGAGCTGGAGGAGAAACAATATCTTGAAGGGAAAACCAGTTTCCAATAGAGTAAAAAAGGAAGGGAATTTACAGAGAAGAGCTAGGGATATAAGAAATTTTGCTGTTGAGTGGTTATGAGTTCCAGAAGGCTGAGTTAAAGCATTGCACTGCTCAGAGAGGGGACATGGACGAGATTAGAAAAGGAAAAGTACAGGATTATACAGATAAATACCATAAGTAATATGATCACTTTATATGTCAGAGAGTCAGAAGTCACCCATTACAGGAATAGTAAGTCTCTTAGACAGTAGAGAGAAAAGATCTTGTCTAAGGCTGTTCTCCTTAGCTCTAATCCTTTATTTATGATTTCCATATGATGAATAACAGCAGTCAGGTTAATTTAATTAATGCAGAGATAATTAGCCACAGATAATTAAGGGAAAATTCTTCTTCCTTTTGAAATTCACCCAAAGCCTACAATTAAAGTTTCATTCAAGTACGACAGTGCCCATATTCAACACAAGTCACATAGTCTGAAGACAAAACCTGCCCTTGAGAGAAACAAAGAAGTTTAAAATCAAAATATTTCAAAGGAAGTCTGCTTCCTATGACATTTTATCAAACCACTTACGCTTTGGAAGAGCTTTCAATATATTTTATTCAGGAATTTCAATTTTTTATTTAGAGCTATAAATCAATTAATTGATCAATTATCATTAATTCAGCAATGACCCAGAAGAGAACATTGGAAGGGTATACACAAAAGACACAGGGAGAACTTTTCCAAGTACTATGCATAATTACTTTCAAATTTTGAAAAGCAGATCAAAAACATACTCCATCAGTTACTTTTGTGAAACACATTATCTTTTGAATAAGAGAAGAAATGAAGATAACACAACCTTTTCCTCTGGAGTATAACAAAATCATAGTCAACAGCGTGTCTCTAACAACTACGTTGTTTTACTACACATATCTTGATCTGGAAAATCCTAGGCTAGATATCTGATTCAGGGAATTACATTAATTGTATGAAACAGGAAATACTGATGGACAATCAAGTTCAATTAACTACAGACAGTGACCCCTCTCTCTTAGAGCACAATTTTCATGCCTTAATTGATAAAACAGTAAGAAAAAAGACTCAGCTGAATTCTTGATAAACAGATGTATTTATGGACATTAATTTCTTTTAAAAATAATTATTTTCTTTCTATTAGTAGTCCTTTTCAATCTCTCTGACCTTGAGATTTGCTGTAAAGTAATATGTGTGGGAGGACTCAGGGGACAGCTAGAGAGAGAGGTAGACTAAAAGTAGGAGGGTGTGTTTGTTCTCGCTCATCACTCTATTTAATCCTTCTAGGGACAACGAGAGGCAGGGTAATTATCCCCATTTTATAGATGAGAAAACCAACATTCAAAAAAAACTAACTTGTTCAAGATCAAACAGATCGCAGGTGGCAGAACCAAGATTTGAAAACCAGACAGACCTGGTTTCAATGTCTAAATTTTCCTTACAAATCAGGCTACCTCTTAAATTTTCAAATCAACATGATTCTTAAATGGTTGTTTATATTTTTGACATCATTGACAAATTATAATGATAAAATTTGAGCAACAATGATTTGATGATTCACAAGCTTTATTATTTTGTCCTTACAGATTATAATAAGACTACCTAAATGGTCTTGTGAGTTAAAATATAGCTTTCTGCTATGCTATGGCAATAGAAATAGCAATAAATCACATTTATGTAACACTTTACAGTTTCAAAATATTTCCTTATACTCTATCTCCTTGTCATTCTGTTCTCATAACAACCTGTGAAGTAGGTACAGCCAATATTATTCTCACTATTTTACAGTTGGGAAATTGAGAGAGAAGAAGTTTGCTCAAATCAATCAAATGAAGAGCCTAAATGAAAACACAGGTCATTCATTCATCAATGTAGTCACTCTTTGAACAAGTAATTTTTCATATTGGTATGTGACACGTTTATTAAGTGATATCCAAGCTATTGCTCATTTGATCAGTTTGAACCTTACATTATAGGATATATTGAATATGTTGATGACAGTGCCTACCAGTCCTAACATCTTTTAAAATCCCAACCCACCACCTCCACTAAGAGAAGCCGACTTAGGTTGTTCTTTGAGTGAGCTCAGTAATTTGGGTTGGTTCAAGAGCAGAAAATTCATAGACTGGCTGCTAGTGTATGATGTGGTCTAACATGAAATATCTGCTCACAAAGGCAATGACTGTCAGGCCAATTAGATACTTTTGTCTGGAATTTAAATAAGGAAATATAGAAGGAAAAAGTAGCTATTGGTAGGAGAAAAAGAAATAGGAAAATGCTCAAAAAGAAGCAGAAACTGAGAGAATAGGAGAGCCAGATTTCTGGGTTAAACAGCAGACTTAAAAGAGCAGAAGTTCTTATTCTTACTGTGAGCACATAACATTGTTCACAAATATATTTAAATTAAATTAAAACCATTAGACAGAATACAAGGCAGGAAAGAGAAGCATCCAGATATCAGAAGTGAAAAATAATATTAGAACAACAACAATGATCAAGAGTTGAAGCCATGTTGCCGTGGGGAGAGTAAGGATGTAATGATTTAGTGGCTTGGGTTTTTAATGCTACATGCAAAACTTGGTCAGGACTTCAGTTCCCATATATAGTGATGATTGTAGCAGGGGTCTTAGTACAAACGAGAAGTCAAAATACTTTATTTTGTATATGCATAGGGTCCTAAAATCGCTGAAGTCCTTGCCTACTGACCAATGGCACTTGAGGTTACAAATGACAGATTGAGATCTTACTCTTTATACCAGTGTGGAGCCCAAATTTATACCATATGAAGTAATTGAAAGAGCCCTGAGTAGAAAAACCTTCAGTAAAAATCAGATCTGGCATATCCAATATGACCTAGACAGAGGCAACTATAAAACTGCCCCCACAGAGGAAGTTTCAGTATTCAAATTTGCATGAGACTCCCTAGGAAGTTGACAATCAAAAATATTCTTACAAATATCAAAAGTAGCCATACAACAGATTTACAAAATGAGAAAACTCATTGTTTTGAAGCCAAAGGAAAGAGAAAAATAAGTGTATTTATATGTTTAAAGTGCTCACAGTAATCAAAAGTAAAAACCAAACCTATAAAAAGGAAAAAGAACAGAAGATCATAATGCAAAAGTAAGTAGTTTTGACTGTCAGTGAAGTTCTTATCAGCAAAAATTAAATCTAGCCAATGTCTGGAATAATATTATCAAAGTGCTGAGGAAAAAAATATAACTGTCATCCTAAAATTATATACCCAGATAAACCATAATTCACATCAGTGAATAAAATAAAGAGATTTGAAAAAAGCAACTGCTGAGTGAAAGCACTATCCATGGAATTTATAAATAGAAAATATACTTGAGCAAGAAAGAAAACTAGAAGGAAGGAGTGGTATGAAAGGAGCAAATATGAGTAAAGAATTAAATATAATATATTGCAATTCATGTAACCAAAATGTTTGTGCCTGTGTAATACTCTGAAATTAAAAACAAGTATTTTTGTTTTTAAATTAAAACAAGTATTTAAATAATTAAATAAAAATAAATTATTTATTTAATTTAATAAAACAAGTTTAAATTAAAAACAAGTATTTTGTGCCCTTGTAATACTCTGAAATTAAAAACAAGTTTGTTTATCAACAAACATAAACATTAAATATAAATTTAAAAATAATAATTATTTTTTGCATGTGTGATAAAATGAAGTGGAATTAAAATACTAGATAATAATAATGTTGAAGATCAGAGGGGAGTAATTAAAATGATTATGAAAGTATATATGTCCTTTTTTGTTTCAGAGAAAGAGAAATATATTAAGTTTCAGACAGAACTCTATCAAGTAGGAATATTAAAATATAACAGAAGCTAGTAAAAGCAAATAAATATTTAATGTCAAAAACAATAGACAGATTAAAAAGGGAAAATATCAATAGGACAGATAAGAAAATTCTATCAATCCAGTATAAAGCAGGAAAGAGGGGAACAAAAATGCATAATAAGGATAAAACACAAATTTAGGTGGTAAAAATAAGTTAAACTATATTAATACTTGATAAAATATAATACCTCTGAAAAATTTTTAAATAGAGAATATATGTAAATTAAAGATATATGTGTGTGCAAGTAAAACTATTAGAAAACAATACACTCAACTCAAATCAGTGGCTGCTTCGAGAGAGGAAGAAGAGAAATAGGACTGGGAATAGGGCAAAGGGATTCAGCTTCACTGTAGTGGTTTATTTCTTTTAGAAAAAAGACTTGAAGCAAATATGGCAATGTTTGGTTGTCAAGATTGTGTGGTGAGTACATGGGTATTTTTAAAGACCATCTTTGTGCTTTAATTTTTTTAAATGTCGCAATTTTTAATTGGAAGTAGTGAATTCATATTATTAGTAGAGCCCTGAAGTGAGAATCATGAACTGCTTCTGCTAGATGTCAGTAGATAACTCCATGTCTAGGGCTTCCAGAAATTGAACAACAAATATTCCTGGCTCCCTCTAAGACTTGTTCATTGTCTACTGACACATATATCCTTAAAATAAACCCATGTTACTTAAAGTAGTTTAAGAGAATTTCTATTGCTTTTCATTTTTAAAAAATTGATATACACATACACATGTAGGTCGAAGAAACTCTAATAGCAGATTTGAAAAAAGATAAATATCAGCACTAATATATAAATTTGATTTGATTTCATCTGATTTGACTTGATTCAATGTAAGTCAACAAACATTCACTGAAACAGGTACTAAACCAAATATGGTGAATAGAAAGATTTCTAAAGCATGAACATTGTCTTCAAGTAGCTTATCAATTGGTGGAGTGATAGACAAATGAAAAAAAAAATGAACAATACAGAAAAACAAATACAAGAAGTGCAGAAAGCCCATGGGAAGATTGTTAATCCTGACTGCATATGGTGAGAGAGGTTTACTCAGGGGCAATGACATCAAAGGAGTCTTCCAGAATGTTCTCTCAAATCCCTTTTCAGTTAATTATGTACCTGCCCAACTGTCAGAGGTAACTGTAGTTTTTTTTTTACTCTAAGACTAGTTTTGCCCTCTCTAAAACGTTGTATACAGACTTATAAAGTATACTCTTTCTCTTCTTTCACTCAGCATATCTATGAGATTCATTCATATTGTAGCATGCATCAATAGTTTGTTCCTTTTTAATTATTGAATTCTATTGTGAAAATGACCCCCAAAATTTCCTGAAATAAAAAAAAATTAATTGTGCTCTTCATGAACTTTTGAATTGTTTCCAGTTTTGGGCTTTTTAGAATAAATCTTCTATGAATATTCTGTATATACCTCTTTGAGAAAGTACGCCTTCATTTCTATTGCATAATTACATAAGAGTATAATTACTTGATTGCAGAGAAGATCTATGATTGAAATTATATAAGAAACTGCTAAACCTTCCCCAGCAATGATTGTTGTATTTTATATCTCCAAAAGCAATGTGCGAACCTCTCATTGCATATTGCTTTTCATCCTTATTTTCACCAATATTTGGTATTGTCAGGCTTTTTAATTTTAGCCATTAAAGTGGGTGAGTATTGGTATCCCATTGTGAATTTAATTTGTTTTTCCTTAATGGGTAATAATATTGGAAAATTTTTCATATGCTTATTCGCCATTGGCCATTTTTATATTTTTGCATATCTTTTGTTACCTTCATCCCAATGTATATTTTTATCTTTTTATTATTAAGTTACAGAAGTTCTTAATATAGTCTGGATATAAGTCCTTTATCATGCACACACACATACGTATATACACCCACAGATATATCTCATTTTGTTAAGATTCACTTTATTGTGCTTCACAGGTATTCTTTTCTCAAATTGAAGGTTTGTGGCAACCATGCATTAAGTAAACCTATTGGTGCCATTTTTCTAAACTATTTGCTCACTTTGTGTCTCTGTGCCACATTTTGGCAGATCTCACAATATTTAAAAAATTTTCCTTATTACTATTTGTTATGGTGATCTGTGATTGGTGATCTTTGATGATACTACTGTAATTGTTTTAGGGCATCATAAACTAACATAATTGTTAAATGTTGTGTGTGTTCTGACAGCTCCACTAACCAGCCATTCCCCACCTCACATCTCTCTCTTTTGCCTCAGGCCTCACTATTCCCTGACACACACTAATATTGAAATCAGCTCCATTAATAGCCCCACAATGGCATGCAAGTATTCAAGTGGTGAAAAGTCGCGTATCTCTCACATTAAATCAAAACCTAGAAATGATTTAGTTTAGTGAGAAAGGCATGTTGAAAACGGAAATAGGCCAAAAGCTAGGCCTCTTGCACCAAACAGTTAAACAAGTTGTGAATGCAAAGGAAATTTCCTTCTGAAGGAAATCAAAAGTGCTATCCTAGTGAACCTACAAATGATAAGAAAGCAAAAACCTTATTGCTGATCTGGAGGAATTTGTATTGATCTGGATTTGTATTGATCTGGAAGATCAAACTAGCCAAAACATTCCCTTAAGCCAAAGTCTAATCCAGAGTAAGATTCTAACTTTTCAGTATTATAAAGAATGAGAGAGGTGAGGAGTCTGCAGAAGAAAGGAGAAGAAAATATGAAATTTAGAAAAAATTGGTTCATGAGATTTAAGAAAAAAGGCATTTGCATAACTTAAAAGTACAAGGTGAAGAAGCAAGTGCTGATAGAGAAGCTGCAGCAAGTTGTTCAGAAGATCTAGCTAAGATAATTGATGAAGGTAGCTACACTAAGGAACAGATTCTCAATATAGACACAACGTTCTACTAGAAGAAGATGCCATCTAAGATTTTTTATAGCTAAAGAGGAGAAGTCAATGCTTGGCTTCAAAGCTTCAAAGCTTCAAAAGATAGTGGATTCTCTTGTTAGGGACTAATGCAGCTGGTGACTTTCAGATGGAGCCAATGCTCATTTACCATTCCAATAATTAATAGGCTCTTAAGAATTATGCTAAATCTACCCTTCCTGAGCTCTATAAATGGAATGATAAAACTTAGATAGCAGCACATCTGTTCACAGAATGGTTTACTATTTTAAGCCCACTGTTAAGAACCACTGCTCAATAAGGAAGATTTATTTTAAAATATTACTGCTCATTGATATCGTACCTGATCATCCAAGAGCTCTGAGATATATGTACAATGAGATAATTGTTTTAATGCCTTTGTAACACAACATCCATTCTGCCCATGAATTAAGGAGTAATTTTGACTTTCACCTTTTATTATATAAGAAATACATTTTGTAAGGCTATAGTTGCCATAGATAGTGGTTCCTCTGACGGATCTGTGCAAAGTAAATTAAAAACATTTCAGAAAGGATTCACAATTCTAGATGCTATTAAGAACATTTTTGACTCATAGGAGGAGGTCAGAATATCAACATTAACAGGACTTTTGAAGAAGCTGATTCCAACCCTCATGGATAACTTAGAGAGGTTCCAGACATTAGTGGGAAATAACTGTAGGTGTGGTAGAAATAACAAGAAAACTAGAATTAGATATGAAGCCTGAAGATGTGACTGCATTGCTCCAATTTCATTATAAAACTTGAGCAGATGAGGAGTTGCTTTTTATTGATGAGCAAAGAAAGTGATTTCTTGAGATGGAATCTACTCCTGGTGAAGATGCTATGAACACTGTTCAAATGATAGCGAAGGATTTAGAATATCACACAAACTTAGTTGATAAAGCAGCAGCAGGTTTTGAGAAGGCTGACTTCAATTTTGAAGGAAGACTTCCTGTGGATAAAATGCTATTCAACAGCATCACATGTTATAGAGAAATCTTTTGTGAAAGGAAGAATCAATCAATGGGGCAAACCACACTGGTGTTTTATTTTAATATATTGCCACAGCCACTTGAACCTTCAGAAACCACTATCCTGATAAGCCAGCAATCATCAACATTGAGGCAAGACTCTCCGCCAGCAAAAAGATTGTAACTCACTGAAGGCCCAGATGATCCTTAGCATTTTTCAGCATTAAAGTATTTTTAAATTAAGATGTTTTGTTTTTAAAGACATAATGCTACTGCATACTTAATAGGCTACAGTATATAGCAGTATAGTGTAAACATATTTTTTATTTGCCTTGGGAAACCAAATAATTCACATGACTTACTCTACTGCAATGTTGGCTTCATTGAGGTGGTCTGGAACTAAGCCTGCAAAACCTCTGAGTTATGCCTGTATATGATATTTAATGCTAGTATGTGAATTGTTTATTAATTATTATTTTGATCTTTTGATGAACAGAGGTTTAATTTAAATGAATTCTAATTTATCATAATTTTTATTGTTACTAATTTCTGGAAAATTTCTTATGCCTGGCCAGAAAAAAGAATTGTTTTTGTTTTCTTTTAGAAGCTTTGTTTTTAGCTTGATTTTAGGGTTAGTTTCACTATCCATTTTGAAGCAATGGCTACATGTTTTGTCAAGTAAAGGCCAAGGCTTATGTTTTCTTCTTCTCATTTCTAGTAGTTTCAACACCATTTGTTTTAAAGATTGTCCTTTCTCCATTGAATTGTTTTGGTCCTTTAATTGAAAATCTATTGACTGTGTTAAATGTGGATCTATTTCTGTGCTCACTGTTTTTTTCCACTAATCCATTTGTCTGTCTTTATGCTAAGACCACACTATCTTGATTACTGTAGCTTTATAATGAATCTTGTTATCAGATTGTTTAAGTTCTCCAATTTTAGTCTTATTTTTCAGAGTTATTTTTGTGTTCTAAGTTTTGTATTTATACATACCTTTTAGAATCACCTTATCAATGTAAGTTTTAAAAGCCTGCAGCTCTTAAACATAATCTCATTAAGATTGTGTTTAATATATGAACCAATTTGGAGAGAATTAATACTTAACAAGATAGAATCTTTCCACCCATGATTGTGGTATGTCTTTTCTTTTAGGTCTTTTATAATTTTGCTAAGTCTTGTATTTCTTATGTTAATTTTTTTCCCTAATTACTTTTTGTGATGTAATGCTATTAAAAGTGGAATTGCTTTTTTAAAAAAGTTGCATTTTCCAATTGTTTATGATTGTCATATAGAAATATAATATAGTAAATTTATGCCAACGTTGCTAAACTCATTTATCAGTGTGAATAGCTGATTTTATTAGCTGCTTGGCATGTATTTTTTAATAGCAACCATGTTGTCTGTAAATATAGTTCTAATTCTTCCTTTCCAATTTTTCTAACTTTTGTTCATTTTTCTTGCCTTATTGCACTGATTCGGACTTCCAGTATAATGGTGAAGAGAATTGATGAAGGAGACATTCTTGCTTTGTTTCTGATCTTAGAGGGAAGAGAATGGTCATTTGAGATTTTTCCAATAAGCATAATGCATTTGGTAGGATGGAGATACACACAAGTGTGTGCATAAATATGGATACACACATTTGCAGGTGCAAACACACACACCTTTACACAGAGGAAGTTAGGAGCTAGTCATAGTTTGCTGAATTTATATTATGATTGGTATTGGATGTTTGCAAATGCTTCTTTCTCACTTATTGAGAAAAAAATAATATGGATTTTCTTATGTATTCTGTTAATATGGTGAATTATATAAATTGATTTTTAAGTATTAAAAAAATCTTGTTATGAGGTAAACCCCTAATTGGTTATAATGTATGATTTTTCTTATGTATTTCTCGGTATAATTTGAATTTTTTTAAGAATTCTTGGTTTATATCTTCTTATAATATCTTTATCAGGTTTTGGTATTAGAGTATTATTTGCTTATAAAGTCATCTGGAAATGGTCCCTCCTTCTCTATTGCTTGAGTTTGTGTGAATTTGGTGTTATTAATATTTCTTTCATAAATACTTGTTAGGATAAACCTTTATAAATCATATGGACCTAAGTTTTCTTTGTGTGAAAGCTTTTCATAAGTAAATTCAACATATTTAATAATTTAATTCTTTGTAGATTTTCTTCCTATTTTATTTTGTGCCACTTTTGTTGAATTATATTTACCAAGAAATTTTTTCACTTAATCCAAGTTATTGAATGTTCTGGCATAAAGTTCATAGTATAGTCCCTTATTAGGTTTTTAATGTCTTAGGGTCTGTGTCAATATCCTGTCTTATTTATGATATTGGTAATTTGTGTGTTTTCACTTTTTACTATTTCTTGTAGGGGATCATTATATTATTCTTTGCAATAACCAACTATTCCTTTATTAATTTCTCCTATTTTTTATATAGCATTTATTTCTGTTCTTGTCTTTGTTAATTCTTTCTACCTGCTTTTGGTTAATTTGTTTCATTATCTTCATAAGATAGAAGCTTAGACCATTGATTTGTTACCTTTATTCTTTTCTAATATAGGCATTTAAAGTTAAAACTGGCCCTCTATACACTTGTTTTAATGCTTCTCACAGAATAAAATATGCTATATCTTTACTATCATTTAATTCAACATTTTTTATAATTTTCCTTGTGACTTATTCTTTAACCTATGGGTCATCTAGAAGTGAGTTGCCAAATTTTCCAATACTGGGGGATTTTCTTGATAACTTCTTACTACTTTCTAATATGTTCTTTCAAAGAACATACTACAAAATATTTCATTTATTTAAATAATATATTGAGCACTGTTTTATGGCCCAATGTATGGTCTATTTGGTTAATGTTCAATGTGTACTTGGAAGTAATACTTATTCTGCAGTTTTAGGTAAATTGTTCCATAAATGTCAATTGAGTCAATATGATTGATATTATTGTTTAGAACTTCACGTATTTACTAATATTTTTTGGTCTCAGTTTTCTATCACTTACTGAGTGTGAGTAGTTAAATTCTTCAACAATGATCATGGATTTGTCTATATATCCTCAGTTCTTCAATTTTTCCTCATGTATCTTGAAGCTCTATTATCAGATGTTTAGTTATTCAGGATTATCATGTCATCTTGATAAACTGACCTTTTTATAAGCATGAATAACTTTCTTCATCTATCATAATACTTTTTGTCTTATAGTTTATTTTGTCTGATATTAAAACAACCATTCCAGTTTTTTTAATACTTACAATTTAAATGGTATATTTTTGTCATCCTTTTAATTTTGTCTACCTGTGAGTTTTATATAACGTACATTTCTTATAGATAACATGTAGCTGGTTATTGCCTTTATATCCAGTCTAGAATATTGAAATTTTAAATCAAGTTTATTATAAATTTTTTATTGTGGTAAAAAACATAACATGAAATTTAAAATCTAGCCTTTATTAATTATACAGTTCAGTTTTAAGTATATTAATACTGATGGGCAACAAAGCTCTAGAACGTTTTTTGTTTTGTAACACTAAACCTTTATATTTAGTAAAGACTAATTCCCCCTTCTGTCTTGGCCCCACCCTTGACTTCTTGATTATTTCTATATTCTGTTTCCGTGACTTTGACTACTTAAGATACTTATATGAGTGGAATTATTCAGTATATGTTTTTGTGACTGGCTTATTTCATTTAGCATAATGTCCTCAGAATTTATTCATGTTCTAGCATGTGACAAGATTTCTTCTTTCAGGCTGCATATTATTCCATTATATGTATTACAATTTTTTTTAATCCGTTTGATCTGTTGATGAACATTTGGATTGCTTCCACCTCTTGGCTATTTTGAATAATGCTGTGATAAACACAGGTGTGAAAATATCTCTTTGAGATCCTGCTTTGAATAATTTTAAGTATGTACCCATAGTGGGATTGCTGGATCATGTGATAGTTCCATTTTTAATTTTTTGAGCAATCTCTGCATTGTTTTCATTAGTGGATGCACCTCTCATGTGTACAGGGATCTTGGTCTGATTTATGTGATGATGTTATTCTAAACATATAAAACAATGGTCAGCACATAGGAGGTCAAGTTAACTAGTAAAAGAAAAATCTTATTCATTTTACATAATTGAATGAGTGATGTCACATTCCATCAAAATAGGGAACATTTATAAACACTGATAAAACAAAGTTCCTTTTTTAAAGTTGGGGTTTTGTTTTGATTTGTTGGAAAAATTATTAGTTCGTTGTTGGACATGTTGAGCTTAGTTAGGGTAGCTTTGAAACATCCAAGTAGAGGTGCCAAGTTGGCAGCTAGTTTTAAGATTCTACCATTCAGAGGAAAGCTCTGGGTTAACTTGTATGCTGTGAATTATCTTCATTGGGTAGTAATTGCACCCATAGAGAAAAGTGAGATCACTTAAAAAGTGTGACGTTAGAAGAAAAGAAAGAGCTCTCCAAACTAAGTCATAAATTAACCCACCTTTTACATCTTAAATAAAGGAAGAAAAAAATGAAGATTAAGAAAAAGGGATCATAGAAGCAGGATAATGTGGTATTCCAAAAACCAAAGAAAGATCTTTCTTCAAGAAGTATTGTTGATTATAAGGCAAGTAAATTGAGAACTGCAAAATGTCTACTAGGTTTAGTTATATTTTTTTCAAGTTTTTATAATCATCAATTTAATTTGACATATATTATCTACTTTCATTTTTTAAGCATATTATAAGGGTACAAACGTTAAGGTTATATATATTGTCCATGCCCCCCGCCTTGAGTCAGAGTTTCAAGTGTGAGGTTTAGTTATATGGAAACTATTGTCAGTTTAAGTGAAACCCGCAGAAGCCCAAGCCCTTATTTCTTTCTGTGACTCAAAATGCTCTGTAAGCTTCAATCATCTGGTCTTTCTGGAAGCCTTATATTTTTGTGGAACTCTCATGCATATGTACGTAATTAAATATGTTTTTTTCTGTTAATCTGTCTTGTGTCAATTTAATTTGTAGCCCAGCCAGAGAATGTAGGAGGGTGGAAGGAAGCCATTTTCCCTACCCTACAACGGAAACATGGTTAAAGATAAACATGTGTTAAGTCTTTGAAAAGTTATATATGTTTTAAACACATTTAAATTTTGTTTTAAATTCCTGTTGAAATAGGTACTTTAGGCAGGGTGCGGTAGCTCACCTCTGTAATCCTAGCACTCTGGGAGGCCAAGGAAGGCGGACCGTTTGAGCTCAGGAGTTCAAGACCAGCCTGAATAAGAGTGAGACTCCCTCTCTACTAAAAATAGAAAGAAATTAGCTGAACAACTAAAAATATACATATGAAAAAAAATTAGCCGGGAATGGTGGTGCATGCCTATAGTCCCAGCTACTCATGAGGCTGAGGCAGGAGGATGACTTGAGCCCAGGAGTTTGAGGTTGCTGTGAGCTAGGCTGACGCCACCGCACTCTAGCCTAGGCAACACAGTGAGACTTTGTCGAAAGAAAGAAAGAAAGAGAGAAAGAAAGAAAGAAAGAAAGAAAGAAAGAAAGAAAGAAAGAAAGAAAGAAAGAAAGAAAGAAAGAAAGAAAGAAAGAAAGAAAGAAAGAAAGAAAGAAAGAAAGGAAGAAAGGAAGGAAGGAAGAAAGAGGTACTTTGGGATTACAAAAATGTTTGTTTTCTGAGGTGCTTACAAAAAATATGAGAGAGGACACTGTTCCTACTCTTTTACTTTCATGCAATCTATCTTCTCTCCTTCTAGTCTCTACCAATTAGGTCCTTTTACTCATATTTTTAAACTAACCAAGCCTGAAATACAGACAGGATAAAAACGTTTGCTCAAAAGACATTTTTACAGTTTTTTCAGCTCAAAATCAGCTGTATTCCATCTCTGGACTAGAATGTGTGTGTGTGTGTGTGTGTGTGTGTGTGTGTGTGTGTGTGTGTGTGTGTGTCACAAGGCTTTGGTGATCTTAAGATCCCATATGGTAAAGTAGAAAGATTTTTCAGTCTGACAATTTGCAGAAAGTAAACATTTTACTTCAAATAATTATTGATAGCTCAAGGAGGCAATTATGTATTTGTAATTTGCTTAGCTGAATATAATGTGAAACAAACACCTCTTCAACCAGGAAAATGCCTTAATAAGATGAAGAGGGATAATATTAATAGCAACTAATATTTATCTTGCTCTTTATAGTTAATAAATAAAGTGCTTTCACAAACATTATCTGGCTGATCTTCATAACATCTCTGTGGGGAGTGCATACAGAAGTCATTATTATTTTTTGCATTCTATACATGAAGATTCCGAGGCTCAGAGCATATAGACCAAAAGGAAGAAATAGAGACAGAACAAAATATAATATATATCTTCTGAAATTCTATGCCTCTTCTCCAGTTTCATATTGTCTCCCTGGAGAGCACACAGAAACAAGCTAAGAAGCTCTGGGCTGAGAATAGTTATAATAATAACCTTATCTATACAGAGATTTGGGTTTTATGAGGCCTTGTCACAGAATCTTTTTTGTTTCTCACATTTGCCCATTGGGGTTTTTTGTTATTGTTATGATGATGGTGACCTAGAATTACTAAAGTATTCCAAGTACTCACCTAACCGGAAGACTCAGGTGGGAAGTAGTGACCTTGTTTCACATGCCACACAAACTTGTACAGCTACTTTGGGCTATTCAGTAAAGAGATGTCTGCCTCTCATCTTCCTCCCTCTCCTGAATCTGCCTCTGCTCCTTTGTCTTATTTTCTCTTCAATACAGAAAATAAAAAAGTAGCTTTAAAACTAGGACAAGTGACAGAGCCAGGGTAGGAACATCTTGGTGGTGCTGTATCAGATGTAATTTCAGTGCAGATTTTTCTAAAATGATTTAACAAAGAAACTTTTTTTGGTAAATGTGGTCACAGACTTCAGTCCACCCAAAGTGAAAACCACTTTAAAATAAGGGCTGCCTTTTAAAGGTTTTAAAGCTCTTTTTTAAGGCCATCTGGGTTCATCTTTGATCTACTGTCTGTGGAAATTAGCTAAAAGCACTGCCCATATGTCTTGGTCTGGATTCCTTGGGAACCTGAGAAAAATATGAAAGACTTATATGCTATTCCTTTATTAGAGAGGGGGATCTTAGGAAGTTACAATGACAGACAAAAGGAGAGTAAAAAGGGAGCAAGGAGGGCTAATACAAAGGTGTATTGCTGAGTAGCCCACTACTAGGTGTGACTGACAACAATTCCAAAGGACTATCCCTCTGAGAAGCTGTATAAACTGTGTATTAACACAACCTAGTTAGGAGAAAAAGGAAATCATTTTTACTTCAACTCTCTGTTCCAAATGGTCAAATGCTTCCCCCAAAAGTTTTTAATTATTCACATTTATCATTTGCACATACATGGGCCCAAATGGAATTCCACAGCTTCCATCTCCAACACTGATAGGGAAGACCCAAGGTGGGAGGCAAGAAACGTATGGTGTGAGTAGGAGACAAGGCACTGCCAGGTTATGTGTGTGTGAAATCATGGAGTCACATAGCTGCAAGTGGACAAGAGGCAGGTGACACAGGGAGGATCTAAAATGGCCCATAAAGGGTGTCTGATAGAAACCACCCTGTACACCACTCTGATTTCTCAGGTACTCAATCATATCTGGTCGCATGTCCCAATATGGAGTCTCATTTTTGTGAGGAGAAGAGGCCTTAACTTTTGTCCAATCTGTTACCAAGTCTCTTTCGAGATGTTAGTCACTTAAACTGACTTAGATGTAAAGATTTAAGGTAAAAGAGTTATTGAATTATACTCCAGTTCCTGCTGCTTCATTCAGTAATAAAACTGAATTAATAGCCATCAGTTTCCTCTTCCACTTTTCATCCTAGCTCTCCCTCTCCTCAGTTTGTTAGCTGGTCTGGGATGGTTGCCTGGTGAGGTCTAAGTTCTTAGTTGTCTTCCTGGGCTGTGGCTGCTGCTATTATTCATTAACTACTATCACTGGGTATGGGACCATCATGGCAGTTCCAAACACACTCATCCCTGCCTATGTTAGGAAGAAGAAAACATCTCTCATGATAATTAGGGTTGACTGGGCCCTTATCACATCAATTTCTTAGTTGGCTGATCTACTGGCATGAGGAGCCAAAAGACAGCAGGAAGTAGTACAGTTTACAGTTCATGAGAAAACTTACTGTGAACCCTGGAAGAAGTGTTCGCCCATTTGCAAATCAGAAACTCTAACTTGGGAAAGCCTAATATTGCAGTGACAAGCATCACAAATTATACAATTGAGGCACTATGAGGAATGGTGAGAGGGGAGGATCTTATTTCCTCCTTTTAATATCTAAATCCATATATATCTTGATTCTCAAACAGAGCATTATATGTCAACCTTTCCTATGAAAGGAAAAAAAAGGGAAGGAGAGGAGTACATTGTACATTGTTTAATTTCCAATTGCATATACTTTGTATGCATTTTCTTTTGCATTGGAAATCCAAATAAATCCAACTTGCTATTTATATTCCCTGACAATGGGGAAAGAAGTAATGTGAGGTAGCATAGGGTGTGTGTGTGTGTGTGTGTATACACATGCACCTTTCTTTCTGTCCAAGTGTCATGTCAAAGAGGGTATGATAGTTCCTAAATGTTGGTTATCCAGGTCCTCCTACTCTCATAATTCCATCTTAAAGTGCCCTGTTCTTCTGGTTTAGATTCTTTTCCTATCTACACCCCCATAGCTCTTTGTTCTGATGTCATGGTCTAAACTTACAATGTGTCTCTGCTGTTTAAGGAATTCCCCCCACACATCTGTGCATTTAGGTTAAGGCAAGCTGTGGGGATTTTTGTTGGTGTGTGCTGTGTGGGTTTCCTAGCTGGAATCCTGATTTGCAACACCTACAGCTTGCTCAGTTCATTCTGATGCTAGGGTGGTTTCCTTCTGTGAGTAAATGTCAGTGAGGTGCTCCAGGCAAAGCGATTGCCCTCACAGAACCCACGAATTTAGTTCGTTCCAGGAATAAACTTCCTACTCCTATACGCAAGTGAACATTTTGAGCAGATATATTAGCTAAGCCAGTTTTACAAGATTAAAAGAATTGGGTATTGCTGTTGATGGCTAAAGTACATACTTTGCTGTACATTATAATACTTTGTCCAAACCAATTATACAAACATTCTTTGAATACCTACTGTATGCCAGGCACTGTGTATTTCTTATTCCACAGATGTTCATGAGATCTACTGTCAGCCAGGAACTGCACTAGGAGTAAGTAGAAAAATAGGTAAATACAAATAAGACATATAAACTAGCATGGGTGATTGCCCAATAATCATGGTAATCAAAGATAAAGGCAAATAGGATAAAGCACCAACAAAAAAATATAGGTTTTAAATAATTTAGTGGATGTGAAATCTTCTTAAACTCTAAAGCATCCTAACCATGTTAATTGGACATTGGCAGACTGTCCTTAGGTAAGAATTGGGTGAACATTTGGGTTTGGGGCCATTTTTCTTCTTCATGCTGGTCTTTTTCTCTCACTAAGATTTTCTTTCCAGAATTATCAAAGTCCACTTTACAGTTATTATTTAATCATATAATTTTGGGAAAGTTAATCTTCTTCTTAAAGGAATAGTTTGACCAGATCACAAACTGAACTTAAAAGCATGCTACTTTCTTGTAGTTGTACATCCCAGTATAGTATTATCTACCTTTATTCTTTGAAATCATATATAATTATATATATATATATATCTTCCTTGAAATTATATATATGATATATATATATATATATAATTATTGCCTTAGTTGAATCGAAGGAAATACCTTCTCAAGCGGTCCTTTCTCTGCTACTTCTGAGTAAATTCTGTGAAGCCATAACCTCATAGCCTAGTTTGAAGCCACTAGATTATGTGGTCTCTAAATTACTTCAAATTTTGATATTCATGAGTATATACATGTATATATATGTGTGTGTGTGTATATATATATATATATATATATATATATATATATATATATACATGTGACCTTGTATCTTTTATCTGGTCAGGCTTATAATCTACAATATACCCAACCTCACGGAAGGTTTCCTAGCCTGCCAGGATTCCCTTCATGTGATGTCCTCCCTACCCCACTTATTCTACTGTTTCCCAAAGGAAACCTCTGCATACAGCCTGCTTTAGCTTTCCAATATAGAAATTTTAGCCCCTGAATTCACTGTATTCTTGGGTTTTTATTTCACCTTTGGCTTCTCTGATCTTGGATACTGGGATGACCTAGAAAATCCTGCCAGCAATTTCTCCTTGGGACTCAGTGTCAACAACTAATTTGCATGACCAATATATAGTCAGGATCTACTCTAACTCTCTGGCAGAAAAGATTTAGACTAAAATCTTTGATAAGTTTTACCTCTCCAAGGAGTGCTTTGTTTTTTTCTTTTTAATCATAACAAGTAAGGAAACCTTAGCTTAATTTCTGACCTGCATAATAATCTCACATTTTAGCATTCCTGAGTTGGAGGAGGATATGGGGAAAACCAGGAAAATGGAAGGAATACCTGAAATTCGGAAGGCTAGTACCATTACTGAGCAGAATCTACTGGAATTATCAAGGACCAACCAAGAAAATGAGAAGGATTCAGGACAGGAAAAACATAAAATGTTTAACCCCATTTCTTTCTGCCATAGGCTGTGTTGAAAACAGTTCGGAAAAAATTTTATCTAGCTCCACCTCGCGGTGGATGCCTGAAACATAATAGTTCTAATGCAACTTTTTTTTTTTTTTTAAACATTGCTAAGGATCTTCTTGCATACTCTAAATAAAACTTGTCTGAAATTGAATTGCAGTTCTTTTGAAACTGGATACTTCTAGCATAAGAACATAGACATCTCAGGTGCTCAGTGTAGCTGCAAAATTTATTACAGAAATTGAGTTTCAAAAATCATTTTCAGAACATTCTTGCAGTGAATATCAATAATTTTTGGTGTATGAGGAGCTGTTGCACCTGCAGAAATCAGTATGTCTGAAACGTTTTTTTAAAAGAAACAAAGAAGAAAGAAAAGTAGGTAAGAAATGAATTTTCAGAAATAACTAGTGGGTAGATCATGTGTTTGTTTAGAGTTCACAAAGGGGAAAATGTGTTGCTCTACTCCTAATTACTGCCTTATTGTTATAAGGTTAGATATGGATCTTAGCATTTAAGTAATACTCTTTAATGTTGGCACATGTGGGTCAATTTTCACCTTTTGTAGTTTACTCAAACCAAGAGCTGCAATCTCAGTACTTTGTCCCTTACAGAGGAGGATGTTTTTGTTACAACAGGACTGGGCTGCGCTTCAGCCGTCCATGAGACACCTACTGCATATAGTCTTACAGGAGACATTGCAGGTCCAGTGTACAGCCAGAAAACAGAATCTGACACTGATATTTTATTTTTGATGTATGGCTAACCCATCACCTTCTTGATTCCAACAATTGTTTCCCATCTATAATAACTTAGTTTTAAATATTTTTCCAAACCAGGGCAGGGACTGCCCTTCAAAATGTAGCCCCAACAGGAGCTCATCTTGGAAGATTCTGAAGAAATTTATCTCAGATACAAAAGAAGAATATATTGTAAATTTAGTTTTTGTCTTAGATTCGAGCAACAGAGAAAGCTTAGAAGTGGTTACCATAATCACAAGAAACAATAATACTATGCAAGGGTACTGGGGTGTTGAAATAACCTATATTATTCTAGGTATAGATCTTCTAGGGGAATAATACATTAGTATCTGTTTTCTCTATCCCTAATTCTTTTGAGATACTTTCTCTGAGGGATGGGTGATGTGGAAAGTGTTACAGAAACTCACTTCCTAGGCCAAGAACAGGTTTACCAAATAGGATGGATGCTCAGAGGGAAATGTCAAATGGAGTGAGTGTGTGTGTATGTGCGTAGAGGAAGTCGATACTTGAAATCAACCTTCTGAACCCTGCTAAGTCCAAAATATGCTAACAAGTTTGGAATTTATCCAGATGACATTGAGAAAACATTATAGTGTTTTAAGCAGGGAAATAGCATTATCACATTTACATTTTTCAAAATTAATGTGTAGAATAAACTGAAGGAGAAGATACTGAAGGGAACAAAGCCAGCTAGAAACCTGTGCAATAGTTTAGGCAAAAGAAGGGGATTTGCCTAGCCTAGTAGGAGTATGGACATTGAAATGTGACTGGATTCAAGAGATTTTAAGGATAGAGAAGCCAACAAGACTTGGAAATAGTTTGGATATCTCCATGGAATAACAGTTTAGGGGAAAAAATGGTATTACATCAAGACTTATTGTGAACATATGCAACTGTTTGCCTGAAGATTTTTTTCCAACTGTGAGAGCATACTGGGTCTACACTCAGAGAAAATTGGAAGTGGTACAGGTATAGCCCAAGAAACAGCCCTCAACCAATGACATGAGGGAAGCTGATGGATGGATACTCCAGCTTCCTTTTCTTTTAGTAATATAACCATTAACATTGCTCCAGTAGAGTTTTAGAGTTTCCCAGCATGATTTAGTCCAGTTGCGCAAAGTGGTAACTGACTTCATAATACACCCTACACTAGCATTCCTCTATTTTCTGTTTTAATTCCCAATTCCCTTTCTACTCCCCTACCAATGTTTCCAGGGATCACTCTAAATTTTGTCTCAGTGTCTGTTTTGGGGAAACCAAATGATGACAACTTTCTCTGAAAAAGGATTATATTGGGTGGAAATGGAGAATTCAAATTTAGGGAAAGATGTGTTGGAGATACGCTATTCGGATTAAGTTTTAGTTTAGTATAGCTCTTAAGATTTTCCCAATGTCATGTCAGAAGCTTTCTTCCAGAAGCCCAATTTCCAGAAGTTTTGTCAGTTCTTGGTGTGCTCTTGGCTGAAGAATGACCAAACACACCAAAAGCAAGGTACACATGGAAACTAACTTTATTGAGGAAGAACAAGGTAGGTTTATAGAGCAAGAGCAAGGTACATTCACCACAGAAGATGATTGGGCCCCCAGTCATAACAAGAGGCCCTGGTTATGGTCTGGAGTCCTGTTTTATATTGTCTGGATTGGGCCCTTATCATGCTTCAAACGTCACCGTTGAACCACTTTGATGGACAGTTAATGACATGATAATTAGCCTTAGGTTACTCTGGGTCATTTTCCAGACCCTATTGTGCCTGGGCTCCCTGGCCCATGGGCGGGTAATTCCCAGCATTCTTACACAGATTGGCAGGGGTCCATCCTTCCCTCAGGTGTGACAATTGTTCGGGGCAGGATCAAGGTAGGCAGCACCAAGGTGGGGCACCTACTTTGTCCCTAGGAGAACTGGAGGTTCCTTACTATCTACCTAACACTTAGATCTAAGGCCTGGACATTTTTGCTGGTAGATCTTTTTAGATATCTAATCGGTTCTGTCATTGAGTGCTGGATTTATTTTGGATTATGCCACCTGTGCTAGAGGAAATTTAAACGTATTGTACCAATTGCCTTACAGAATATTTTTATAACTCTTCTAGATTTTCATTTCAGTTAGATAGGGTAAAATATGCTATGATCTGAATCATATCCCCAAAATTCAAAAACTGAAGCCTTAACCCCAAATGTCATTGTATTTCGAGATAGGTCCTTTAGGGAGGTAATTACATTACGGTCAAATGAGATTATGAGGGTGTGGCTCCAATCCTATTGAACTGGTGTGCTTGTGAGAAGAAGTGACCTTGGAGTGTCTTTCTCAGCTCCTACACAGGTAAAACGCCCTGTAAGGAGAACACAGCAAGAAGGCATCTATCTACAGGTCAGGAAGAGGGTCCTCACCAGAAACAGGATCAGACACCACCCTGATCTGTGTTGTTTATCCTTCAGAACAGTGAGAAAATAAATTTCTGTTTAAGCCACCCAGTCCGTGGTGTATTGCTATGGCAGCTTGAGCAGACTAATACAGATGGGTACATTATTATTTTTTAAATGTCCTTACTACTTATTTCCAAACTTCTATATTTCCCTTTTACTTTTTAATTTTCATTTTTCATAATGCTCTTTCCTAAGAGAATGGATTCTGGACCCAGACCATCTGTTACTTTGGTCAAATTCCTTCACTTTATTTGACTCAATTTTCTCAAATGTAAGAGGAGAATGACACTAATACTTGTTTTCTTATGAGGTTGTTGTCTCCACAACAACTAAACACATTAATATATTGAAAGCCTGGTAAATATAAATGCATTCCTTTATAATTGATATAAATTTTCTATCTTCTTTCTTCCTGTATTTTACATAAAAATAATCATTTTTCCACAAATTAAATGGAACCTTCCTATTATGTCTTATGTTTTCTAACATAGTTCTTTCCTGCCTTTCATTCCACTCCTCTCTAATTTCTTCTTGCCACACACTTCTTTCCACTGGGTAGATAAAGTCTCACAAGCTCTTCGTTATTCTTCCTCATAAAGGGTAGCCAAACAGACCAGCTATTGAGATTCCCTCTAGATCAATTGACAATTGATTCAATTTGGTCACTAGGCAACATATTTTAGGAAAAGAATGCTGTGAATACTGTTTTTGCATTTATTTTTGAGAATTAAAAATATCTTCAAATAATCTTCTGTTTTGTACTAGGATCCTTGCAAGCTTAAAATAGCACTGAAATTGTTGGCCTTTGCTTGCCCATTATGCCATAAATTCTTTCTAAACATATAAGTCTCTATCAAGATGGCATTGACATAGGATATAGATTTATATGTTTAGAAGTACTGTCAAGAAAGAATATTGGGAAAGACTATCAAGAAACATAGGTTATCAGAAGAAATGAAGAAAAAAGAAAAGCAAACTGTTGAGTGCTAAAACACCCTGGCAGCAGTTTCTCAGCATCAGTTAGCTCTTCATATTCTCAGAGTTCATTCTAGAATTGGGACCTTATTTTCAGACTGTTCCCTTTTTTACATGGCCACTGGGGGGCGATGCCAGTCAGCACTGAGGGAGGTTCATAGCAAATCTTTAACTTAAGGAAAGTTAAGGTATGAAGGTAAGATGTGGCAATAGCATCAGACAACACCAGGAGAAATATGGAAAACTAAAATCTAGCTGCATGGCTCAGGGCAAGATTTTGCTGGAACGGAGACTGAAGTCTAAAGAAGAGTTGTTGAAATGCGGTGGGTGTTTGCCCTAGATTTTATTCTCTGCTTTTTTGCTGTTAACATTGTTATTGTAATTGATTTATGGCTTTATGGTTGCCTGTGCCTCATATCATTTAATCAGTATGTTCCCTAACAGTTTGGAATAAATTGAGTTTCTGAAAATCGGAGCCTATTAATGACGATGGGCAATCTCCTTTACAAGATAGCTTAAGCAGGTCTTTGCAAAATGGGAAAAGTTCTTTTAGAAAAGCAAACTATTACTTTAACATTTGAACACACATGCAAATTCCTTATTAAGTTGATTTATAGTGTGACACATCGCTAAGCTACTTGAGGCCCGATTCACCTGAATGACCTACCACCCAATTAGACCAGTGACAAAGCATGAATTAGATTTTCAAATCTCTAAGCAGTTATTTAGCTTATCCACTGACTCTACTCATGGACCAATGATGCTTCCTCTGATCACCCTGAAACTGTGCCTCTGTGAGAGCCAGCACCATGTTGCATTTCAATTCTACCCTCTGTTTATGTGCCTTGGAGTGCTTACATTTCAAGTATAGGGGCCCAGGGAACATATTTTAATATGAATTTGTTTTAGTGTGCATATACATGGTTTGTCTGTGTATACAGCTTTTATCTTTAATTCCTAGCAACTCAGTAGCAAGTGATTGGTTTTACATTTGGTAGGGCTGAGTGGATATTGAAGCTCAACCTGCCTGAAATACAAAGGACATGGAGGAGATGTTTTAACCTCATGTTTCTGGAGAAGGTTTCATTGGCTTTCAGCATTATGCCCTCCTGGATTGCTACTGACATCAGTGACTATTCCTCTTCAGTTTTGTTTACTTTCCACTTCTCTCTGATGTTGAAACAGGACCATGCCCAGGGCTCAGATATTGCACATATTTTCTTCTATTTCTGCCTCATTTCCTTGTTGATAGCCTCCAGCTTCATGACTTTTAAAACCACCCACAGGACAATGATTACAAAATTTATAACTCCAGGCTACATCTCTCCCATATACTCCAAACACTTATATCCAAATGCCTGCTTTACAACTCTATTTGAGTTTCCAATAGATGCCTCAAACTTAACATCTCTAAAAATAAACTGCTCATCTTCCTCCAAAACTTAGTTTTCTCATCTCAGTTTATAGCAACTTGCAGTTTCTCATGTGAAAAAGGCTAGAGGCATCCTTGATCTTTCTCTTTCATACCTTAAACTAAATTCATAATCTGATCTATAATCAAATCCACCTTTGGATCCTTCTCACCACATCATGCCCTTTAATTGTCACCTTCTTGCTCAGATTAGTGGTCTCCACTATCAAGACCCTTAACAAAATGGCAATCAGAGATACCACTTAAATTACAAACCTTCTTCACAATGCATAGATGAGCAGGACAGGCCAGAGAGGTTGTAATGGGAGGAATCCACATGTTCAGGAGATGCTAAGGATATAGATGGGGACCATCATGAAGAAAATATACAATGGAGATTTCATGCATTCAGCTGAGATTGAACAGGAATCCAGTTGGTGACAGAGGGATGGATGGTTTCAAATTGTCAAAATCTAAATTATGTAAGGAAAATATTTATTGCATGAATTGGTGATATATTTCTAGCTTATAAAGTATTTTCAAGTATTATTATTTTATTGATCTTCAACTTCTCTACCTAGACAGGTCAAAAAAGATAAAGAAACTGGATTTCTAGAAGGTTAAAAGATTTATTCAACGTCACAAGATGTGGAATTAAGCCTTAGGTTCACAATTTCATATTTTAAGTCCCAGAAACTTTTTACTAGGCCTAGAATGCCTAGAAGTAGTGATAAGTTTTCCACGGACTCTTGAAAAAAAGGAGAAAATAAGAACAATGAAGTAAATTTTTCACATAGTTAAAGGTATTTCATTTAAAGAAGTGTCCTTTATTCTGAGATTATACTCATTGCAATCATGATGTCAAAATATTCTTATTTTATAACAATAGTGATAGTATTCATACATGTGTTAATTGGGAAGAATAAAAAAGTTAATTCCTAAATTTAAAAGTATTATGACCTATCAAATGCAAAATCTGGGAGCCACTGATGTACCCTTCTATTTCTTAGGTAAGAAAACTTGAAGACCAACTTGCATTCTCTCTTCTATTCAGTACCTCAGCTTTTGAAAGTACCATTTTTAATGCCTATTTAAAGTAAAAAAATAATCTAAAGCAATAAGGACTAAAAGGGCACCTTCTGTATGTGTGCTTCATGTATAATGTTTCTTTTTGGCTCTTTGTTTCCATTCAGGAATTGAGACTATAATAATTTGGGAAGTGTAAAATAATTCTTACTACTTTGTTAGATGAACAATAATATTCATATTACTAAAGAGTTCAAATGAAAAGATAATTACATTTTAGTAAATTGTCTCTGATTTCTATAAAAATTCTGCTGCTTTGTGAAGCATTACATATTTTTTAGACAACATATAGAATGGGAGAAAATATTCACAAACTATAAATCCAATAAGGCCTAATATCCAGAATCTACAAGAAAAAAAAAAAAAAAACTCAAACAAATCAGCAAGAATAAAGCCAAACAACCCCATTAAAAATTGGGCAAAAGACATGAACAGCTTTTCAAAAGAAGGTAGAAAAATGACCAAGAAACATATAAACAAATGTTCAATATCACTCATAATCAGGGAAATGCAAATAAAACTATAATAAGGTACCACCTAGTCCTGTCAGAATGGCCATTATTAAAAAGTCACAAAACAATAGATGTTGGCATGGATGCAGAGAGAAAGGAATGTTTATACACTGTTGGTGAAATTGCAAATTAGTACAACCTCTGTGGAAAACAGTATGGATATTCCTCAAAGAATTAAATGTAGACCTACCATTTTATCCAGTAACCCCACAATTGAGAAGCTACTCAAAGAAAAAGTGTCATTTTATCATAAAAAAAGACACTTGCACTTGAGTGTTTACAGAAGTACAACTCACAAATGCAACAATGTGGAATCAATCTAAGTGTCCATCGATTCATAAGTAGATAAAGAAAATGTGGTATATGTCTCTCCTGGAGTCCTACTCAGCCATAAGAAAGAATGAAATAATGCCTTTTGCAGCAATTTGGGTGGAACTGGAGACCATTATTCTAAGTGAAATATCTTAGAAATGGAAAAGCAAACACTACAAATACTCTCTAATAATGGGAAGCTAAACCATGGGCACACACAAGCACAAAGAGATGTAAAGGACACTGAAAACCAAGAAGACAGGAGGGGTGGGAGAGGATGAAGGATAAAAACTTACCTACCAGGTAAAACGAACACTATTCTGGTGATGTGCACACTAAAAGCACCAACTTCAGCTTTATTCAAGCTGTAATAAAACATTTGTACTCCCTTAATATTTAAAAAAAAATTCTACTGAATATATACATTTATTTACCTCTCTCTCTCAAATCCTACTGAAATGATGGAATGGATATAAAAACACATCCATAGCATCGTAATTGAAGAAAAGTATCACTAGCTGAACAGAGCAATAAAGAATTTCTGAATTATAAATAGTAGATTCATTTACTTATGCAACAACTACTTATTGAAGATTTATTGCATGCCATTCTAGGCATAAAATATAAACACCTAGTTTAAAAAATAAATATATCAGATTATGATAAATACATCCCATGTAAATAGTATATAAGTTAGTGTAATGGAAAAATTACTTAATGACTGCTCTAATTGGGGTAGTTATGGAAGCACTCGTTGAGAAACTGATATCTTAATTGACTACTGAACAAAAAGGACTTAGTTATCTAGATATTTGTAGAAAAACATTCCTGAGGGATGTAAGAGAAGTACAAAGACTTATACTGTCTGATGATCTGAAACAATGCAAGTCGGGTAAGGGTCAGAAAATAGTCATAGAGGGAAGTGTAGCCGAGGTCATATAAGTTTTTATAAGCCAGAATAGTAGTTTGGATTTTATTCAAATAAAATAGTATAGAATAGAATCTAAATAGTAGTTTGGATTCCCAAAGAGATGGGAAGCCATTGGAGAATTTTAAACAGGAGAGTGGTACAATATGATGTATGATTTTAAAAGGCAGCTCTGAGGAATTTTGGAGAAATGAATTATAGGAGGTAGTATATCAATTTGGATGATTTGGCTGTAATTACAGAAAACTTAGTTCACAGTCAATATAAAAGTTTAAAAACTATATTAACTAATAAAATAACAGGTCCATAGATATGACATCTCCAGGGTTGTTTATTCAGTGATGTAGCAATAACATTAAAAAACTAGAAACTTTTATCTTTTTGCTCTGACATCATTGGCATGGAGGCTTTATCTCCATGGTTCCTCCCTCCATGGATGTAAGATAGCTGCAGCAGTTGCAAATTTTAAATGCAGACATGGCAATGCTCACAGGCAAAAGCTCCCCAGTGGAACTTCCCTCAGATCTGCCTTTTCTTTCATGGCCATAAAGATTTATGTTGGGTTAAAAATTTGAAATGTTTTTCCTTTGCTCCCAACATCTGCCAATCATCATTTCAAATATGAACAACTGTCCAAGAAAGTGGTACATCAAAAAAAAAAAAATGACTAAACTCCAAGATGTTAACTTAGAAACCAGAAGAAAGTGAGGTACAATTAATGTTTTTTAAAAATTTCTTGAGGACACAGCATTCATAAAATGAGCAGGCTGTTTTGAAAAGAAAAATCAGACTTCAAAAATAAAAATATGATTGCAGAAACAAAAAATAGATGGGCTAAAATAGGAGAAGGAATACAGCTAAAGACTGAATTTCTAAACTAGAAGACAGAGGCAATAAAAAGGGTGCATATTTTTGTACGTCCTTGAAATATTTATAATATTTCAATAAATTAAAAAAGTAAAAATAATAGAGATCAAATTTGTTGACCACATATCATGATAGTAAGAAATTAACAACAAAAGGGTAGACAAAGACTATACACTTTGAAAGTATAAAAAGAAGGCAATTAAAAAGTCAAAGTTTGATTAAAGAGGTATTGAAAACTAAAATTACAGATAATTACATTGCATAACACCTATCTGGCCATATCTCTAAGCCCTTTTGACTGAGTATTTGCTGAACATATAGTAGCACCATATGTAAAAATATGTAGCATCAGGCCAAAGCAGAATTTAGAGAAAATTATTTTGTTTTAAATACATGAATTAGAAAATAAGAATAATTAAAAGTAAATCAACTGTACTTTCTTCTTGAGAAATAAAGGGGAAAACATACCTAAAGAGAAGTTGAAAGTTACTGCACTAAGAAGCATGGGAGTGTGCTCATGGGGTTAGAACTGAATGAGGCCTACTTTGTTATTAAGTACATCTTTCTTACTGACGTGTCATCTTACCGTTTTCTCCGAGCAGTAAGATCCTTTCAACACATAAAAAATTTATTGTTGAAAATGATAATTAGCTAAAACTGCTCAGAAATATTGTGAGAAGTAATAAAAAGTAGGTCAAATGGGCTAAAATAGAAACAAACATTTTATCCATAAATGAATGAACAGTTGGACGTGACTGTCTAGTCAAAATGTATGGTGGGTTCCAAGATGAAATGCAATTTGGTCATATGGTACTTGGCCAAAAATGAGAGCAGGAGTGAGTCAAACTTAGCGTGAAAACTAACAGAAAATGATAAGAATCTTGAGATATCTAATTTCAAATCATCATGGTCAGGGCCATCTCGTGATACCCAAATATAGATTATTTTAGAATGCCTACTAATAACAACTTAAGTTCTATAGTACTTTTGTTTAGTCCTTATCGTTTATAGAATAATATTATTCTCTTTGGATAGGAATTAATTCTTGTAGATGGAAGTTATTATGAAACAAAACTGTGTTCAAAGTAAAGAAAAACTTTAAAAATCTAAACTATCAGTTGGTGAAGTAACTTCTATGAGAATTTTCCTATCTTTCAAAACATTAAGTAATGACTATGATATTGCTTACAGGGAATGCTGGAGAGGAAAGTAACTTATTGGATAAGACAGGGATGGAGGTGACCCTAAATTTCCTTCCCATCCTGACATTCTAGGGTTTGTATTTCTGGTTTATAGCATTTGCTATAGATATATTGTATCAAAGGATTCTTCTATTAATTAAACTTCCTAAGAACTCTGTCCAAATACAGAAAATAGTTCTTCTTGTATATTTTCTAGTCATTTCTAACCCTTTCAAGGATCCTACAGTTTTACTAAAAGGGACATAAGTAATTCATGTACTATGGTTTGAATGCCACCCCAAAATTCATGTTGAAACTTAATCCTCCAAGTAATAGTACAGAGGCTGGCCCTTTAAGAGGTGATTGGGTCATGAGGGCAGAGCCCTGATGAATAGATTAATTCATTCATAAATTAATAGGTTAATAAGTTAATGGGTTATCATGAGAGTGGGTCTATTATGAAAGCCAACTTAGGAAGCTTAGCCCTCTTGCCATGTGATGCCCTGCTTTGCCTTGGCACTCTGTAGAGTCCCCACTAGCAAGAAGACCTTCAACAGATGCACCCCTTTGACCTTGCACTTCCCAGTATCCATAACTGTAAGAAGTCTTTTTTTTTTTTCCTTACAAATTATCCAGTCTTACGTATTCAGGTTAGCAACAGAAAACAGACTAAGACAGCATGCTTTTATTCAAATATGGTTGTTCCATGTATTCTGGACTTTCTAGCTATAAATGGTGTTGCATGTTTTGAAGCTAGAACTTCTTTTAAGAGGTCCTGCTTGTGATCTGACAATAAAAAGTAGCATCATCCTGAATATATTATCTCCACCTTATTCCCAATCTTTCTAAGGATACCAAGATACCAGTGGTATTTCTATTACTATTGATGGCTAGCCCAGTACAACAGATCACATTAACACAGTGACTCTATAGGACTGTTAAAATAAAAATAGCTAACATGTATTGAATGCTTCCTATGCTTCCTACCAGGCACTATTCTCAGTGCTTTATATTTGCTGACTCATGTAATAATCACTGTTCAAGGTAATTTACATTTGTTGACTCATCATATCTTTATGATATGATGCTAATTTTATTCTGATTTTTAAGGATGATGAAACTGAGGCCCAGAAATTTTTATACTCAAAGTCACAAAGCTAGTAAGGGAGAGAGCTCAGATTTTAACCCAGAAAGTTTAAATTCCATTCACATGCTTTTAAACTTCCTTTTCATTTTTACCTGAAATGATATAGTCCATACCAAGAAAGGGAGGAAGGAAGAAAGGAAGGAAGGAAGGAAGGAAGGAAGGAAGGAAGGAAGGAAGGAAGCAAGGAAGGAAGGAAGGAAGGAAGGAAGGGAAGAGAGAAAGAAAGAAAGAAAGAAAGAAAGAAAGAAAGAAAGAAAGAAAGAAAGAAAGAAAGAAAGAAAGAAAGAAAGAAAGAAAGAAAGAAAGAAGCAGTGAGATGGAATAGAACATTGCTCTCAGGGTCAAGACTTTGTATTTCTAGTCTTCATATGCCTTTATTTAATTTTGAGTGAACCATTGAATGGCTGTTCCTCATCTGTAAAATGAAAATTGACTTAATGCCTTTGATTTAATGTATTTATTTTTGTCTCATTCCAAATCTTTCACAAATCACTTAGCCTGATCTCATCTAAGATTTACAAAAATTCTATAAGAAACTTGAGGTTCAGAATAGTGGTGATCCCTCCACCTCCCCACCCAGTTTGTTATACAAATTTTAAGAACCTTCAGACTACAAAGCCAGTATCTCTTCCTACTGTATTCTACTGCCCTATTTTATGTAAATGAAGGATTTTATAAATTGTAAAATAACATGCTTGATACTAATTTTTATAATTAATATGTCATGCAAAAGTAGATTGGTAATACTTTCATCAAAAAAAGGCTGCAAAGAAAGAATAATTATGGAATTGATTTGAAGGAGTTAAACTAGTTTATGTGAAAACCACATGCATTCTTAATTTTTTTTTTTAAATCCCGGAACAAATGTTTAACTGATGGAAGAATATGCTGCTTCTCTGTGCTTTGATGGATTCCTTATTATGTAACATGAAATGATAAATGTTTGAACAGCTGCAATTATAAAGTTAAGGAACCATACAACACATACACACACTTTTTTTCCCCTCAAGTGTTGTAGATTGGAACTGTGCCACAGAAAAGAATCCATGGGTGACAAAATACATTTTCATTAATTTTGCTGAATCCCTTGCATGGGATATCTTTCTCTGTGGGAGGTTTACCTCAACAGTGGAAAGAAAAGAAAAAAAATGTGAACCAACCTGCTTTCTTAATTTATTGTCTTGGAATAGTTTCTGAGATATTGTTCTCTTTCAAATACAAGCTAAATATTTTTGCAACAATTGAGGACTAAGGGGAAGAAGTTGGGGGTGGGTACTCAGCTGTAGCCTTGGCCATTGAATAAATCTTTAGTTTTCATTTTATCTTTGTATACTTAAGAAACCTGAATAGAAGGAGTTGTTATTTCTTATTTATTTTAAGCACATGTGCTCTAAATATACACTATTATGCAGGTGAGTCTGTGTGTCTACTTAAGCCATATGCAGTCATTGTAAATCCTTTTATTGGTTATATATTTGAAATCAGAGAACACAATTCTCTGTTGGTGTTCTGGGAAGTGACATGAAAACTTACAGTGGACTAAACTTCCCTGTTGTCTGCTAGAAATGAATGAATGGGCCTGAATCTGCCCTTTGCTATTTACTGAGATATGGATAGATCATACAATGTCAGATAGAGTAGAATCCAGAGAATCCTGGACTGTCAGATTTGAAAGGGACCTTAGAGCTCATCAGCACAATTTTATTGCTCAGGAAAACAGAGCCACTACAGGTATTATGTAAATAGGGATTTATATGGGAATTAGACCTTATGCAAATTAAGTAGGAACTGAGGAAGGGAGGGTCTAAAGGGGAGTTAGAAAAGCTGAGTAAAGGTCACTGAACAGTCTGCTTTAAGCACTGACGTGAGTGGACAAACAGGAGCTTTCATGAAAATCCAAGAAATCCAAAGACTACATAAAATACTAACAATTGTGATTTATTGAAAGCTTACTATAGATCAGGCACTATGTTAAGTACTTCACATCTTGTATCAGTGATTGTCTCCTTGTTTTAAAATTATTTACATAAAAGTGAATATGAAAATGTATATGCATAGAAATTGAGTAGGAAATATAAACAACTCTGTAAGAAAAGCCACTTTGTCATCAGCACAAGTATCTTAGCAATAAATAGTTTAGGTAGAGTATTCAGTCTGGTTTTCAACTTTCCTTTTGAGGTTATAAGAATTTCTTTGGGAAATTAAGTGGAAAAGGCAATGTATGAGCCTTGGGAGATATAGAAAACTCCATAATCTGGCATCTGGCAGATCTGTAAAATAAGCCAAATATTGGATATCTGGTAAATATCATGTGTGTGTGTGTGTGTGTGTGTGTGTGTGTGTGTGTGTGTGTGTGTGTGTATGTGTATGTGTGTGTATAATCAGAGGTGGGAATGATTTGGTTTGTTTTTCTTCTAAGCTCCCATGGCCAACTTGCAGCTCTCAGGAAATTTCAGTATGGTGGGGTGAATGTCCTCAGTTGACAACAGTGCCTAGAATCATGAGCGAGGACCTTATCAGCATTTGGTCCAGGTTGATAAGAATCTGAGCCAGGCTCATCAAAGCAGAAAGTATCTTAGTGACAACAGCAGTAAGTATGTCTGCTTCTTGGGCCACATTGCTTAAATCTAACTGAATTTTCTTTATGTCTGTCATGTAGGCAGAAAATTATCAACCTGGACCCAAAAAATAAACCATACCTTAATTAAAAAATACTTTATTGCTAAAAATGTTAACAATTATCTGAGCCTTCAGCAAGTCCTAATCTTTTTGCTGGTGAAAGGTCTTGCTCAATGTTGATGGTCACTTGCTGATCAGGATGGTGGTTGCTGAAGGTTGATGTGGCCCTAGCAATGTCTTACAACTAGACAACAGTGAAGTTTGCCACACCCATTGACTCTTTCTTTCACAAAAGATTTCTCTGTAGTATGTGATGCTATTTGATAGCATTTTATCCCCAGCATACTTTTTTCAAAATTGAGATCAGTCTTCTTAAACCCTGCCACTGATTTATCAACTAAGTTTATGTACTATTCGAAATCCTTTGTTGTTATGTCAACAATGTTCACAGCTTCTTCACCAGGAGTAGATTCCGTCTCAAGAAACCACTTTCTTTGATCATTCATAGGAAGAAGCTCTTCATTTGTTGAAGTTTTATCATGAGATTGTAGAAATGCAGTCACATTTTCAGGCTTCACTTCTAATTTTAGTTCTCTTGCTATTTCCACCATATTTTTAGGTACTTCCTCCACTGAACTCTTGAACCGCTCATAGTCACCCATGAGGGTTGGAATCAACTTATTCTGAACTCATGTTAGTGTTGATATTTTGACTGCCTCCCATGAATCATGAATGTTCTTAAAGCCATCTGAAATGGTGAATTCTTTCAAGAAGGTTTTTAATTTATTTTTCCAAGATTTATCCTAGGACACACCATCTATGGCAGTTATACCTCTATAAAATGTACTTATTAAGAAATAAACCTTAAAAGTCTAAATTACTCATTTTTTCTAGGGGCTGCAGAATGGATGTTTTGTCAGTAAGCAGAAAAACAGCATTAATCTCCTTGCACATCTCCATCAGAGCTCTTAGGTGACTAAGAGCAATGTCAATGAGCAATAATATATTACAAGGAATTTTTTTCTTCTGAGGAGTAAGTTTTAACAGTGGGCATAAAATACTCAGTAAACAGTGCTGTAAGCAGATGTGTTGTTACCCAGGCTTTGTTGTTCCTTTTATAGAGTGTAGGCAGTGTAGGTTTCTCATAATTCTTAAGGCCTCTGGATTTTTGGAATGGTAAATGAGCATTGACTTCAACCTAAAGCTGCCATCTGCATTAGCCTCGAATGAAAGAGCCTACCGTTTGAAGCTTTGAAGCCAGGCATTGACTTTCCCTTTCTAGCTATAAAAGTCCTAGATGTCATCTTCCTCCAATAGAACGTTGTTTTGTCTACTTTGAAAATCTGTTGTTTAGTGCAGGCATCTTAATCAATTATCTCAGCTAGATCTTCTGGATAACTTGCTGCAGCTTCTCTCTCAGCACTTGTTCCTTCACTTTGCACTTTTATGTTACAGAGATGGCTTCTTTCCTTAAACTTCAGGAACCATCCTTGCTAGCTTCCAGCTTTTCTTTTGTTTTGCAGCTTTTTCACATCTCTCAGTCTTCATAGAATTGAAGTGTGTTAGTGTCGTGCTCTGGATTAGCCTTTGGTTTAAGGGACTGTTGTGACTAGTTTGATCTACACAGACCACTGAAATGTTCTCCATATCCGCAAAAAGGCTGTTTTGCTTTTTTAAAAAATCATCTGTGTGTTCACTGGACTAGCACTTTTAATTTCCATCAAGAATTTTCCCTTTAATTTCACAACTTGGCTGTTGGGTTCAAGAGGGCTAGCTTTTGGCCTATCTCCGCTTTCAACATGCCTTTCTCACTAAGCTTAATCATTTCTATAATAGCTTTGATTTAAAGTGAAAGACATGCGACTCTTTCTCTCACTTGAACACTTGCATGTCATTGTAGGGTTATTAATTGACATAATCTCAATATTGTTATGACTCAAGGAATAGAGAGGCCCAAGGAGAAGGGGGAGAGACAGGCTTGTCAGTGGAGCAGTCAAAGCACTCACAACATCTTTTGATTAAATTCAACGTCTTATATGTGCATGTTTCCTGGTGCTCCAAAACAATACAGTCATAACATCAATGATCACTGATCACAAATCACCATAACAGATATAATGATAATGAAAAAGTTTGTGATATTTCTAGAATTACCAAAATGTGATACAGAAAGACAAAGTGAGCACATTCTGTGTGTGTGCACCAAAAATGGCACCCATAGATTTATTCCACACACCATTGCCACAAACCTTCAGTTTGTATTAATAAAAGATGTAGTATCTGCCAAATGCAAGGAGAATACATGAAGTCTTTTTGTACTGCCAAAAACTCTGCAAGATTTTTCAAAAATTCAAAGTAAGCTTTAAAATGTACAATTTTTAATTTTTATTTTTGTTAATGTGAACTTCCTTGAGTAGGCTCAGATTTGTCATTATAAGAGTATTTTTGTTTTGGTTTTATTCCAACATTGAAATTAAACTATGTTTCCTGAGTGAATACCAGCTGCTATGAGGGGATTTGTGATCTGAAAGTACCACAGAAAGCAAAGAACAGAAAATGCAAACAGGGTGATTAATGTCCGTTGGATGAGCCATATAATGCTTACTGTGAAAATACTTGAAAATTAGACATCCTCAAAACTATGAGAAGATAATAAAAGTGCCATCTCAATATGTACTTGGGGGTAAAGGTAAGAGCAGACTCCAGAATGATCATGAACCAATACTAAATTAATAAGTAGGAAGGCAATTGCTTAGCCTATAGCCTCACCTGTAATGAAGGCACTAGTGAGTAGCTTTAAGTTTTACTTTACTGTAACTGACAGCTATAAGGGAGGTCACATGCCAATGTTTGCTCATTCTAATCTGTTATTTCTTTCCCACTATCACCATGGCAAGCTATCCTCTCGGAAAATCATGGATGGATCATTTTAACCATCCTATTTTAACTATCACCCTAGTCATAGTTAAATATCGATTTAAATATTTTACAAAACTCAAGAGACCTAGATGTTGACTACTAATGATATGTTACTAATTATATCTTTTGGAGAAATCTTGCTGTTGAAACTAGGACTAAGTAAACTTATATGAACTTGAGAAAGCCATGCCAAACAAGGCTAATAAGCAATGGGTTTTGTTCCACAGACTATTTTTCACAGAAGCCTTTTTAAAGGACAAGTTGTTGGATAGCATATGGTTGCTGTTATGGTATTGACCTCAAAGGTTAATTATGCATTGTAAGTATTTATTATACACCTTTAATAGTTTTTTACACATGTGAAACATTTAAGAATTTTCAAAGGGCTTTCACATCGACTGCTAATTATATTGTGAAGCCTTGAATAATATGCAGTGTTTCAATCGTATTTTTTTCATCACAGCATAATGCTCCACATATATAAATACTCTGTAAAAGTATATTGAATGAATTAATGAATTTGATTCACATAACAAACTGTGTGAGCCCTATAGGCAAGTGTTGTTACACTATTTTATATATCTAGAAACAGTTTTAGTGATTTGCCAGAGTGTCTTAACCAGCTGATGTGGGGGAAAAGACAAGATCTATATTTGCTGATGTTTTAGCCTTTAGTAAAGTATAGATAAAATTCTGAGAAGAAAATAGGAAGAGAAATAGCCAATAAAATTCTGCAGAGAGGGAACTTTTAAAGAACAGATACATTTATTTGAACACTATTATGATACTTGTAAGAACTGATCAACAAAATAAATGTCTTATGTGGACAGGCAGAAGCTAAAATCAGGATTTATTTTTTCAGTTCTTAGATTTTTACTATTTGTACACTGTTATGTAACTTAGGTTTTTGCATTTTTGTTTTTGTCTACAGGGACTACCACCACTAACATTAATAGTGTTCACTTCAAGGTTATCTTTACCTTTTAAGGCTTAAGGAAGATAGTAATTGAATTTTTTAAAGCCCTTTTATGTCTTATATGCAGTAATATTTGAACTGAGTCTTAAAAGATAAATGGGTTGAGTGCCAGTTTTAGAATTGGGTAACGAGTGTTTCAAATTGAGGAAACCATATAAGCAAAGTCCTGAGGTGAGAAACTGCTGAGGAAACACTTGGGGGATAGGTTTGGTTGGTGCATGAAATGCATAAAAAGGAGAGGTTTCACATTGGGAGCAGATTATGAAGCACCTTGAATACCAAATAGAGCATGTTGTCCCATGGGCGGGGATGGGGGAGGGTCATTGATGGTTATTCAGTAGGAGAGTTGCAGTATAGGTCACTAAATATGTTTTCTTTTAAAAATAATAATGAGGGCTTAGCCAGATCTTTTCTTTTAGTATGATCACTCTGGAGGTAATGAAATAAGAGTGGAGTATATGTATGTGTGTATGTGTTGGAATATAGGACTAGAGTAAGAAATTAGGACCATGTCACCATCTGAGAGATGTTATTTCAACAGCCCAATTAAAATGAAAAATGTAAGCAGCATCCACTGCTTACTAGGTATATAACCCAGGACAAGTTACTTCTCTCTAGGCCTCATTTTCTTCATTTTTATCCTATAAATTGTTGTTAGAATTAAATAAGAGATAGTATATACTACAATAATTAGCACCATGCCAAATGCATCAAAGGTACTCAGTAAGTGTTTATAATTAATATATCAAGCCAATTAAGATGTATTATTCTATTTTGGAGGAAAGAGAATTTAAAAATTATTTTATATTACTTATTTATTAACAAATAAATATTTTATATACTTATGAGGTGCAATGATGTTTTGACATATGTATATATCATGGTATAGTTAAATCAAGCTAATTAACATATCTATCACCTCATATACTATCCATTTTTTTGTGGTGAGAACATTTAAAATATTTCCTAGCAATGTTTAGATAAACAATACATTGTTATTAAATATAGTCATTATTCTATACAATATTTATCCAGGATTTATTCCTGTCATGAATATGTCTCAGGAAAATATTATTGTATTTTCTCAATGAAACACTCACAGCTGAGAAATTCTGTTTGACAAAGGTAATGATGAACATCAACAGTGTCTTTCTCAAGACTATCCTCGTGGCCTCTCTTAACTTAGAAACCATTGCTGAGAGGGCCTATAGCAAGGGGATCATGTTGTCACCTGGAGCTTCTGCTATTTGGCACCCTACAACCAGAAAGACAAGAAAGAAGACTCTGCCATGCTTGAGAAGCCAAGCATGAGCTCTGTGTGTTTGTTCTCCTCCCGGAGTGAGTCAAGCAGGATGTTTCACTCATCTTGGAGTGTTTGCTAAACACTTGGCCCTCATTTATTGTCTTGCATTTCATGGACTTGACCTGCATATAGTATGGAATGATGGCACTATTCTTTATTATTTACTGCATTTTTTTTCTCCCTTAAATGGTAGAGGCTTTATTATGATAGAGATAAAATAGGAACTCTGCCATATTTCAATGACTGGAAAGGGTAAAACTGGAACAACTATGCAGTAGAAGCAAAGAAGTTCTATTCTACCTTTGGAATTGTTTTTTTCTCAGTAGTATCCAAGGATGATTATAATGCTGGTCCCAGAATGTGCAATAGATGCAACAGATGCACATGGTATTGAAAGTTAATAGCTATTTATGCTGTTGTCCTTCAAAAACCTAAGCAACTAAGCACCCATTATTGTATTAAAAGATAGAACATTCACATAAATAACATTATTTAATCCCAAATGTTTACTGAATATTAGCCACATACCAGATCACCTACAGTGTTGTTGGAATTCAAACATGACTATGCAATAATTCCTTCCCTCACAGTATTCCAAATCCAGAGATATGCCTTTAATGAATAAGCTTGATGACTAGCAATAACTAAGTTATCCTTCTTATTTTTAATTAGTGATTTATAGTTAAAACAGGCTGCATATTAATTTCATTCCACTTTGTCAAAGAAGACTCAGAAGTCATTTAAAATGTATTTTTGGATGTTTTCTGCTTCTTTGGGGACACTCTTATCTTTTACACTCCTGGAAAGATAGAACATCTGTGTTTTCTTCTCTAAAAATATTCAATTTGGTGATTTCCCCTCAGTGCTACACAGGTGGATACAGTCTGCCATTTAGTTGGATGCTCTCATTTAGACTGGCATTGTTGATCCCCGAGATTTCTTGAATGGAGAAATGAAGGAGGTGAGCAAACACTAATGCTGAAGAATCTCCACATGCTATATAGTCTATGTCCACTTATGAACTGAATGATTGAAGGGTTACAAAAATGGTTTCTTTGATCTCAGGTTTATTTATTTGGCTGTCATGAGATGCAAATCCAATGACGTTTGCATACACCTTTGTGGTTGGAAGAATGTTGTTTGGGAAAGCTAATGCATTCTTTTTAATAAAGTTTGGTCATCTGAGCCCCTTTATTATGAAATACAGTAAACATTCCTGCGTTATTTATGTCAAATTCTTATCAGAGACATGAAAAGTTATAGGTTAGGAAAGAGGGAAAAAAACACTGAAATCTCTACATTCAATATACAATATTGTGTTAAAATAATCATTTGAACTATTCAGTATCAGCCAGTACTAAGAAAGAGGCAAAAATTTCCCCTTTTTAATGTGTATTCTTGGGATTCATGGGGGGACCACTGAGTCTGTGATTGGAGATGACAGTTTCAGATAAGTATTTTCATGCTGTAATTTCCCAGAGTCACCACAGAGATATAAGAAAGTAAAATTCTATTCTGCTTATGATGTGTATTAAAATTCTAGGGTGGAATCTACCCAATATTCACACCTGAGCATTTGATTGGAATGTGTCTAACTTCCTAAGAAAAATCCTCTGAAGATTGTTGCAGTAATATCATTTGATTCTTTCATTTAAGAAGTTTGTCTCATTCTGATTTCTACCATGAAGTGGAAGGGAAATTAGATCTAAGTATGCTTCAGTAACTAGCTATAATAAATTCATAGTCCAATTAAATTAATCCAGAAGATTAATATTTGCTTTTTATAAAAACCCAAAAGACTTTGTTAAGTGAAGCTCAACATTTTGTCTAATCTCAATCTGTTATTGACACCATCTAGACAAATTTTCTAACTGTTAAGTTACTACTAGTCAATGTACTGGTATGAATTTATTACCTGGAAATGTCACATTTGATATTTATACACATATAGGTTTCTAAGTAACCAAGGCCCAAATGGTTCACTGGCAACATCAGGACATTTCTCTTAAATTGGAGATAATAGTTACTCTCTAATTCAAGAGTCAATTGGGTCAGTATGGATGGAGCAGACATGAGAAGGTATTTTTATGAAAATTGCCAGAATCTAGTTTATTTATATTCTTGGTAGAATGCTAGAATTTCTTACCAACTTTTTTGGACAGTAAATCCATTACAGCAATTAACCTATTTGCATGGACTTAAAAAAAGGATCTCTGATTATTTGTCATTGGTTTAAGTATCTCTGAATGTATTAGATACCCATTTAACCATATAACAAGAGAGAAAATTCATTAAAACATCTTAAATGCATTGCTTATATATCTTTGTCCGACCTCAGCTGTCAAAAAGCCATGATGACAATTTGATTTCAAGTGTGTCTAATCCAGTAAAGTGGCAAAAATCCTTTCAGAACAAGTGGATTGCTTCTTCCTTGTTCTGCTACCCATGGTACACACAAGAGTCATCTCTTTAGATGAGATGGCTACATTAGTAATATCTTGTTCTTTTTTTCCACCCCTTAGGCTGAATTCGAGTATTTTCTGTTTAAGACAGGTTATAGACATTTCTAGTATCTGGAAAAGCCTTGTTGATTTCCCCTCAGTCTTATACAGATGAATACAGTCTGACATTTAGTTGGATGCTCTTATTTAGGCTGGCATCGTTGATCCCGAGATTTCTTAAATGGAGAAATGAAGGAGGCAAGCACGCACTCACGCTGAAGAATCTCCACATGCTATAGATCTATATCCACTTATGAACTGAATATTTGAGAGACTCTACCTTGTCTTTTCCCCCTATCCCATTTTGTTTCTGTACAGACTAAGTCTACTGCTAAAGGCTAATGGGACAATAGAAGCAGTCACCAAAAAACTACTAGAAATATTTTTTACCAGGGCCAAAAGACCCTTTGATGGAAAAATGGAGCTTTCCCTGTGGATTTATCCAAACAGCATTTCCCCTGAAACAAGTTGTTGCACTTTCTTTCCCATTGGGTTACTTCCTTACCTACTTCCACTATAAAGCACTAGCTTCAATGAAATTTTCCTGATGAATTTAACACTCAGGAGAGTCATTTCTTTAAAAAAGAGAGCAAACATATGTGTGGACAATATATTAAGACTAATGTAAACTTTTTTCTCTTGCTCAAGTATACTATTAAAAAGCACTTAATCTCCTGAATAACACGTTAGGCTGATTTGCCACTCATAAGAGAGAATTAGCAGAAGGAGCTTTGATGGCCACAACCCAGATTTAGTTTCAGAAAGAGACTGATGACCTTTAGAGAACCATGAATGAACTCCTTGATGTGCATGTTATTTTATAGGACACTCAATTATATCAGACAACTAGTAGTATTTTAAAAAAATCATGATTTACTAAAATCAACACCTCATATGATAATAATGATAGTTATTGATAAAATATGTTGACCCATTATGTGCTGAAATCAGATTAGGTGCTCTAACATGAATTTTTATTAGAATTTTTCTTTCAATTATAATGCCAATCTTTTGAGGTAAATGTGTTATCTATCTTTCCATTTTAAAGATCAAAAAGGTGGGAGGTCAAATCAACTAGTAATAACAATAATGAACACTTGTCCAATGCTTATTATTTGCCAGGGCATGTTTTAAGAATCCAATTATATTAACCCATTTAATCTGCAATAAAATCTACTGAGTAGGTATTATTATTTAATATTAGTCCAAATTTTAAGATGAGGAGATAGAGAGGCACAAGAGAGGTTAAGCAATTGCTCAAAGTCTCAGCTAATAAGCAGTTGAGTTGGGCCTAAAATGCTGATTGACAGGTTCCTCAGGCTGTTCTCTTACCACTACATCCCACTGCCTCTGCCTCTCTACATAATCAATTAATCACCCAGTGATTATGGGTAATTGATTACCCAATAACTGGCTAGTGGCAGTGATGGGCCTTAATTTCAAGTCTGTGCCTTTAATTTCTATGGTTTACTCTATTTCCTCTCATTTACTAAGCACAAAAGTGGTGTGCTTAGTGAAAAGCCCTGTGGTTTTTGTTGCACATGCAGGTGGGAGAGAAGTATATAGAGTTAATCCTTGACCTTAGGGATTTTACTGTGTGGCAGAGAATCTGCTTTCTGTCTAATAAAGGGCTTATTCACCCAACTGACACCAGAATGACTTCTCCATGCAATCATTTTGAGGTCATTAGGGATATCTCCATGACTCTCATAATTTTGACTCCTGTACTTCTTAGGATTCATGTAACTTTCAATATTAAATGAACAATGAAATCTCCAACTGCATACATTTCTAGAGGTTCTTTCCTATAAGAACCATTATAATTAACAAGATGTATGCTATTACTGAAAGTTTCCCTTCACTAAAAAGAGGCAAATGGCTGAATCAGTGACTGGCAGTGAAAAGAACAAACCTTCCGTCAGGAGTAATATTAGCTTTAAGGTGCTCAGCTCCATCCTTTTCTAGGGGAGAAAATGATGGTATGATATGCAGGAATTAGTGACAAGTTCAAATTTTAATTCAGAAGTTTTATGGTCCTTAAATATTCTCTGTAAACCAAATGCAATGTCCTGAAGGAAAAATAATTTTTTTCTGAAGACATGAAATAATAAAAAAGTGGAGAGGGAAATATTTTTGAGATAATAAGATCCTAAAGGTTTTGCAAAGCTTATGACTGATAAGACTTTAAGTGCTATGGTAGAAATGACACTAAACTAGAAATTGCCTGCTCAAGCTCCAGTTCTTAGAGAAATCTTAAGATTCATTATTATGGATAAAATATTGTCATATTTAGTAAACTTCATTTTTATTAAAGAAAGTGACATTTTTCACAGTCTCTCTTTCCTTAGTTCACAGCAAACTCTTCCTTTTATGAGCTCCTAAAGTTCACACCATTCACCTAAACCGTCATCTATTATGATGTTATATACTGTCAAATATTATTATTTACTGGGATATGTATTACCATGACACTGAATTCAACTTCACTGTAAACTATTTAAGGGTAGGGTTTCTTTACAGTCCCTGTTCCTTGCCCAAAGTGGGTACTCTGTAATTGTTGATGGATTGAGATTAGGGCTCTGTTAGAAAATTATTCTTATAAAATTAATGCTTTCCAAACATATCAATGGAATTCAAGCTTACTGTTTATTGACTGATAATAATGACTGTATTAAACTAGACCTAACTTTACACAAATAGTTGGGGCTAATTATAGAAATGTAACTGTGATTATGAATACCATTACTGATTGTCAGTTAACACAAGCTTATTCTTTGTATAATCACAGTAGCCCTTTCTCTTAAGGACAGTGTTTTTGGGGATTGGTATTTTCCATAAACAATGTATTTACATTGGTAATCATATGGTAAAGAGCTATTAATTTTTTTTTATTATTTCTCATAAAAATGGAAGATAGAAACTAGCCCTTCTGGATTCATGTGGCCAAAAACAATTGTAACTCCAAACCTGTTTCTCCTGGGAGGTTTACTTTCTCATCACACCTTGAACTGAGCAAGAGTATTTTTAACCTAACTCTTGGAATTTGGGGGATTATAGATCAATATAACATGGAGATTTTAGTTACATACTAGAACTGTGGAGAGAGTACTATACTGAGTCTGAAGATCTGATTAGAAGCCCAGGCACTATTGACAGCTTTCTGTGTGACATTGGGTAAAAAATATCTGTATAATAATCTCTTCCAACAATATCATGCTGTGATTCCTCAAGACACAAGTTGCATTCTTAACTTCTCCTTTGGTTCCAAGTCTGCTATTTCTCTGTCATCCTGGGACATTACATTGCTATCTAAGAGTTCCTCACCCTAGAATGAAAATTTCAAGTTCATAAAGAAAACAATCTAAGGTTGAAATAGCCTTTTGTGCTATAAAGAGCTGGAGAGTCTCAAGAGATATATAGTGACTGTGCAATAAATGGTCTTGGCAGTTTAGGTGTCAGAGAGTTAATTAGGTCAAAGTGGGTGATTTTGTTTGGTTTTGGTGGTATTTACCTATTTTTCCCTTGTGCAATTTTATTTGCTTTGGAAAAGTTCTTCTTAATAAATGTACTCAAGTCAGAAATAGACTGTCCTAATCCTGCCTCCACTGCTTAATAATCTGTTATATTGGTAACACACATGTTCTCTTTGAGCTTTAGTTTCCCATTTCTAAAGTAAGAATAATAATACCTAGTTAACAGAATCTTATTGAATATTAAATGAGCACTTAGCTAAGAATATTTATATCCTACTTAATATTTTCAAATTCAAGGTATGATGATGATAACGACACTTTGCAGAGAATAAACAAAACATTTGAGGGGAATATCATAACTCATTCAGGTGTTTATCCTTAAATAGGTGATTGTACAGTACTCCAAATAAAATGTTAGCAGTTTTGAAATTAAGATAGTTTCAAAATTTTATGGACTTATTTTAAACTTGGATTTAGTTAAAAGTTTTAAAACTTTTAACTACGATTTGCCTTAACAGGAAGGAATTATCCACCCAAATATAACCTATTTGCTTTGCAAAAAATCAATAATACTGTTACAACTTCTCCCACTATCACTATAAAGATAATACTTGTATTTTTGATCATTACACTGGCATGATATTTCAAGAATGCTCATCCCCCCCCAAACTTATTAAAATGAATGAAATCTTTGTTTTTTTCTAAAAATGTGGCTGTTGTATAGTGAGAAATGTTTGTTACCTGTATCTTTTCTTGGGAATGTTGCAAAGTGGTGTAAAACAATTATTCTTTCCACGCAAAGGATACCAAGAGTGACTCAGGACAAATGTATACCTATTGAGTTGGGAAAAGTAGGGAAGAAATCTAAGTATATATGGGACGAGAGCTTTCTCTCCTATTTGGGCTGAAACTGCTTTGACTTCAAAGGGAGAATCAAGCCCAGTGAAAACATGGCTCTTAACAGAAACTTAAATCAGAAATGTAAAGAGTTCCACTAGATTTTTCATCACCTTCTCAGAAATCTCATCATTTTATGCAATTAAGGTTGAGCCATAAAACTCTGGGACTAATATTTTCACCACTTAACTTGTTCAAATTTTAATTCTTTTGAGCCATACACAGCAGAAGAGAGCATGAGTCAGTTTCTTGCTTGGGTACTCCAAGCAGATCATATATTCCAAGGATTTAGAAGCCTGTCTTCATGAGCAACTTTAACTACTGATATGTGTGACTTCAGGTTCAAGACTCCAGAGGAGTAAATAATGCAAAAATAACTAAAGATATTAGAGACATTGATTAAGGAATTAGGTATTTCAGCTTTATTCTGAAGGATTAATATCTATATGCTCTGTATAATGAAGTTCAATTTTCAGAGTACAACTCTAGGTTCAGTTCTAAAAATTTTGCTACTCCTTTCTTGCTACTGACCTAATGTTTCTGAATCTGTCAGTCCTTTGGGGCAGCAGTCATCAACCTTTTTGGCACCAGGGACCAGTTTCATGGAAGACAATTTTTCCATTGGCTGGAATGAGGGAGATGGTTTCAGGGTGATTCAAGCACACTGCATTTATTAAACCTCTCTACTAATGAAAATCTGTATTTGCAGCCACTCGCCAGCACTAGCATGATGGCCTCAGCTCCACCTCAGGTCATCAGGCATTAGATTCTCATAAGAAGGGCACAACCTAGATTCCTCGCATGTGCAGTTTACAGTAGAGTTAAGGCTCCTGTGAGAATCTAATGCCACTGCTGATCTGACCAAATGGAGCTTATGCAGTGATGGGAGCAATGTGGAGAGGCTGTAAATACAGATGAAGCTTTGCTGGCTCATCTACTCTCTCCTCCTGCTATGTGGCCAGTTTCTAACAGGCCACTGACTGGTAATGGTCAGTGGACTGGGGTTTAGGGACAGCAGCTTTGGGGTATGGATTACAACTGCAGGAATATCTTTCTAAAATCAGATAACTTTAGAGAAACTCACATGTTAACAAAACCCTAGAATTTTCCTAACACTTTATAATTTACATTTACATTTATTTAATTTTAAACCAAGAAGACAAATATTTCTAATCAATAATCTTGATATCATAGAAATAGCCTTTTGGACTTTGTTTTTCAGCAGCTAAATGCTTTTCTAGACTTCTTTTTAAATTTGTCAAATCTACATACCTGTGGGCATGGTTTCTCCTGATAATTCTGCTACTCAGGCTCATGAACAGACTAAATTTCCTGGGCTAAACATACAAGGGGCCCACAGGAGATGCAGCACTGAAGTCCCAGGTTACCTACTAAAGATAGTAGGTTCTCTAAGAAGCACTATGAGATGTTTATTTTTTCAACACACATAAATGTACCCCCCCACACACTTTTATAGTAAATTTATAATAAGCAGTTAACTTTTAAGGAAAGAAATAATATAAATGATGTATTTCCATCACTTAAAGCTAGGCACTATTTTGATTTTGATCTACATCTTTGCAGTCATCTTTTTAAAAATATGACATCCTGTCACCTGGATTTGTCACTAATAGTCTATTTTGAATATTTCATATCTTTGATTTTTCTTTCAAGCTAAAATTTATAAAATGTGGTTGAAGTTTGATAGAACACTCAGAGAAGGTCTACCTCGGAGCTAAGGACAAACATAGTTTAGCTGTTTGGCACTATTGAGCAGAAGGTAGATGACACTTGTCCAAAGAATTCTTAAGGAAGGTAGTCTATCCTGGATCACTCTGTCATAATTCCTGTGACAGCTATGCTTCATGACATGATGAAGCCTTACTTTTCTTTACTACAAGAGACCATGGATGACCTATTTAATTCTCTTAATTCTCTATAATATATTTATAAAATGATCTCTCTCGCTCTCTCTTTATCTATCTATACATTTCCTCAGACAAATCTCTCTGGGACCTCAGTTTCTCCATCTATAAAATGAATATGTCGGCCAGATATTTTAAGAAGCATTACCCAACCCTCATATTTCCTCATATTTCTAAACCAATTTTCTAGACTGTCCTTTAAATACAAACAACCTAATTTTTATCATTAGAATTTATCATTCATACTTTTTAAACATTATAGTCTTTGTTCAATTAATTTCCTAGTAGTCATTGCCAGGCCTCCAGTTTTACAAATGTAGCTGCTGCTTTAAGACTTTCAAACAGTCTCAAATTTAATGCAAAACCTCAAACTATGTCATATATTAATTTATTCTGTTTTCTTCAACACTAGATTCTTAGACACCAGTGTGTGGCCAAGTGACCTATTTCTAATCTTCTCAGCCCCATTTCTAATGCGGCTCTAGTTATGATTTGGCTTTGCTCAATTCACTGCTAGAGTAGCTTCCAAACATTTTAAGACTGCAAACTCCAATCAGACCTCCATCTTAATTCTCCTAAAAGTACAAAAAGGATCAAATACATAATAAGCTATAACACTACCAGAATTGGAAATGACTTTAAAGTTGATTTTCCTTAATCCTTTCATTGGACAGTTTACAGGAGGAAGCTAGAACCCCAGAAGAAGAGATTTGCTTAGATTTGTGAAGGAAACTTAGTCAATGCTAAAACTGACTTCCAGGTCTCCCAATTCCCACCTTTGTTGTCTTTCAGCAATATTTTGTTGCCTTTTTGATGTTGATTTGTAAAAGCTTATCTTCTGAAAAGTACCCAGAAATTTTCCTTTATTTAGCACTAAATGAAATGGTGTTAGGCAATCATGTTGCTATTTTCCATCCTCCTGACCTTTAGATTTTTGCTAAGTGATTTCTTGGAAGTGAATCCTAACACATCAAATACATTTTTTCCAAAAGTCATTAACTTGTTCTACCTTCTGAATTTATCACGACTCACAGGTGTAAAAGCCCCTTGAGGAATTGCTAAATGTCTCAGACATTTCAAAGATGTTCTGGGTCAAATTACCATTTAGAAAGAGGACACTTAAATTAGAGGTGAATAAGAGTTGAAAATCAACTGATTTACTCCCTGGAGGAAACAAGAATGTCTCAATTATATGCAGTATCAGGTCAGGCTTCTCTGGAGATTTTACAGTGATGTATGATTCCACTGCCCCTGAAAAACCAAGCCTTTATGGATGACCTAATTTAGTTATAAAAATAATTGCTATAAAGGGCAATATCCACCTTACCTTGGACTAGAACGTAGGCCTTTTAAAATTCATTAGTGCATTTGATTCACTTAGCAGACTGCTTACCTATTATTGAGTCTTGATTCCTCTGTTTCCTTTATTTTTTTTTCCTGCTTCAAAAGTGTTCAACTTCTGAGACCACAAAATCTTTCTTAATCAGAAATGCTAACTCTTACTCAGGAAATCTTACAAATCTTACAGCACTTAATCCCTCTCTTGTGCTGCTTAGGTTTTATTATAAGTGATAATGAATTATGCTTCTTTCTTTTCTCCCCTATTATTCTATAAGCAACTTTATGCAAGAACCTGGGTGCATTCTTTATCCCTAAAAGCCAACATACATCTTGGAGTATAATGGGAGTTCAACAGATGCTTGAACTTACTGAGCAAAAGCTGATATGTGGTTTTTCTCTCCATTCACTGTGCCACACAAAGAAATGCTTAGGTATGTATGGATTAAATGTAATTATAAAAATAAATGTTTTCTTAAAATCTATGCCAAAAGATTCAAAATTCTTCTGTTTGTGTACAAAGGAATAAAAGTTATCAGTTTCAAGTTGGAGGCTAAAAATGATAATCAGCTGATTTTGTATGTGAGGAAAACAAAAATTCATAAACCATGTAAACCACCCAACCGAAACACAAACAGGAGTGAGCTATTAGGTATTTACAGTAGACTTAACATTCATTTCTTTAAATGAGGAACTAATGCTAGGTCAGTTCCCAAAAAGTGATAATTTACCAGCAAATAGTCACGTGTGTCTGCATGGCAACAGGCTTGGCAGTGCTTAGAAGAGGGACCAAACAAAGAGAAATGAATGTATTACTCAAAGTGCCAAGTCCAACCTATTCATTTGATTTAATCAATCTCATGGTACGTTGGACTTCCTCAACAAATAAAGGCACAAAAGCTGAGTTAGGTCAACCATCCTTCTTGGTTTTTGTTTTGGGGGATTTATTCTGCTCACATGCAAAAGAATGTAAAGTTGGCTTTTTCAACTTGTATTAAGACATTTAACAATGTGACTCAAATTCATAAGACATCAGCTGAAACCATAAGCTTTAAAGTGAACCCTGAAGGAATTTAAAAAAAGGCTGCATCCTCAAAGGATCACCTATATTACAGGTGCAATTTTACATCTGCCAACAAAATGCCTACTGAACTAGGAACTGAAACAATGCAGCCATGGGAATGATTATCTACCATATTTTTTTAAAACCATAAATTTTGTGTGTGGGTTTAGGAGAACATCAAAGTGAAGAATAAATGAACTACAGCATAAGTTTCACATCATCAAAGACTTATCATTGGAAGATATTCAAAATATCACTGTCTAACATCTCTCTTGTTTCACAAGTACCCTTCCAATTGATTTCAGCCTCCCCTTGCACAACTATAAGGGCAGGGAACTAATTCATTACCTCCTAGGGCAGCCTATGGTATCTCTAAGTGAGATTATTAGAATATTTTTCTCAACATCTGTTACCTTGAAATTTCTATCTGTTGTACAATTGTGTTACTCATAGTCACATATGTATCTATTCTGTCCACATGAAAAATTTCCAGTAGAAAAAACTTAGTAACTCCTCATCTATCCAGGTTAAATACTGTTACTTTTCAACTATTTCTCTAGGTGATGTCTGGGATCCTCACTAGTATTGTTTCTCTCCTTACCTGCACAATAAAGTAAGTCTATGATTATAAAGTTCAGACTTACATCCAAAGTACAACACAGTTTTTCCAGGATTTGTTTTCTGATTTGCCTCATTCATTAATGTTTCTTAATAAAATGTATTATTAATTAATATAGATTGCATTCACAAAGGTAATAATACAGAGTGTTTAGTGATTAACCCAATCAGAAATATGCATGGTTCATATAAAACAGTAACAATTTATGGAATATATAAAAAATTGCCAAAACTTTTATTATGGATAAGAAGTCTAATTATTATAAACATTTCAATTTTCCCAAATTAATTTAAACAGTTAATGTAATTTTATTACTAAACCTATTATGATTTTTGTTGGAACTCTATAATGAGACAACAAATGTCATCTAGAACTATAAACAAGTAATAAATATCAAAGGATATTAAAATGTAAAAAGAAACCATAAATTTCAATTTTTGAAATTTAAAAATTTTTGAAATTTAAATTTTTGAATTTAAATTTAAATCTGTTTTTATAAGTTAAAACATGCAGTACTAGATAAAATAGAAGTGCATAATAGAAAATAGATAATATAATAGACCACACCTAAATTTAACATATTTGAAAAGATATTTTCAAATCAATAGAGAGTTTGGGACTTATTTAATAACAGGTCTAGAATAAGGATTTAGAAATTTAGAAAACAAATTTAACTTCTCAAATTACACCAAAAATATATAAGGTTAGATTATAAAATTAGATACATAATAAGAAATGTATTTAGTTTTCTGAAGCCATAATATTTTGTAATTTTTTAATCCATAGAAAAATTACAAAGGTACTTGTTACTTTCTCCCTACCACGTCCAATTATGGTAGATCAATATAGTGGACTAGCACAATATTATGCAGAATTTTAGGATGCTTGGGTTTTCTACCAACTAATGTGATGTTGGACAGGAGAATTAATATAGCTCAGACTCAAAACAATAAATTTAAACAGCTGTCTGTTTCCTATGAAGCAAATATTTTATTTTTCTTTATTGATGAGGATTAAGCAGTGTACATTTACTAGATCAATAGCTGAAAACCAAATATCAGAGACTATCTTGACCTATTCCAGTAAGGACCCACAACTTCATTTGGTCCTATAATTTCATGAGAGTGACAATATCTCTCAGCTGAATTGAAAGGAAGATCATTGCCCCAACATAATATATGCCTTTGGTTATGACAGCGACCTCTACAATTCCTCCTGGAATGTGGTATTACTGCTGCCTTACTCTATTGGTAGTTTGAGGGGAGAGTTTTAGGAGCTATTACTTGGCCTGTCTTAATGCAATATTATTTACTCTATAGTCACAATAATATGAGAGTTCTGCCAGCTCCTAAATATGTTTATCTCAGTTATACAATTGGGATCAAGGAAATGACCATAGGATGTGTCCACAGACCTGCTGCACACATAGTGAGATGTTTGGACCATAATTCCGTTCATCATTTGCCCTTCATAAATCCTCGTTCTAGTGAGGGGACACAATGCATTTCAGAGCCTATCTTTTAGATCTAGTGTCAGTTCAGATTCTATATCAAACTGCTCTAGAAAGATGTGGATATTTCCTTTCTCCAGTGAACTGTTACTTCTATAAATGGCTGTAGGGTTCCTTGGGAAAGGATTGGGAAAATAATTATTTTATATGTAAATGGTGGCATTGCAGAGTCCTTTCTCCAAGACTTAGCCGTCCTTTCAATTGATGGGCTCCAGTTCTGAAAACTGTCTCATATAAAGAAACTAGGTGGGGAACCACTATTTCTCTTTGTAGTTTCTGACATTAGCTTTCTGCTCATCAATATTTGACTTTTCTGGTTATACAGTTATAATAGCTCGACTATCTCACCTCTAGGATCACTATGATCAAGTAGTCCATCACTACAGATTCCTGATGTTCTAAACACCCTGTTTGCCATTCCAACTTTGAAATTAAATTCAGGATAAGTGCCATCATCTGGCCCTTCCTATTCTGAAATCTCATCAACTCCATTGCAACCAAGCCTCCCAACTCCATGCACCATTTCATACCATCAACCTTGGCTGGCAGAGGACACGCAGCAATGATATTCTCCATAAAGCTTGTGCTCCCCTCACATACACATTTCTATCATCTTAGTGAAGAGTGTGTCCTCTGTGCCTTCTCAGGGAACACGGGGCAAATAATTGGTTCTCTAGTTTCACAAGTTAAATACATTATAACTTGTCTATCTCCCCGTGTCTTCTGACTTCTTCCACAAAATTCTGATAAAAAATTCTTATATTTTCACTGTATTTACTATCTGTCATCTTCTTAAATCTTGTGTCTAATTCTTTCTATTACAGCCCTGACTTTAGCACAGGGGATTCATTAAAGTTCTGTATTTAGTCTCTTTTGCAATGCTATCATGCTAATAATTGAATCCTGGGCTTAATTTTAAGATTAGTATACCCATTGGCTTCAAGAAATTTTGGTATCTTTAAATGCTATGTAGAACACTTCCAGCTTTCATAGTCTTCCTTGAGTTGGTTGTTGGCTGACTTGATCATGCCTTTCTCTTTCTTAAAAGTTTATAGTAAAATAAGCAAAAGTCATCCAATTTCATAATACTTTAAATTATTATTGCCTCTTTGTCATCCTGATCCACCACAGAGTCTTAGCATGTCAGGGGTAACTACCATTCCCTTACTTCCAACAGTGGAACCTTGTGGCCATCTGATATGTGAGTGATCCAGTTCCAAATTGTATCTTTTTTTTATTATTATCATTATTATTCCCCAGCATATTGTGGGGGTACAAATGTTAAAGATACATATATTGCCCTTGCCCCCACTCCCCCCTCAAGTCAGAGCTTCAAGCATGACCATTCCCCAGTTGGTCCGCATCGTATTCATTATGTATATATATAACCATCCCCACAGCCCCACTTGCTTGACACCCAATAAATGTTATTCCTATATGTCCACTTAGGTTTTGATCAATTAATATCAATTTGCTGGTGAATACATGTGGTGCTTATTTTTCCATTCTTGGGATACTTCATTTAATAGAATGGGTTCCAGCTATATCCAGGAAAATACAAAAGGTGCTATATCACCATTGTTTCTTATAGCTGAATAGTACCCCATGGTATATATATACACCACATTTTATTAATCCACTTATGTATCGATGGGCAGTCGGTTGTTGCCACATCTTTGCAATTGTGAATTGTGCTACTATAAACATTTGAGTGCAGGTATCTTTTTCATAGAGTGATTTTTGTTCTTTTGGGTAGATGCCCAGTAATGGGATTGCTGGATCAAATGGTAGATTAACTTGTATTGCTTTAAGGTATCTCCTTATTGCTTTCCACGGAGGCTGAACTAGTTCGCAGTCCCACCAGCAATGTAGGAGTGTTCCTATCTCTCCACATATAACCCTGATACCCAAACCAGGAAAGGATGCAACAAAAAAAGAAAACTACAGACCGATATCCTTTATGAATATGTATGCAAAAATTCTCAACAAAATCCTAGCCAATTGAATCCAGGTGCTTATCAAGAAAATAATCCATCACAACAAAGTGGGCTTCATCCCAGGGATGCAGGGATGGTTCAACATACACAAATCTATAAATGTAATTCACCATATAAACAGAAGCAAAAACAAAGACCATATGATCCTCTCAATAGACACAGAAAAAGCATTTGACAAAATTCAACACCCTTTTATGATAAGAACGCTCAACAAATTAGGCATAGAAGGGGCTTACCTAAAAATGATATAAGCCATATATGACAAACCCACAGCCAACATAATACTAAATGGGGAAAAATTGAAAGTATTCCCACTTAGAACTAGAACAAGGCAAGGTTGCCCACTATCTCCACTTCTATTCAACACAGTGCTGGAAGTCCTTGCTATACCAATCAGACAAGAGAGTAGATTTAAGGGTGTCCAAATGGGAGCAGAAGAGATCAAACTCTCACTCTTTGCTGATGATATGATATTACAACTAGAAAATCCCAAAGATTCAACCAAGAGACTCCTTGAATTGACAAATGAATTCAGTGAAGTCTCAGGATACAAAATCAATACACACAAATCAGAGGCATTCATATACACCAACAACAGTCAAAATGAGAACCAAATCAAAGACTCAATTCCCTTCAAAACAGCAACAAAGAAAATAAAGTACCTAGAAATATATTTAACTAAGGAGGCAAAAGACCTCTACAGGGAGAACTACAAAACACTGAAGAAGGAAATAGCAGAGGATGTAAACAGGTGGAAGACCATACCATGCTCGTGGATTAGCAGAATCAACATTGTTAAAATGTCTATACTACCCAAAGTTATCTACAGAGTCAATGCAATTCCTATTAAAATACCAAATTGTGTCTTGAAGGTCTAATTTCAAGGGCCATTTTCATTATCACCTCGCTCAGTTTGAGTTCCTCCTAGAGCTGACCCTACAACAAGCACCTTACAATCCCAGGAAGCACAAGTAAAGAAGTGTGAAAAGTGATACAGAGAAAGGAAAATGCCAATAAAGGATAAGTGAATGAGCAGGTTATCACTGTGGGGAAGGAGACCCTTTAAAAAAACCGTGTCAAATGCATCTCAGATTGTCCCTCAAGTGGATGAAAATCCTGGGAGCATTAATTTACCAATTTCTATGGTCTGTTGGCTGGGGGTTTTCTTTAGCACTATAAATTCCCCTACACTTAGAGGTTGTGTTGGAACATGCTAGAGCAGTTTTCTTGGCTTTGCAACAATCAAAGGAGAGGCCAGGCATGGTGGCTCACGCCTATAATCTTAGCACACTCCTGGAGGCTGAGGCAGAAGGATCGCTCAAGGTTAGGAGTTTGAGACTAGCCTGAGCAAGAGCAAGACCTTATCTCTACTAAATAATAGAAGAAATTAGCCCAACAACTAAATATATATAAATATATATATATATAATTAGCTGGGCATGGTGGCTCATGCCTGTAGTCTCAGCTACTTGGGAGGCTGAGGCAGAAGATTGCTTGATCCCTGGAGTTTGAGGTTGCTGTGAGCTAGGCTGACACCATGGCACTCTAACCCGGGCAACAGAGTGAGACTCTGTCTCAAAAAAAAAAAAAAAAATCAAAGGAGAGAGTTTTTGAGGCACACTCTTGATGGGGGAACAGGAAGTGTAGGGAACTACCATCACATTCACACTGAAATCAGATAAGCAGGCGTTTATAATGGCACATCACACACATCAGCTAAAAAAGATGACTATCATGTCAATCCCACTTTGTAAAAATATTCTTTGGCTGGCAATTTTCTGCAGAACAAATTCCGTACTCTTTAGCAAGTTATACATAATCATTTTAAATTGACTTTTACTTACTATTCAAGCCTCACATACACAGGCATCCACTCCCTAAATACTTTGTAGTATACTCATATAAAACTCCTTCTTGCTGTCCATGGTGTGTGCCCTTTCATAACTTTCAGACTTTGGATATGTGATCTTCTTTGCCTGACATATCTTTAAATTTTGCCATGCTTTCTACACTGAATAAACCTAAAACTCCGTGGTATGACATTCAAAACCATCTACAACTGGTGTCTTTCTTGCCTTATCATCATGGCACTACTTTTCAAACAGCCTAGAAAATCTTCATTACTTATTTCTTTTCTTGTCTTTTTTGTAGGTTCATTGCAATGGTCACATGCATTTTGAAGCATTTTAAGACTTTCTTATCTATAACCCTCAGGATGGAATGATCTCTTTATCCTTATCCTCACTCAACAATTTTATATATTGCTATGGTGACACTTATCCCACATTATGATCATCTGCCATCTGCATTAGACTGTGTGCTGCTGGGAATATGACACATTGTCTAATTTACATACTTTGTCTATAAAAATAATTGTTCATCAGTTGAATCAAGGGAGGGGAGATAAGATTTTTATGTCATTTTAAATTTATATAAAAATAAAGCCAGCTCTAAGACAGGCTATTCTGCTGATTTGAGACTACATAAAGACTAAACATAGATTTTTAAATATAATATTTTATATACATTTATACCTTAAATTATAATTAACAATTGTAGTTAAACTAAATTTTATAAAGCATTTTAGTGAAAATACAGCTAAATTCAAGTGGACACATAGAGAATAATTTATATAATTATATTGCATTCTTTCAAGAAAGAATGGAAGTTAATTTAAGTATTTGGATAATGAAGCAATAGACAGAAAGTTAGGATAGCTTTCAGAAATGAATTCCACTCAAACTCATGGAGAAAATATTATGAATAATCTAAGCATACCATCAATGAGAATATACTTTTATTGTTTTCAAACATTAAATATCTGGAAAGTGTATTATAGAAAAACAGTATTCTGACGGTGGAGAAAGAAAAATATTTATTTTCCAGAAAGTTAACAATTGTTGACAGCTGAATTATAAAAGAAAATTATAGCAAATTGTTTAACTTTTGTGATATTTTTTCTCATCAAAAAGATGAAGAGGTGGGACTACTTAACTAAAGTTATCATTCAGGTGAATAAAAGTTTATTAAAATCTTTGCTTCTATCACTAACTTTTTGACTCATCTTTCTTTTATTTTTCTAAGAAAGCTATCATACCCAATTTCCTTGCCATTTTACTATCCCTCCTTCTCCTAATAGGGTCCATGCAAAGCTCAAGATAGGCTGTAATTTAAAGGTGAATGATTTGGAAAATACAATTTCAACATAGGTCTCAAAAATTCCCACAGATATTTCTTTGAACATGAGTTTGTAGTCTAAAGTCAAAAACACACACACAGAAAAGACACAATCAGTGAGACCCCGTGTAGAAATGAAACCACAAAAGTCAGTCCTACAATTATATTAGACATTGAAATATAGAATATATAACAGAATATTTATAATATATGTTTATTATGTTTCTAGAAAGAAGATAGTTTTGAAAAAGTGAAATAGTGTAAGTAATAAAGGAAGCTAAAATGCTTCTAAAATGGAAAGTATAACAGATAAAATTTAAAACATTATAAATGGATTTAATATATAATGAATAAAACCCAGTGTATTGTTAAATAGGAGATTAAACACAGTTGAAGAAAGATTAGAGAAATAGAAAATCCCTCTGAATAGATTATCCAAAACACAGTGAAGAGAAACAATGGGAAAATGTGAAAAAGAAGATACAAGGAAATTAGAGATAGTCTAATCTACTTTTACTTGGAGATAGGTCAGAAAGAGATAACAGAAAGAATGAGAGGGAGACAATATTTAAGAAATAACTACTGCTAAATTTTTAGAATCATTACAAAGTGTCAACACTACATTTTAGAAAATCCAAGTATTGTCAAAGTAGTTGTAGTAGTAACTAATCTAGATACAATATAAGAAAAATACATATTAAACACAAAGAGATTATCTCAATTTAAAAAAAGAGAAACTATACACAAATAAACCTGATTGGACTTAGATCTCAATTTCAACAGTAACAGTGGAGGACAAAACACAGGGGAATATTAACTTTAAAATTGTGAAATACAAAAGCTAAAGAAACCCAGAGTCATATAGTGAACTAAGCACTATTTCAAGAATTAAAATGGAAAAAAATCATTTTAACGCAATCAAAAACTGAATTTTCTACTAATAGACCCTTGCAAAGGAAATTCTAAAGAATATAGTTTGGGCAGAATGAAAGTTATGTTTGAAAGAAGTTATGGCTCTTTAGATGTTGAACAAGAGACTCTTCTTACAAAAAGAGGTTTAAAATGCCTCTTTTGTTTCACAGTGCAAGTAGGATGCTGATTTTGCAATAGAAAGGCAGACAAGCAGTGGTCAGATTAGAGAAATAACCATACATTCTAAATGGTTCCAAAAGGGTGACGTTATATATTAATTGAGGCGTTTTATCATTTGTAATTTGATGTTAAATTATAGCAGTGGTTGAAAATAATTGATCAGGTTACACAATAAAACAATCTCAGATTTTTAAAACTGCTTTTCCTGTCACATATCATAAACTTAAAAAAAAAGCAAAACAGTTTCCTAATAATTTTTAGCTAAAGCTAAGAGGTTGGGTTCATTTTGAATATTTCAATATCTCCATTTTAATGAAAAATGGAGAATTGAATTTCATTTAAATTCAATAAAATAAGTACTATGTTGCTCGTTTAAATTCAGCTATTTTTGAAAGTCAAAGAAGTCAAAGACTTAAAAAACAACTTGCTCCTAGGGCTTACTTTTTTGATCTTGTTTGTTCAGAATGCAAGCAAACACTCAGATTACTTTTGAACCAGCTCATACCAATTTCACAACCTCCTGCTCTGGCATGCCTAAGGAAAGTGTTTTAGTAGATATAAAGAGAAACTCATCCAACTAATCATCTAAAACTTATTCTTAAAATATGTTTGGGGATGTTGGATGTGAACTCTTAAAGATTTTAAACCCCTTTAAATTAATCAAGGAAAGTATGTCAAACTTTTGCTCTCCTTAGAGATGTAGCATTTAGGGGTCTCTTGAAGAAAAGCTTTTACTTTCTTCATCTCTTGAAAGTGAAGTTTGAAAAATATGCACTTTTAAACTTTTATTTAGAAATAATTTCAAAATTACAAAAGGTTGCAAAAATAACAATAGTAAAAAGAATATGCATATAACTTTTTCTCAGATTCACCTATTGTTAACTTTTCCCTTGATCATTTCCTTTCTCTCTATCTTTTATCTCTCTTGTCTGCTTTCTCCTAAAACAGGCTTTATTTATCTGCTTAGGCTGAATATATTTATTAGTGTAGAAGTAATGCAGGGAAGCAGGGGCAATTTTTTTTTTTTTTAAATAAACATGTTCTTGCAAGGCAACTGCCTCAGGTGTCTTTTCAAGAACTCCAGGGGACTGGAGGCATCTTTTTTGATACAACAGAAAGGAAACTACCTCTGTCAGGCCAGAGGACTCATGAGAATACAGAGGTTCAAAGTTCTAAGCTCTTCCAATCAAATGTTCTCACTGCAGGCCTCAAGTCTCATTTTTGTTTTTTCAATCAGCACCTTGTCTTTGGCATCAGAGACCTTACAATGCTATACAATTAGTCTCCTCTGTAGTTCAGCTACTTGTGTAATTAGATCTTATGCCTGTGCCTTGTAGGTAGCTGCAGGAGATAAGGGTCTTTTTAAATGTTGCCATGGAGACTTTGGTATTTTTCACAATTTAATTACCTGAGTATTTTTGAAGCTGTAAAAAAAGCCAGTCAAATTACAGTCTTTAAAATTATTGTCACTTCTATATGATTTAAATGTCACCACTTAAAACTACTTTGGAAGGTAAAGTTTCACCTTCCACTTGTACCTTATCACAATTTATCACTGGTAAAATTCTTGATAAATTAATATAATGATATGCAGGGGTGTCACTACACACTTAACACCAGTGACACTATCCTTATTGCTATTTGGTGCATGCTCTAGGTATAGAATCCCATCCTGATGGTATGCTCTCCAGGGTCTCTTATGTTCCCAAACAGTCTTCAAATCAGGTGTGAAATAATGGCTTGCCTAATGATAGCTTATTTTTGGAAGTGATCCCAAGAGATAAAACTGGGAATGTAAAGGATTAAAAAGAAGGACGAAGGCAAGCCAATCTAAGAGCAAATGATCTTGCTAATTACCACAGCAGACAACCAGGGATACATCTTGCCAGGTACCTTGGTGGAACCATGAAGAACAGGGGTCCTCAAACTTTTTAAACAAGGGATTCACTGTCCCTCAGACTGTTGGAGGGCCGGACTATAGTTAAAAAAAAAACTATGAACAAATTCCTATGCACACTGCACATATCTTACTTTGAAGTAAAAAAACAAACAGGCAAAAACACCCGCATGTGGCCTGTGGGCCATAGTTGGAGGACGCCTGATGTAGAAACTACTTATTTATTATCCCTGAATTTCAGAAGGAGAAATAATTTATCCACTGGCTTCTATTATTTTTTTGGTAAAGACTAGCCATGTGAGGTTTCATTCTCTGGTAATTCTCCATGTCAGAATGGGTGACAGTTTTCTAGTCATTGTCCCACAGGCAGTGGAAGAGAAGCTCAGGAAGAGAAAGAAGTGAAGTTACAGCACTTCATTTCTGAGAGAAGTGAGAGAAGAGAGATGTCATGGATTATACTTGCATATAGGAGGTTGCTATAGCAAAAATTGGAGTAAAAAGGAGGGCAGAAATAATGTAAAGTGAGACACAAGTTGGGTTTATTAATTTTAGATTTTTTTCCTAAAAATGTGTTCAAAGTTATACATTTGCCTCTAGGGACTGCTTTCAAAGCATCCCACAAGTTTTGATATGCCATATTTTCATTTTTATTTAGTTCAAAATATTTTTAAAAATTTATCCTGAGGATTCTTCTTTTACCCATGTGTTTTTTAGAAATGTGTTGCCTAATCCAAGTGTTTTGGTATTTTCAAGCTATCTTTTTCATTTTGATTTCTAGTTTATTCTATTGTAGTCTGAGAACAGATATTATATGACATTTTAAAAAATCATTCATCTAGCACATTTATATCATGTGTCAAACATGTAGCAGTCACAATGGGGGACTCCAATAAGATTTGGTCTTTGCTTTCATGGACCTTATAGGTTATAACCAGTTTTTCCTAGAATCTCACTTTTGATATATATAATTTTATATTATTTTCAATTTGTTAGAGTCTGTTTTATGGCTGAGATTGTGATCTGTCTTGGTAAATGTTCCGTGTGAATTTGAAAAGGATGTGTATTCTGCTCTTGTTGGATGAAGTTCTATTAATTGCGCTTCTTCTTTGCATCTATTTTTATCTTCCACTCTTTTTCTGCCTTTTGTGGTTTTAATTGAGCGTTTCATAATGCCATTTCCACTCCTTTTTCAAGAATGTCAGTTATACATTTTGATTTTTCTTTACTTTTTTTAGTGGTTGCCCTAGAGTTTGCAATAAACAATTACAACCTATCCAAGTCCACTTTGATATAACACTATACCACTTCATGTGTAGTGTAAGTACCTTATAACAAAATATTCATATTTTCTCTCTCCTATTCCTTGTATCATTGCCTGTCATTTATTTCACTTGTATGTATGTTATGATTATCAAATTCATTGTCATTATTATTTTAAACAAACATTATTTGTTAGATCAATTAAGAATAAAAAGATTTTGTTTTACCTTCACTTTTTCCTTCTCTAATGCTCTTCCTTTCTTAATGTAGATCCAAATTTTTGATTTATAACATTTTTCTTTTCACTGAAGTACTTTAACACTTCTGTGAGGCAGGTCTATTGGCAACAAATCCTTTCAATTTTTGTCTGAAAAGTCTTTATTTCTCCTTCAATTTTCAAGGATATTTTTGTCGGAGACAGAATTCTTGGTCACTTATTTTTTTGTCAACACATTAAATATTTTACTCTGCTCTGTATTTACATAATTTATGAGGAAAATTTGGCTGTAATTCTTATCTTTGTTTCTCTATAGGTGAAGTGCTTTATCCTCTCATTTCTTTAAAGACATTTTTCTTTATCTTTGATTTTCTTCAGCTTAATTGATATGCCTAGGTGTAGTATTTATTTATTTATTTTTAATTTATCCTTCTTGGTGTGTGTTCTCTGACCTTTTGCGATCTGTGGTTTGGTTGGTGATGTTAATTTGGGAAAATTCTCAGTCATCATTGCTTCAGATATTCTTTCCATTCCTTTCTCTCTTTCTTTCTCTTTCTGGTATTCCATTTATGCATACGTTACATACACTTTTCAGTCTTAGAAATTCATATTGTGTTATCCTCAAGCTCAGAGATCCTTTCTTTAGCAGTGCCAAGTCTACTAATGAGCCTAACAAAGGTTTAATTTCTGTTACAGTGATTTGATCTCTAGCATTTTCTAATCCCTCCTTGGAATTTCCATCTCCCTGCTAATATTGCCGACCTGTACTTCCATGCTGTCTTCTTTCTTATTAGAACCGTTAGCATATTAATCATAGTTGTTTTACATTCCCAGTCTGATAATTCCAATATCTGTGCCATATCTCAGTCTGGTTCTGATGCTCACTAGGATCATTCAAACTGTGTTTTTTTGCTTTTTGTATGCCTTGTAATTTTTTGTTGAAAGCTAGACATGATATACTAGGTAAAAGTTAGTACTTACATCTTTAGTGATGTGTTGGTAAGCTGTAAAGTGAAGGGAAGTGTTCTCTGGTCTTATGATAGTTCTTAGACTTTTAGTGAACCTGTGTCTTTGGCTTATGAACTTCACAAGTTTTTTCATCCCCTGGGTGGGACAGAATAGTTAGAGGGGCCTAGAGTTGAGTATTTCCCTTTGCTTCTGAAATACTAAATGGGGCTAAAGTTGGATATTGCCATTCTTCTAGGTCAGTTAGGCTGTGATAATGCCTAAAAGCATTAGTCTCTTGTAAAATACTTTCTCATGGAGTAGGCCTTGTTAAGAACAGACTGCTCTGGTCTATGTCAATATGGTTACTTTTTCCCTCTCCCTGCTGGAAGAAAGAGGATTTTTTCCCCCCTGATCTTCACTGTGAGAACCTTGTATAGCTTCTGGAGGTAAAAATAACAAAAAAATGTGGAGGCTCTTCTATGACTGTGCCCTCCTAGAACTTTTAACTTGTCTAGACTGATCCTCCAAACATTTATCAAGTACTGTTTTGGTTTGTCTACCATGACACTGGTTACAGTGGAGGTTTCTGCTCATGGGTTTTTGTCTAGTAAGTGTAGTTCTCTATATCCATCTGTTTCTTCAATTATTAGAGGCAGTGGTTTGCTCTGTGACCTTATTTTTCTGATGGATCTAAGAAGAGTTGTTGATTTTTCAGTTTGTTCAGCTCTTTACTTGTTACTTCTAAGCTCCTCACATGATAGACTGGAAACCGGAAGTACATCCCTCATTTTTCATGAAGGGTTGCATATGTTTACAGATAAGTAGTTTTATCATCCTGTTTCTTGTCTGTAGAATTTGTGCAGTCTCACAGTCTTCTTTCATCTTTTCTCTATACTCTTCAACCCAAGCTTGCAGATATGACTTAGCAAAACCTTGTGAGTCTCCTGTGCGTGTCATTCGTGAGTACTCACTCTATTAGACAGAAAAATCCTCTATAGGCATTTCCTAGATAAACACACCTGTATTTTTGGCTTCTACTATAATACTTTAGGAAACCTGCGAGTTACATGCTTATTCAAAAAGCCCCTCTGTGGGACTGAATGCTGTGAATTTTTGTTCCTTTGAGTCACTAGCAAAATTTGATCCAGCAATACTCTTGGCTTTGTCTTCAGCACATACTTTTCTAGTAGTGACTCTTCTAATTTTAGTGTCTTTTGAAATCTGAATAAGCTGAGGATTCCAAAATCATCAATTACTGGTTCCTTTTTGCTTGGTTATTTCCCCTCTTTATTTCTTTTCTGTCACATTTTACTATAAGCAACAATAAGAAACTAGACTGTATCTTCAACTGTTTTTCTGGCACATCTCAGCTAAAAATCCAAGTTCATCACTTATATGTTCTGCTTTTCACATAACTATAGGATATAATTCAGCAGTGTTTGCCACATAAAAAACTGTTTGCTAATTTTAAAAAATCCCCTTTATTCCCATTTCTAATAACATGTTCCCTATTTTCTTCTAAGTTTTTACCACAAGCACCTTTGAAGTCCATATTTCTATCAATAGTAAGTTTATGATAATTTAGATTTTTTTAAAGATGATATAGGCTTACTCTACCAGACCCTTCAAAATTTTTCGCTATTCTCTTTATTACCCAAGTTAAAAGCCACTTCACATAGTTAGGAATTTGTTACAGCAGCACCCCACTTCCAGATGTGAAAATTTGTAATATTAGTTTCCTGTTGCTGCTGTAACAAAAAGCAAGAAACTTGGTGGCTTAAAGCAGCACAAATGTTTTCTCTTAGACTTCTGAAAGCCAGAAGTTCAAAATCAGTTGCTCTTGGATGAAATCAGGTGTTACCAGGGCTAGTTTTCTCTTCTGGCTCTAGAAGATAATCCATTTCTTTGGATGATCTATCTCTTAGAGGTCATATGGACACATTGACTAGCAACTTCTTCCTCCATCAGAAAGCATATCACTCCAATCTCTGCTCTCATCACTACATGGCCTACTATCTAGCACTGGCTCCATCTACATCCCTCTTATAGGGACACTTGTGATTGCATCAGGCCCATGTAAATAATTCAGAATAATCTTTCTATTTCAAAATCTTTAACTTCATCACATCTGCAAAGTTTCTTTACCTTATAAGGTAGCATTCACTGGTTAGGAGAAGTAAGACATGAGCATCTTAACAATGAGAGGGAAAATTTCTAGCATAAGAGGCCCCACATTTCAAAAGGTTCTTTAGAGAGCAAAAAAAGATGGGAGAAGCCTCTGTTCTTCAACAGAAGAGAGGCAAAATGGTCTGCTTGTTTAATAAATTTTATTGTTTATATTTGAGGTATATAACATAGTGTTATGGGATACATATAGATAGTAAAACTGTTAATATGGTGAAGCAAATTAACAAATCCATCATCTCACATGCTTACTTTTTTGTGACAAGAGAAGCTAAAACCTACTTATTTAACAAGAAATCCCCAATACAATATAATGTTATTAGCTGTAGTTTTAATCTCGTACATTAGATCTCTAATCTTGTTCATCCTACATATCTGATACCTTGAATCCTTTGAATTACATCTCCTCATTTTCTCTGCCATCACTCCCAGCCCTGATAACCACTGTTTTAGTCTCATTCTGTATTTATTTGATTTTTTATATATTTCATATGTAAGTGAAATCATGCAGTATCTTTATTTATATGTCTGACTTATTTCACTTAGCATAACATCCTCCAGGTCCATCCATGTTGTGGTAAATGGCAGGATCCCATTTTTATGGCTGAATAACATTTCATTGTACATACATACCATATTTTCTTTATCCATTTCCCCTCAGTGTACATTTAGATTGTTTCCAAATCTTGTCTATTGTGAACAAGTCTGCTGTCAACATACGAGTGTAGATATCTTTATGAAGTGGTGATTATCCTTTGAGAATACACCCAGAAGAGGGATTGCTGATCATATGATAGTTTTATTTTTAATTTCTTTAACAACTTCCATACTGATTTCCATAATTGCTGCACAAATCTATATTTCGACCAACACTATGTAAGAGTTCCCTTTTCTTCACATCCTTTCCAATATTTATTATATTTTGTCATTTTTTATAATAGCAACTCTAACTGGTATGAGACAATATCTCATAGTGGTTTGGATTTGCATTTCCCTGCTGATTAGTGATGTTGAGAATCTTTTCATATACCTGCTGACCATTTTTTGTATCTTCTTTAGAAAAATGTCTGTTGAGGTCCTTTGTCCATCTTTAAATTATGTTATTTGTTTTTCTGCTATTAAGGAGTTAGCATTCTTTATAAATTTTAGATACTAACCTCTTATCAGATACGTGGTTTGCAAATATTTTTCCAGTCCATAAGTTGTCTTATTTTGTTCATTTCCTTTGCTGTGCAGAGGCTTTTTAGTTTAATGTAGTCCCATTTATTTATTTTTTGCTTTTGTACCATCAGTTTTTAGTTTAATATCTAAAAAATCATTGCCTAGGCAAATATCAAGGAGCGTTTCCCCTCTGTTCTCTAGAAATATTCTTTTATCCCTCCTCTTTATTCAGGTATCATAAATCTGAGAAAGGAATATAGAATAAAATGTAAGAAAGAATTATAAGTGTTAAATGATTTGTCATGTTTTACAGAAAGGCTTTTGGATACTGTTTAAAGTGAGAATTTGATGGCCATACCTTTGGAGACCTATGCAGGGTAGGGATATGTTTTGGATTGCAAATACTTCATTTGTTTGCAAATGATTGTGCTGGATATTGAATCAGGCTGGTTTTCACAATAGAATTATAGTAGGAACTTGAAGTATAAATAGGATATTAATAGATATATATGGAGAAGAGAGGACAGTACTAGTGTTGAGGAAATGACTGATTTGGCATTGCTGAAATATAAACAACGTACAAATTCTCCAGTATTGCTGCCCCACCTTTAATACACAAGATTGCAGTGAGCACTTGTTCACTTTCTTGTAACTTCAATCTTATGGTATTGCAGAAGTTGCCCTCCATGGGAAAATTGATTTCTTGAGCAGCGGAGTTGTCTTATAACTTTCTTTAAAGCTGCTTTAACTATGAAGGATCAAAAGGAAACAGCATTCCTTTCATTACTATGCAAAGGCCATGTTATATTTCAGTCCTTGAAGTGTAGGAGCCAAGTTTCATTTCTGGAAGTAATGGGGAAAAGGTCTGTGTTTTATTTTCACTGTACCTGAAAGCAGGTTCCACAGAAAGCTGAGCCTGAGGTAAAGGCCTTAGGTGAGACTGTCTTATTCTGAAATGCAATAACAGGGAGTAGAAGTGAGAGAAATGTGAGTGAAGCAGGAAAAAACCCAATTACTGGACATGCTATTGATCTGCTAAATGCAATTGATTGCTGATAGCTCAGCCACCAAGAAGCTGCATAAACCCATCCCAGGATAGTCTATGTTAGGAAGGGGACAGGTCAGTAAGAAGTCCTTACCAGTTCTGTTTCCCATTTATCAAAGTTTCACTCAAGAACTGCTACTTCTGAATTGTACTTTATGTATGAATTCTTAGGTGGGTCCCATTGTTTCCCAAGACTTTCAATTAACAGGGGATTCCTGAGGGCAGGAAACAAGAGGTGCATGGCACAAGCATGAGGCAAGGTGCTAGAAAATCCATGCAAAGCTGATACACATGTCAGAGGCATAAACAAGGGACCGATGAGGCCAAGCACCCTTCAAGAATCAAAGTATCACATAAGAGATCTCTATTATAGGTCTCAAAAGTGCAAATACTGATTTTAGAGTTTGTTCCTAATTATATAATAAAAAATAAGTTATAAATAATATTTTGGTGATATTTTACATGTAGCATACTCAAAATAAGTTTACTTAAATATTGAGATCTCTTCACTATTGAAAAAAAATCGAGATATTTAATTTGTCCAAAATTGATTATTGATTATTAATCTTTTTACTACTATTTTACTGTTGAATAAAAATAATAAATATTTATGATGAATTATACAAAAGTAGTAGCTGACAGATTCCTAGAATTTAATTATTTTCCATTTAGATTTCTGGCACCAAACTGTCTTGACATTTGCATAAAGATTTGAGGAAAAAGTGGTCTGACAATTTGTTTAATGGAGAATATGATGTTATTTAGGCCTAGCTGGGTGGGTGGGTAGTTATGCAAATAATTTTCCATGAAGCAAAGATATTCATACACCCACCTGAAAAAGTTGTTGATAGTAAAATTAGTGTCCATATTCTCCTCAATCTTTCCCCTACACGACATTATACACTTTTTGCTGAATATTCAAAACTGAAAATAATTCATCTTTAGAAATAAGATGTCTACATCAAGCTTTTACTTTCTAAATCTCTCAAAGCAGCCTGTTTTCAAAAATTGTTTAACAGATTCGCAGATGGCAGGGATTTAACATTTTGGTAGACAACACATGTGGTAATTTCAACAGGAAAATTTTATGATGATATAACTCATTTTACATGTAGCATGCATGAATTTATTCTATACAACCTAGGTGTGACAGACACTACATCAATTTATTTTTCTAGATTAACTTAAGTCTGGATCTGACACTCTATCACCCAAGCAAGCAAAATATTCTGTATTATCCATTGTGGTATTCCTCAAGTGGGTGTTGGGATAATGGGAAAATACATGGTTATTTTGCTGTCATGGTCACTATGGTTAGCTCTGCTCCTTCTGCTATAAAATGCCATTGTTGAATGCTAATTCTTGCCCTTTATTGCTCAAAAGCTAATCCTATTGGCATGATTACTGCAAGGTGATAAAGCCAGCCTCCTCCTGCACTGGCCTGCCCCTCTCCAGGTTATCCAGACAGTTCCCTGTGTGTGAATAGGGTGCAAATTCCTGCCACTCATAAATCCTTTGACACTTCCAAAGCTCTAGCCTCTGAGAGTCCAGTTTTCCTTTTAGGTCCACAAGATTTCTATCATTTTCTGTAACTTATCTTTCCCTAGCCTTAGTACCTTCCTTCAAATTATTTTAATATTTAGTTTCACTATGGAATATATCTTTTATTACAAGCTGTTTCTAATCTTTCTTTAACAGTATGGCATGAACGGAAGGAAGAATTGCTTAAGATTGTTTTAAAAATAATAGTTCCATGAAACCTTTGATGCATTCTCTAAGATGTAAATGACCATCTCTTTTATTTTCTACTTTGTAATTTCTGGTTTCCATATTCAGTATATATTCACAGGTGACCTGTGCATGAAATAATTGCATGGAACTGCACTGAAACCAAGGGGACATCCTATCATGCACTATGGGGTAGAGCAACATGAGGTAGAGAAAATTTTTAATTTTATTGCTGTGTATATACATATATATTTTTAAGCTCTTTTCAACAAAGATGTGATGGAGCTCAGAAAACTGTGCCCTAACATTAACACCTCTGAAGCAAAAGTTTTTCTCTTACCTTCTGTCCTCCTGACTCTCAATCCCATTCTTAACTGAGGCTAACCATAGAAACTAGAATCCTTCTTCCCCAAGGTAGGTCATAAAAGCCATAAAAGCCTTTTATTTTTCTAAAAGCCAGTCATACAACTTAAAATTACCTGTGTAAAAATAGACCATAAAGAAATTATCTGACCTACCTTGTTTGACTATAGGTCTTAAGACCCCTGTTCCAGAGACAGCCCTGCCCCATACCTAGACAGAAAGATCACATGCTCAGAGACACCAAGAGGAATCTACACAGACGAGACTTGCTGGGTTTCCCCAGTCGATCTCTTAGCATTAAGTCATACCCTTTTTGCCTGTTCATATTTCTACATGGCTGTCTATACTTTGTTGAACCTAAGCATTAAAATGGACAATTTCCCCTATATTATTTGGTCTTTATTCTGAAGGCTCTCATGTATACAAATTTAACTAAAATTGTATGTCTTTTTTCCTATTAATCAATGTGCATTATGTCAGTGATTTTTAAGCTAAAGTTTAGGGGAACAGGGACTTTGCTCCCACAGGTACAATTCTATTTTGATAAAATTCAAACTACAAAATGAAATGTTTTGAACCAAAGAATTATTCAGTATCAATGAAGTGAGTAGTCACCAATGACAACACAGACCACTAACATGGACACACACAAAAAAACTTATGGTAGAAAATTGAAGACTTTCACCATATCACAAACAAAACACATCCCATAGAAAAAGCCATTAATGTCAAGTCTTATAGAAGAAAAACAAAACCTACCATGGAAATAATATTTTTTTCCTGAGAATAAAATCTAAGATATCATTTTATTAGACCAATTCATTTATAAATTGACCTTTATCCACCTAACCATCTTTATCTGTCCTCCCTTTATTCACTAATACTGTAAATCAGAGGGATTACATAAATTATTTGAGATTACATAGCTAGATGATATAATGGAATAAGGATTTAGTCTAGAAGGTTTTTACTGTAAATATTATGCCCCTCTATTTGTGAGATATGGAACAGGTGGCATTTTGTTAGTGCAAATGCAGCATCCCTAGGAATATTGCAGTTTGAGAGAGAGGTTGAGGAGGTACTACCCTCTAAGGCTAAAGTTAAATTATAAATAGATAATCCTATCACCATTGGCATCTGGGTTTACTCTTTTATCGAGAAAGAGGAAAAAATATTTTGCCTTTTTATCATATGATGAATGCCAGGTGTATCAAACATGGTCAAAAAAATAACGGTAGAAAACAAGAGGAAAACAGTATTACCTAAGGAGAAAAACCATGAAAGTGGTTTATCGAAGAGGTAAAACTCCTTGCAAAAAGGTACTGTTTTTCTGATTAATCACTAAGTTTTAGAGAACTATATTTCACAGTCCCAAAACAATATGAAAAATTATTCTAATTAAAAAAATTATACATCCCCATATTTTCAATCTTTAACTTTTTACAAATTTAACTTAAAATAAGGGAAGTTGAATTCAATCAATCTGAGCTGTTCAGTTTGGTTTTGTTCACTTAGAATTTCCATCTGGGATTGGAAATATATGCTGCCAAAGTAGGTCTAAGAAGGCAGTTTGTATGGGTTTCCCATCTGGGATCTCTGATACCAGGCCAGCAATCTCCTGGGAGACCCTGTGTTGGGTCACAGCCAGATTTAAGGTTGTTATTTTGAGTATTTAATGTTAGCATGAAACCAACAGAAAATTGAGTGAGGTTTAGAGCATCCATAGAGAAAGTACAGCCTTCTCTGGTAGGTAAGCAATAGTAATTAAGAGCACAGCATTTGGAATAACACATTTGTTGCTCAGATTTAACTGTTTATATGTATTTGGTCTTAAGCCAATTATTTAATTCCTCTAACCCTCAAGTTCAACATATGCAGTTTTTTGTAAGAATTAGAGGAAGAATATAAGTAAACCATTTTCTCTAATGTTTATTGCTTAATAAGATCTCAATAAATAATGTGATTATGAATTCGATCTAACTTTCAATGCCAATCGAAACAATAATACAGTATTGTTAACTATAGGCACATGTTGAACAACAGATCTCTGGAATTTATTCATCTTCTATACCTCTTAAACAGAAACTCCTCTTTTCCCCCTCCTCTCAGCCCCTTTAAACTCCCATTATAATCTCTCTTTCTATGAGTTTGACTATTTTAGATATCTCATATGCATGGAATCATCCAATATTTGTCCTTCGGTAACTGGTGTATTTCACTTAGTATCATCTGTCTTCCAGGTTCATCCATGTTGTCTTATATGGCAAGATTTTCCTCTTTTTAAAGGCTGAATCACATTGTATGGATAAACCAAATTTCCTTTATTCCTTAGGTTGTTTCCTTATCTTGGCTATTGAGAATAATGCTGCAATGGACATGGGAGGTTAGATATCTTTTCAAGATCCTGATTTCAATTCTTGTGGATATATACCCAGAAGTTGGATTGCTGAATCACATATTTATTATATTTTTAGTTTTTGGAGGAATTTCCACATTGTTTTCCATAGCAGCTGCACTATCTTACATTCCCACCAATGGTATACAAGATTCCAATCTCTCCACATTCTTGCCAACACTTGTTTTGGTTTGTTTGGAGAGTAGCCAGCATTAGAGATGTGAGGGGATATCTTTTTGGTTTTTATTTGCATTTCCCTGATGGATAGTGATGTTGAGCATCTTTTCATATATCTGTTGACCATTTGTATGTCTTTGTAAAAACATCTATTCAAGTCTAGCAGTTCAGTTTTATTCTTTTGAATGTGGATATACAGTTTTCCCAGCACCATTGTTGAACAGACTCTTGTTTACTTGTGTATTCTTCACACCCCTGTTGAAATTTGGTTGAGTATATGTTCATTGTTTTATTTCTAGGCTTTCTATTCTGCTCCATTGGTCTATTTATATATATATATTTTTTACTTAAGTACCATATTGTCATAATTACTGTAGCTTTGTTATATATTTTGATATTAGAAAGTATGATGACTCTAACTTTGTTATTTTTCTCAATATTGTTTTGGCTATTCATGGTCTTCTGTGGTTCTATGTAAATTTTAAGATTTTTTTAATCTCCATAAAAGTATTATTGGGATTTGGATAAGGCTCACATTAAATGTGAAGATAATTTTAGGTAAAATGGGCATTTTAGTAATATTAATTCTTCAAATCCATGGACATGGGATGTTTTTTCCATTTATTTTTCTCTTTTTACATTTATTTCATCAATGTTTTGTGATTTTCAGTGTATGAGCTTTTCACCTCCTTGGTAAAGTATATTGCTAAATATTTTATTCTTTTTCATGCCTTTGTAAATAGAATTGTTTTCTTAATTTCCTTTTCAGAATATTCATTATTAGTATATAGACACACAACTGATTTTTATGTTGATTTTGTATATTGCAAATTTGATTAATTTATTAGTTCTAAAAAGTTTTTGTTGTTGCTGTTGTTTATTTGTTTTTATGTAGTCTTTAGGGTTTCCTATGAATAAGATCTTGGAAACTGCAAACAGATCATTTTACTTCTTCCTTTCCAATTTGGAAGACTTTTATTTCTTTTTCTTGCTTATGTCCTCTGGCTAGGACCTCCAGTACTATGTTGATAGAAGTTGACAAGAATGGCCATCCTTGCATTTTTCCTAATCTTAGAGGAATAACTTTCAGCTTTTCACCATTATGTTAGCTATGGCCTTTACATATATGGCCTTTATTATGTTAAAATAAACTACTTCTATATGTACTTTGTTGAGAGTTTTTATCCAGGGTGTTGAATTTTGTCAAATGCTTTTTTACATCTATTGAGATGGTCATGTGATTTTTATTTTTCACTTTGTTAATGTGGTATAAGTTGATTTGCATATGTTGAACCACCCTTAATCCTAGTGATGAATCTCACTTGGTCATAGCATATGATTCCATTAATGTATTATTAATTTTTTTGTGTGAGTTGATTATTTCTTTGGCTGTGTAGAAGCTTTTTAATTTAATCAAGTCCCATTTATTTATTTTTATTGTTGTTGTGATTATCATTGGAGTCTTCTTCATAAATTCTTTACCTAGGCCGATATCTAGAAGAGTTTCTCCAGCATTTCCTTCTAGAATTATTATGGTTTTATGCCTTACATTAATGGGACTACAATTAGTACAACCTCTATGGAAAACAGTATGGAGATGCCTCAAAGAACTGAAAGTAGACATACCATTTGAACCAGCAATCCCACTACTGAATATTTACCCAAAGGAAAAAAAGTCATTTTATCAAAAAAGACACCTACACTTGAATGTTTATTATAGCACAATTCACAATTGCAAAGGTGTGGAATCAACCCAAGTGCCTACTGATTCATGAGTGGATTAACAAAATGTGGTATATGTATATCATGGAATACTATTCAGCCTGGAGGAAGGAGGACCTAATGGCTTTTTCAATGATTTGGATGGAACTGGAGACCATTATCTTAAGTGAAGTATCTACAGAATGGAAAAACAAACACTACATGTACTCACTATTAACTAATGAACACACATATGCAGGGAGGAAAGTAAAACTTAATGGAAATCAAGTGGGGGGTGGAGGGGGTAGGAGGGGATGAGTGAAAACCTACCTAAAGGGTACAATGAATACTATATGGGTGATGGGCACAGTTATACTATGACTCAGACATTATAAAAGTGATTCATGTAATCAAAAATATTAAAAATTTTTTTGCACGAATTTCTTTGATAATTTTCGTTTCTATCTCCATCATCAATATTGGCCTGTAGTTTTCTTTTCTTATACTGTTTTTGAATTTGGTATCAGAAAATGAGCTTATAAGTGTTCTCTCTTCCTCATCTTTTGAAAGAGTTTGAGAAAAATTGTTGTGAATTGTTCAATAAGTGTTTGGTAGAATTAACCAGTTAAGCCAGATATCTGGTCTTGGGCTTTTCTCTGTTGAAATATTTTTCATGATTGGTTCAATGACTTTCTTTATGATTGTTCTCTTCAGATGTTCTGTTTCTTCATGATTCAGTGTTGGTAGATTGTATGTTTCTAGGAATTCATCCATTTCTTCTAAGTTATCCAATTTACTAGATAATTGTTCATAGTGGTCTCTTATTTTTTTATTTCTGTGGTATCAGTTGAATGCCCCTTCTTTCATTTCTGATTTATTTATTTGAGTCTAGTCTTTTTTTTATTCTTAGTTTATCCAAGGTTGTTTCAATTTGGTTTACCTTTTGGAAAAAAAACTATTTCTTACTTTGCTGATTTTTCTACTGCTTTTCTAACTGCAATTTTGTTTACTTCAGCTATAATCTTTACTATTTACTTTCTTATCCTTACTTTGAACTTAGTTTGTCCTTCTTCTATTTCTTGAAGTATAAAGTTAGATTGCTCATTTGAGATCTTTCTTCTATTTTAATGTAGGTAGTGATTTCTATAAATTTTCCTCTTAGTATTGCTGATTCTTTCTTTTGTTTAATCTAATCTGCTGTTGAATACTTTTATTGAATTTTTAAGTTCAGATATTTCATTTTTCAATTCTATAACTTCTATTTGGTTCTTTTGTTGACATTCACATTTTGTTTTATGTATTGCTTCTGGTTTTATTTGGTCGTCTAACTATTCTTTGCTTGTGTTATGTTTCTCTGATTCTTTGTGTTCCCTATAGATTTGCATTGATGTCTATGCGTTTGAAGAAACAGCTACTTCTCTTAGTTTTTATGGATTGCCTTCATTGAAGAAGACCATCAACAATCAGTCTGGCTAGAGATTCTTAGCTACCACCAAAATATGCTAGTCTGTCAGTAGTCTGTGTGAGCTGAAACAGAAGCCCTTCAGACAGCACGCTGAAAGGCCAGGACATTGGAAGCAAGCTCCACTCCTGCCTACCTTGGTGAAGCCTCAGATTCTGTACACTTCCCCAGTCTTGCAGAGCTATGCCAGCTGCAGTAAGCTGCCTGCTCTTTCTCCTTTGTTTTTAACTGTTCTGGTCACCTGAACTATGCTAGTTTTATCAGTGGCAAGACAGAAACCAGCCTCTCAGGTAAGGGATATTTCACGGACATTCTAATCTCTCTAACCTCTTTCCCCTGTTTCCCCTCAGGGAGAAATTGCAGACTGAAACAATCTTTCTCAGTGCTGAGCTATGCCAGTTTGGGGAAGGAGCTAACATGAGTAAAGTGAAGTTGCTCTTCTTACTCATTTCATTGTGGCTATTCTTGGTTTTGTGCTTTTCTAGAGTACTGCAACATCTTAATTGGATTTTAAACTCATAAATGTACTTTGATCTCTACATCATTGTCACATCAGTGTTTCTGTACAGGAATGAGGACTGGTGTTTCCTATTCTGCCTTCTTGCTGACATAATTTAATCATCAATTTTGTAATGGCCTTCTTTTCCCTTCTGTCACTTACATGGTCCTAACAAATGGGCACATGTGAGGAGTTTTAAGTCTCGGGTTATTTTTTTCAGTATCATTGCTTTCTTTGATTTAGAAGATATTCTATTTTTGGTAAGCCATGACAATGAGCTTCATGGTTGACATCTCTATGGAACGTAGAGATCCTCAACTTTCCCCCATTGCTGAAGTCCTTTGAGCATAGCTTCTAAAGGAATACATGTGGCTATTTTCTATCCAGTTTTCAGGGAAATCACACCCAACATTTTCTACAGTACAGATCCCAGGGCTTCCTTGTGAATAATATGCACTAATTTATTCAAAGGCCTAAACTTTCCCAAATATTGCCTGTGCATAATGTGAATGTCTTTTAGATCTGTTCCACCTTCAGTTTGGACATAATGAAATGCAAAATAGCTATTAACTACTCCTGCTAGGGAAAACAGCCTAGAACTAGATAAATCCAAGTCCCACTTAGTCTACATTCCTGGATGGAAATAATAAAAGAAATAATAGATGCTTTATTTTTTCTTTATTGAGATAATACTAGTTGAAAAATAAATATATTAGTTTTCAAGTGATATAGCCTTATGTTATGTCAGAAATGTGTTAAAGCAACACATTACAAAGTTTTATATGCCAAGCTAAAGAATAACATTTTTATCCCCTTAGGCAATGAATCTTAATAAGAGGTTTTTTAAACAAGGTACTAATGTAAATAGATTTGTCTTTTTATGGAAAACAATTGGCAGCAATGGTAGCCATAGTTTGGAAGGGTAAGAGACTGATAACAGGTTTCTGAAAGAGTTTGTGAATTATAATGGAGATAGTAGAGTTAAGAGAAATGAATGTTTTCTGCCTAAGTGACTGAAAGAATATTTATGCTATAAACTAAGTTAAGAAAAATGCTGTATATATTGGGAATTATCAGTAAGGGGAGTCTTGCCTTTTGGGCTGTAAATGTTGTATGTTTATACCACTCTAAATTTGGCACACAGATGGTACCCGTTGTTATTATTGTTGTTTAACATTTATTGAATGTTGACAGTGTACTAAGCCTGGTGTGGAAGATTGGAAAGACATGCATATCTGCACATTCTCACTCCCACCTCCGTCTGGTCCCTTCACTTTGTTATTTTCTTATTTTCTTGGCATTTGTAAGTCAGTCACTAATTTGTTATTCACTTAATAATTACAGTTACATGACAGTGAAAAGATTTAGAGCAATTTGAAAGTGCATTCATCTATCAATCAATACTTCAATGAAGATGAGTACATGTTGCTGCCTAAAAATCTATTCAAATAGTTATACGTATTTAGTATATATGTGTTAAGTGGTTTGCATTTTTACAAAGAGCTTTACAATTATTAGCTCATCTGGATCTTAACAAATATAGAAAGTACTGTTTTACTTCAAAATCTTTAATCATCACAGAAAGATGCACATAATAATATTACAAATATCAGTGCTTGGCACATACAGATACACACACATGTATTTTTTTAAATTATTATAGATAAATTTAAAATCCCTTCAAAATTAAATTTCTCCACCCAGTACTATTTACCTCCCTTCCTATCTCTCCCAGAATTAATTCCTATTGTAAATTTGACAGATGTCTTTTTAGTCAGTATTGTACTTTTATGACATATATATTTTATACTATCTAGTATAGTTTGTGCATTTAAAATTTTAATTAAATTATTTTACTCTATGCATTTTCTTCTACAAAATGTTAACTCATTTTATTCATGATCTCTATAACTAAGCCTAACTGTTGGTTAGCACTAAATCTTTAATTTTAGAAATAAATTATAATTGATTCTTCTATTTTGTTGGTAGATATTCTGAGTGGGTTCCATTGTTGCTACTGCAAATATTATTTCAATAAACATCTTTGTATGTGTACTGTGTGGCATATATATTAAGGTTTTCTCTTGTACTTAAAATACAGATTGCTGGGTCTTTGTATATTCGTGCATATTCACATTTTCAATTTTAGTAAATAAAGATTAAAAATTTAGTAAACTACTATTTAATATGATTGTATGATTGTACTATTTCACACTCCAGATGGTATTTTATGAGATTTTTGGTTTTCCACAGCATACACCAAGATTTGGTATTGTTACTTTTTTTTTTTTTTTTGGCTAATTCAACAGTTTGAAAATGAAACCACCATTACTCTGATTTGTATTTCCCTGATTGCTAGTGAGAATAAATATTTTTTTATATACTTGTTGACCATTCAGTTTTTGTTTGTTAGTGAATTGGCTTTTCATATATGTTATATATTTTCCTATTGAGTTGTCTTACATTAATTTGTAATTGCTTAATTGATATTTAGTCGACATATAATAAAGTGAACAATTTGAAATATTTAATTTGAAAATTTTTGATCTAAATATATACCTATGAAATCATCCCCACAGTCAAGATAATGTTTGTTAGAAGTTATTAATATATTCTCAACATCAATTGAGTTTTTTACATATTTTATAATATTTTCTTCTAGGCTCTGACTTACTGTTCACTTTATTATGATGTTGTTGATCAAAATTGTAAATGCCAATGTCCATCTACTGATCAATACATTTTGCTATTTGTATTTCATCAGAGGAATACTTTCTAAGTCTGAGAATTCAAAGATATTTGAATTCTTATGTTTTCTTCTAATAGTTTTTAAGCATTTGTTCTTATATTGAGGTTATTCATTCATGTGGAATTTATTTTTATATTGTGGAAAGAAACTAAATTTAATTTTTTGCTATGTAGATAGATAGTTGTCTTAGCACACACTGAGTTTCCTTTTTTTTTTTTCTCATTGATTTTTATTATCACCACTATCATATTTCAAGTTTTTATGCAATTATGGTTGTTTCTGGGAACTCTGATCTGTTGCATTGAATTGCTTCTTTATTACTGTACCAATATCATAGGGGTAGGATTATTAGTATTTTATTAGAAAGCATTATATCAGAGAGGGTTATCTCCTTTTATGTATTTTTACCATATCACTTATTTTTATTCCTCACACATTCAATTTCATTTCTTTCTCTCTCTCTAATTCTATCTCAATCTATCTCCTTTTTTGTCAGTCTCTGTGATTTTAATTGGAATTGCAGTAAATTAATAAAGTTGGAATAGTTGACATTTTATTTCTGTTATTTTTATTTATTGTTATTATTTTTTTATTTCAGAGTATTATGGGAGTACAAACACTTTGATTACATAAATTGCCTTTGTACCACCCGAAAAGAATACCCATCCCCTAGATAGCACACACTGTATCCATTAGGTGTGCATTTACCCATCCCCTCATCCCCCGTCCCACCTGCCTGAGACCCTATGGATGTTACTTACCATATGTGCACATTAGTGTTGATCAATTAGTACCAATTTAATGATGAGTACAAGTGGTGTTTGATTTTCCATTCTTGTGATACTTTACTTAAGAATGGACTCCAGCTCCATCCAGGATAATACAATAGGTAGTACATCACTTTTTTTTAATGGCATACATATACCACATTTTGTTAATCCACTCATAGATAGTTGAGCACTTGGGTTGTTTCCGTATCTTTGTGATTGTGAAATTGTTCTGCTATAAACATTTGGGGTGCAGATGTCTTTTTATGGAATATTTTTTTTTCCTTTGGGTAGATAATGAGTAGTGGGGTTGCTGGGTCAAATGGTAGTTCTACTTTTAGCTCTTTGAGGTATCTCCATATTACTTTCCATAGAGATTGTACTAGTTTGCAGTCCCACCATCAGTCTATGAGTGTTCCTATCTCTTGGCATGTCAACATTTGTTGTTTTGGGACTTTTTGATAAAGATCATTCTCACTGGAGTTAGTTGATATCTCATTGTGGTTTTGATTTGCATTTCCCTGATGATTAAAGATGTTCAGCATTTTTTTTTATGTTTCTTGTCCATTAGTCTTTCTTCTTTTGAAAAGTTTTTGTTCATGTCCTTTGCCCACTTTTTAATCAGGTTGCTTGATTTTTTTCTTACTGATTTTCCTGAGTTCTATATAGATTCTAGTTATCAGCCCTTTATCGGATGTGTAGCATGCAAATGTTTTCTCCCATCTGTAGGTTGTCTGTTTGCTTCAGTGATAGTTTCTTTGGCTGTGTAATAGCTTTTTAATTTGATCATGTCCCGTTCATTTATTTTTGTTGTTGCTGTGATTGCTTTTGGGGTCTTCCTCATAAATTTATTGCCCAGGCCAATGTCTATAAGAATTTTTCCAACTTTTTCTTCTAGAATTCTTATAATTTCGTGCCTTAGGTTTAAGTCTGTTATCCATCATAAGTTGATTTTTGTGAGAGGTAAAAGGTGTGGATCCTGTTTCAATCTTCTACGTGTGGCTATCCAATTTTCCCAACACCATTTGTTGAATAGGAATTCTTTTCCCCAGCTTATGGTTTTGGATCATCAGCAAAGAACAATAGTTTGACCTCTTCTGCCCCTATTTGGAGGCCCTTAATTTTCTTCTTTTGTCTGATTACTCTGGCTAGGACTTCCAGCTAATTTCTCCTTTCCTTTTTCTTGTCTTATTTAATTTAATTTGAATTAATTTAATTTGAATTGTCTGTTAAATACTGTATAGCAGTGGCAATAGTAAACATTTAATCTCAATCTCATTTAATCTCAATTTAATCTCAATTGCATTAATTAAAACACACTCGCAGTTTCTCAATAAAGCATGATGTTTACAATTGATGTTTAATGGCTATTCTATGATTAGACACAGGAACTTCCTCTGTTCCTGTTTTACTAAAATCTAAGATTAGATTTGCTTAATTTTTAAAATATATTCACATTTATGTTCATTAATAATTATGTTCTATAATATTCTTACATTTTCCTTATCTATTTGTGTTATCACAAAATTAGCTATACACTTTTCTCCTTTTTGATTCTCTGAAACATTTAATGTAATAAATAATTTTATTATATTATTATATTAACTTATACTTTTATGTTAACTATGTCCTATCTTCTATGTATTTTAGGGATATTATGTGGTTCTTTTTCTAGCTTCTTGATTCAAATTCTTAGCTCATTTAGTTTCAGTTTTTATTGTTTTTGACCACAAAATGTGTTGTGTTTATTATTAAGTATTTGAAAATTTTTTAAAAATTTCTTTTTGCTCTGGTAAAAGTACAATTGTTAATACTCCATGCATGCTTGAAATATATTTATATTGTCTTTTCAGCAATTGATATAATATATGTACAATGCAATTATATATGATTATATAATTAAACATTATATAATTATTATACATAATTCATATATTATAAAAGTATAAAAATAGAAAATTATATATATGAAGAAAAATTTATATAATTATATGTAATTGTGATATACATATGTTTAAGCTATTACTATCGATTGGTTTAATCTATCACAGTGTGGTACTGGCTAAAGGTTATGCCTATTGTACAATAACAAATAGAGAGTTCAGAAATAAACTCACCAATATGTGAATAATTAATTGTCAGCAAGGATACCAATGCAGTTCAAATGGTAAAAGGATAACTATTTAAGCAAACAGTGCTAAAATAATTGGCCAATTTAAACAAAAAACCTCTCAATCCCACCTTTCACCATACAAAAAGTTAATTAGCAATAAATCATAAACCTAAATATCAAACTTAAAATTATAAAACTTATGAAAGAAACCATAAGAGAAAATCTTCGTGACCTTGAGTCAAACAGAATTTCTTAGCTAGAACATAAAAATCATAATTTTCTAAAAAATTAATAAGTAAGACTTACTCAAAATTTTAAGTTTTGCACTAAGATGATAAAAATATAAAGTTCATACCTGAAAAAAATATTTATGAAATACTTTAATGATGAAAAAGTATTTTTCATTCAGAATATATAAGGAGGTATTATAACTTAATAAGAAGAAAATAACTCAATTAAAACTGTAAAAGATCTGAGTAGAAACTTTACCAAAGATGGTGTACAAATAGCAATTAAGAACATCAAAAGTTGCTCATTATCATTAGTCATTAGAGAAATGCAATGTAAAACCATAATGAGGCATCATTATACATTTATTAGAGCAGCTAACATAGAAACAACCAATAATACCAAGTACTGATGAGAGTGTGGAACACCAGAATATTTATACAGTAAGTGGGAATGCAAAATGGTATAGATATTTTAGAAATCAGTTTAGTCATGTTTTATAAAGTAAAACATTTATCAACTGACCCAGCAATCCCACTCATAGATGAAGAAATGAAATAATGTGTTAACAAAAAGACCTGTGTGGGGAAGTGTATCGGAGCTTTATTCATAATTGTCAAATACAGCAACAACTCAAATGCCAATTGTTGAATGAATAAACAAACTGTGGAATACCACCCAATGGCATAATATTTGGCAACAAAGTGGAAATAATTACTGATTCATGCAACATCATGGATGAATCATGAATACATTATGCTAAGTGAAAGAAGCCAGATTCAATAAGCTAAAAATTATATTACATCCTTGATGTGACATTTGGAAAAGCTACAACTATAAGGCCATAAAAAAGAACAGTGGTAGCCAGGAGCTGGATGTGAAGAATGTCGATAGACTGCACAGGTGCATGTAAAAACTTTTTGAGGTGATGCAAATGTTCACGCTCTTGATTGTGCAAATGGTTGCACAACTATGTTAATTTGTTAAAAATCATAGAACTGTACTCAGAAAAAAAGATAATTTTAGTGTATGTAAATCATAACCCAATAAAGCTGACTAAAGTTTAAATAATTTTGTATGGAGGTCTTATACATATTCTATGGGGACATTATTCCTACATGTTTTATGTCTTTGATACTATTTTCGATGGTAGATTTTTAAAAATTCAGTCTTGAACTTGTTAGAGCATAACATTATGCTTAATTTTATCATATTGGTAAGTTGTAACAAACCTGCTGAACTGTTACATTAATTCTAATTTGTAAAAGTGCTTTTGGATTTTTCTTTGTGCACAATTATCTCATTAGTGTATTATAAACATTTTATTCATTTCTCAAAAAAATTTTTAAAAAAAAAAAGCCTTCACAGATTTCATGTCTTTTTCTCAAGTCTCCAAGGCTTAAAAATGGCAAAACAGTAACTGCAATAATGCTCTTCTGAATATAATAAAAGTGCTCTTTAATTCATTTTTACTTTTGTAATTTTATTGCTTTAATTATTTCATTTAAGGCATTTATGTTGGATGTGCTTTGTTTGCAAGGCTGTGGTGGATATTTCTTATTTATGCTAACCCAGCACCTATTTCCTATTTTCTATGAATAGATTATCAATTTCCCCCAAGAAAAAAAAACCCAGTGCCACTCCATCTGTGAATTTAAGTTGAATTGGTATATGCACATCCCATCAGAACACCACATACCCGACCCATGGTAAATGATTTAGGAATCAACAAACGAGTCATGCCAGACTTATCATTTAAACCTCAGAATTTTATAGGATTTATTTGGAAGAAGGAGGATTCTTCATTAGGCTTGCAGAGCTACGGAATGTAAGCCTGAAGTTTCTAGAGGCACCTCTGATTCAGTTTTCCCAGAAGCCAAATTGGTCCTCGGACTTTTCAGTTATGCGAAACAATAAATTAACTTCTTTTGCTGGAACCAGTTGGAGTGTGAGAGTGTCCCCTGATTTACTGAGGCACAAAATAGAACATTGTTCTGGAAACAGAGAGGTCTCACATACAAGGCATGCCCTCAAGATTTCCCAGATTTATAAAGAAGAAAAGGAATGCACATAAATTTATTATAATAACTGTTCTATGTTGCCTTAAATGATTACCTCACTTAACTGATTACCTCACTTTTGAGAACATTTACAAGAATAAATTGAATTAAATAAATGTGAGCCATTCCCTCATGCAAGCCAGGAAGTTAATAGTATTTTCAATTTAAGCAAATAAAGAAAGGAAAAATTTGAAGTAAATCCCTATCTGAGTAAAGAGATGCAGTCCTAAATAAATTCAGACTCAGATTTTATTTAATGCTATTGGCAGCTTTGGGGACTTTTTTCAAAGATCTAGTTTCTTTAATCCCTGTGGGTTTTGAAAATCAGATGAGGAATATATTATTCTAAATATTTAAAAATAAGTGAATATGCCCCACCTTATGTTATAAAGCACATGAATATGACCTCAAGATATACTATCAAAATCTAGGAATAAAACAATGAGCCTGCCTGTCCAATAAAAGATTTGTTCATTATTAACTGCTCACTGCCATCTCTGTTAATCATACTATTGTTAAATAAAAACTTTAAAAAATCAGAATCTATAACATTGAAAATATTATTAAATAACTTTTATAGAAATGCAGTAATTTGGAAATTGGTGAAAATCTACAAGTTACTTAACTTCAAATGATTTCTTTGTTTAAGACAGAGTCTCACTCTGTTGCCAGGACTAGAGTTATGTTGCATCAGCCTAGCTTACAGCAACCTCAAACACTTGGGCTCAAGCAATCCTTCTGCCTCAGCCTCCCAAGTAGCTGAGACTACAGACATGTGGCACCATGCCTGGCTAATTTTTTTCTATATATTTTTAGTTAGCCAATTAATTTATTTCTAATTTTAGTAGAGACGGGGTCTCGCTCTTACTCAGACTGGTTTCAAACTCCTGACCTTGAGGGATCTGCCCGCCTCGGCCTCCCAGAGTGCTAGGATTACAGGTGTTTATTATTAATGATTATTTATTAACATTTTGAACCTAGCAAAAGGTTATTAAATAATTTTTATGACATATTAGTGTGAATTGCGTAAAAATTTAATAACAGTAATATGGCTAAATTATGAAAGTTTATGCTCATAAATACGTATAAAATGTCAATCTCTGTATATAGGTTCAGTACAGTTGGACTCCATATCTGTGGGTTCTGCCTCCATGGATTCAACCAATCACAGATTGAAAATATCTGGAAAAATAGTGGATGGTTGCATATATACTGAACATAATCAGACTTTTTTTCATTATTATTTACTAAACAATACAGTATAACATTTATAAAGCATTTATATTGTGTTAGTCATTATAAGTAATCTAAAGACAACTTAAAGTATACAGGAGAGAGGATGGAATAGTTTATATGCAATATATACAAATACTATACAATTTTATATTAATCTTAGGTACTTGAGTATCCCTGAATTTTGGTACCAACAGGTGGATGGATCCTGGAACCAATTCTCCCATGGATACTGAGGGATGACTGTATATAAACTGCTGAAACATCAAGTATGTCTTCAACACACATTTTTCTTGTTGTTGTTGAGACAGAGTCTTGCTCTGTCAACCAGGTTGCAGTGCAGTGGCATCATCATAGCTCACTCATTGCAACCTCAAACTCCTGTGCTGGATGATCTTCTTGCTTCAGCTTCCTAAGTAGCTGGCCATGCCTAGCTAATTTTTGTATTTTTTGTAGAGACGGGGTCTCACTCTTGCTCAAGCTGGTTTTGAACTCCTGGCTTCAAACCACCCTCCCCACTCTGCCTCCCAAAGTGCTAGAATTACAGGAGTGAGCCACCAAACCCGGCCAAACACACTTTTTTTTTTTTTTTTTTTTTTTACCAATATAATTGCATTAAACCTATAGAATAATTTAGAGAGAATTGACATCTTTATTATGTTGAGTGTTATAATTCATGAATACAGTGTGTCTTTTCATTTATCTAGGTGTTCTTTATTTTCTTTCATCAGCATTTTGTTATTTTTAGTATCTAAATCCTCTGTTTTATTAGATTTATGCCTAAAAATTTTAAATTCTGGAGTAATTTTAATTGGTATTGTGTTTTAGATTTTGATTTCCAGGTTTGTTTTTACTACATTAAAATGTAGTTGATTTCTCATGTTGCTCATAAATCCTGCAATCTTATTGAACTCATTTAATAGTTCTAGGATGTTCAAAAATAGATTCCTTGGCATTTTCAATGTAGATAAAAATATATACAAATAGGGACAATTTTATTTCTTTCTAATCTGTATGCTTTCTTTTTCTCATCTTATTGCAATGGCTAGAACTTTCAGTTGAATAGAGTAGTAAAAGCAGGTACCTTTATCTTGTTCCAGTCTTGAAAGGAAAATATTCAGTCTTTCTGCCTAAGGTATAATATTAGCTGAAAGTTTCGAAAGGAAAATATTCAGTCTTTCTAAGGTATAATATTAGCTGAAAGTTTCAGTAGATGCCCTTTATTAGATTGGGCTAACTCCACTCTGTCTCTAAGTTTCTGAGAGTTATTATTATTATTTTTTTTTGTAATCATGAGTTAATTTGGATTTTGTCAAATGCTTTTCTATGTCAATTGATATAATCACATGATATCTCTTTTTTAGCCTATTAGTATGGTAAATTAAATTGATTTATTTTCAAATGTTGAACCAGACTTCCATACCTGGAAAAGATTCTAGATGTAATAATGTTTAATTCCTTTTATACATTGCTAGATTCAATTTGTTAATGTACTAATAAGGATCCTTATGTCTAAGTTTATGAGAGATATAGATCTGTATTTTTTTTATTTTATATTGTTTTGTGTGGTTTTGATATCATGTTGATACCAGCCTTATAAAATATGTTGAGAAATGTTCTGTCTTCTTTTATATTCTGAAAAAAATTATGTAAAATTGGTGTCAATTCTTTACATGTTTGGTACAATTCTTCAGTGAAAACCTCTGGGTCTGGGTTTTTTGGGTGAACCTTTAAATTACAGATTCAATTTATCTGAACAGTACAGAACTATTTAGTTTAATTATATCATCCTGATTGATTCTTGATAATTTGTAGTTTTCAAGGAATTTGTCCATTTCTTCTAAATTGAATCTATGATAGCGAATTTACTTGTTTTATTCTCTGATTTTTATTTTAATGGTTACCAGATCTATAGTGGTATTATCTGCTTCATTCTTTTTTTATCTTCAAGTCCACAGGCAAACTGTTTCATTATTAATGCTGACCATTTATGTCTTCACTAATTATTTTGTCAGTCTTGTTAGATATTCATAAATTTTTTCCCAAAGAATCATTTTTTGTGCATTTTCTCTATTGTTTTCCAGTTATCAATTGCATTGAGTACTGCTTGTATATTTATTTATTATTTTCATCTTTCTTGCTTTAGGTATGTTTTATTCTTCTTTTTCCAGTTTCTTTAGGTGGGAATTTAGATTATTGATTTGAATCTTTAGCTGCATCTCACATCTTTTGATATGTTGGACTTTTAATTTCATTTAGCTCTATTTTTTATTTCCTTTTAGATGTCTTATTTGATTTATGGGTTATTTAGGCTATTAATTTATCAGTGTGGAGATTTTCCTGTTGTCTTTCTGTAATTAATTTCTAGTTTGATTTATTATGTTCATAAAACATGTTCTAAAAATTTTGAGTACTTTCAGTTTGTTGAGGTTTGTTTTATAGCTCAGAATACAGTTTATCTTGATGAATATTCTATAGGCACTTGAAAAGAAATATGTATTCTGCTGTTTGAGCAATACATATTTTTTAGCAACTACTAAGTTTAAATTATATGAAGTAAATGTATGCATAAAGCATAGTCTTTACATTTTAAGTAGTTAATAAGTTTGTCTAACAAAATCAGGAGTTATAAAAAATTATTATAAGATAGGGAGAATCAGAGATTTTCAACTGATGAGATTGAGTTTTTATAGAAAGAGTGGCATTTTGGTAGAAATTGAAGATTGGGTAAATTTCCCACATATGAAATTTGAAAGAAAGATAAATTGGTTTTGCTTAGGTGGAGCACGGAGTCTGAGAAGGGGGATAAGGAAGGAGTTTACTAACATTTTTATATAGAATATAAGATTCTACTAATCTTACGTGGTTATGGACTGAATGTTTGTGTTCCTACCACCAAACATATGTTGAAACCCTCCCAATGTGATGCTGTTTGTTAGAAGGTATGGCCTTTGTGAAATAATTAGGTTTAGATGAGATCATGAGAGTGGATTCTAGTGTTATGGTTAGTGTCCTTACAAAAAGAGACTAGAACTAACTCTCTCTCTCACCACCAGATAAGGATACAGCAAGAAGGTAACTGTCCGTAAGCCAGGAAGGGAGCCCTTATCAGAAGCCAACCATGTGGAATCTTGATTGTGGATTTCCTAGCCTCCAAATCTATGAGAAATAAATGTCTGTTGTTTAAGCTTCCTGGTCTGGGGTTTTGTTATAGCAGTCTATGCTGACTGAAACATGTTAAACAGGACAACACCAAAACACTGACCGTTGATATAAAAGGAAGATTTCAGATCTCATGTTGTTGATACTTTATGTTTTTCTTCCTAGGGCAGCTCTCTTGTAAGCCTATTAAAAGTAAATGACTCACAGAATGTTAATATAAAATTAGGCTTTGGGGAATTTAGGATTGTATTTATGTATGTTTCACAACAAGAAGTTGATTTCCATTTAAAACAAAAAAGAAGGGCCTGCTACAATCTATACAAACTATAATATGGTGGAAAATATAAGAATTAAAAATGTTAAGCATTTAAGGAATTAAATATTTTCTTCTGATAAACAAGAAAGAAAAAGCACAATTCTCTTAGAAGTTAAATATGTATTGAGAAATTATAGAACATACTAATTATGTAATTTCTCCTACAGGGCCACCAAGCTGAACTATGAGGAAACATTAAAATTATTCATGGTAGATTGGACAATTGAAAGAGATGGTATATTTTATGTCAAATGATAAAAAAAACACATTATTTACATGTACTTTACATACCAATTATTTAAATTTTGCAGATAAAAAATGGAGGGTTAAAGACATAGTAATAACTTGACTAGTATCACATAGTTAGCTATGGGTGAAATGTTTTTATTTCAATCCACGTTTTTGGCTACTGTAGTTGATGCTCTTCTTATAAAACACAAATCACAATTCTCTGCTCAAAATGAAACTCTCCATGAGAAGAAATCAGATTAAGGTTCCAAAGAGAATGTTAGGAATATATTCCCTAAGAAAGCTCATATAAATATCCCGGTTTTCCTCCTCATCAGTCACTATTTCTCAGTCTCATTTGTTGACAGCTCCTTTTTTTCAGATTTGTTAATGTGGAAGGAACCCAAGGCTCAGTCCTTGATTCTCTTTCTCTATCTTCACTCACTCTCTTAATGAGCTCATCTAGTCTCCTGGATTTAAACACTACCTTTATGATGATTACCAAATGTGTTTTTTGAGCCAGACTTTGTATATCCAACTGTGTCCTCAGCATCTCCATTTGGATATTAATGGTATCTCATGTTCAATCTTTTCAAATAAACTATTAAATCTATGCCCTAAACTTGATACACCTTTAGTTTTCTTCATCTTGTTCATATGTATATAACACATTTTGTTTATCCATTAATTGATTGATGAACATTTGGGTTGTTTCTACCTTGTTGGCTCTTATAAATAGTACTGCCATGTATAATTATTAATATTAACATTTCTCTGAGTGCCTATTTTCAGTTCTTTTAGTTATATTCCTAGGAATGGAATTACAGGGTCATATAGTAATTCTATGTTTAATTTTTGAGAAACCACTTGACCATTATCCATAGTGGATGCCTTTTATTTTTTTGTCATGGTATATATCTTTCAATCTATTTTCTTTTAACTCTACATCTTTAGATTTTTTAAATAGACAGCATATAATGGAGTCCTGCTTTATTTAATCCAGCTTAATTTTTCTTGCTTTTTAATTTAAATGTTTATGCCTTTTATACTTAATATAATTACCAATATATTTCACTATTCACTAAAACTCTATTCATGAATATCATTGTTTGTTATCTCCATGCATCATTTTTGTCTTTATTGTTCTGTCTTCATGTTCATTAAATTTATCCTGCAGTGTCTAATTTACTGTTAATTTGATCCAGTGAATATCTAGTTCTTTATTATGTTTTTCAGATCTAGAATTTTATATTTATTTTGGATAGCTTTTCTTTCTTTCCTCATTATCTTCATGATTTTTCTTTAATATTTGAATGTAGCTATGTTAATTAAGTTCTTACCTGCTAATCCCATTATTTCTACTATTTTTGGTTCTATCCCAATTGATTCATGTTTGCTGACCATGAGTAACATTCTTGCTTCTTGGCATGTCTAGTAATTTTTATTAGATATTAGACCTTTTAACTTTTTTTCTGTGGCAGTGCCTGGATTTATATTTTGTTTGTTTGTTTGTTTTATTTTGTTTTGTTAATGACTGGATTTTTTCTGATACCTTCTAAGGTCCCTATTGAATATCTTAAGCAATCAATAAAGATATACTCTGAATGGTAGAAATTTGGACAATATTCAATCCTTTCAACATGCTCAGAATCATTTTCTCACAGCTTTACATTCTCTTTCTCAACCTTGTAGAGCTTTACCCTACACATGTATATTTAAGTAAGAATCAAGGAGAACTTTATCAGATTTCTAGAATTCTTTCTGACTTTCTGATTTGTGTTTTCTCAAATCAGTGTTACTACTGTGTTTTTCTTGAGATTCCTCTCTGTGCTGGTTAATTTTATGTGTCAACTTGGGTGGACTATGGTGCCTGGATATGTGGTCAAGTTTATTCTGGATGATCCTGTAAGGGTATTTTTAGATGAGATTAACTTTTAAATCTGTGGACACTGAGTTTTCCCCCCATAATATGGATGGGACTTATTTAGTCAGTTAAAGGCCTAAATTAAACAAAAGACTGACCAACCCCCAGCAAGAGAGAATTCTGAAGCAAATAACCTTCAGTCTTGAGTAGCAATATTAGCTATTTCCTAGGTCTGCAACCTAATGGCATTTGAACTGGAACTAGAACATCAACTCTGTCATAAGTGTCCAGCCTGCTGGCCTACCCTGCAGATTTTAGATGTGCCAGTGTCCATAATACATGAGCCAATCCCTTTTTCTGTTCATACACATCCTATTGATTCTACTTCTCTGGAGAACACTGAATAAAGCACTCTCTCTGTTCTATGATCTGAACATGTCTCCAGAAGGAAAGTTTGTCAGACATAGTGTTCGCTTCTATTTGCTTCCCTTCTCTCAGAGACCACAGTTCTGTGCTGCTTGTAGTCCAATATTTAGAAACTATTTCATATATTTTTCTGTATTCTAATGATATTTTAAGGTGTGAAGTTAAATTCAAATCCTGTTACTTCAATATGGCTAGAACTTGAAGTCTAACATATATATATATATATATATATATATATATATATTTAAACAGAAAAATCAACTTTCATGTCTCTTATAATCATTTATTTCTCTGCTTTCCAAGTATTTATTAGTCCTTTTAAAAAATTATCCATAAGTTTGCAAGCTACACATCTGATAAAGGGCTGATAACTAGAATATACTTAGAACTTAGGAAAATCAGCAAGAAAAAATCAAACAACCCTATCAAAAAATGGGCAAAGGACATGAACAGAAACTTCTCAAAAAAAGACAGAATAATGGCCAACAAACATATGAAAAAATGTTCAACGTCTCTAATCATCAGGAAAATGCAAATCAAAACCACAATGAGATAGCACTTAACTCCAGTGAGAATAGCCTTTATCAAAAAGTCCCCAAACAACAAATGCTAACATGGATGCGGAGAGAGAGGAACACTCCTACAGTGCTGGTGGGACTGCAAACTAGTTTAACCTCTGTGGAAAGCAATATGGAGATACCTCAAAGCGATACAAGTAGATCTACCATTTGATCCAGAAATTCCACTACTGGGCATCTACCCAAAAGATCAAAAGTCACTTTACGAAAAAGACACCTGCACTCAAACGTTTATAGCAGCACAATTCACAATTGCAAACCCAAATGCCCATCAATTCATGAGTGGATTAATAAAATATGGTATATGTATACCATGGAATACTACTCAGCTTTAAGAAACAATGGTGATATAGCACCTCTTGTATATTCCTGGATAGAGCTGGAACCCATTCTACTAAGTGAAGTATCTCAAGAATGGATAAACCAGCACCACATGTACTCACCAGCAAACTGGTATTAATGGATCAACACCTAAGTGGACATATAGAAGTAACATTTATTGGGTGTCGGGAGGGTGGGAGAGGGGAGGAGGGGATGGGTATATACAACCAAAGGGAGTAAGATGTGCAATGTTTGGAGGATGGACATGCTTGAAGCTCTTACTCGAGGGGGGGGAGGGGGGCATGGGCAATATATGTAACCTTAACACTTGTACCCCCATAATACGCTAAAATAAATATACAAAAAAATTAAAAAAATAAAAATTTGTCCATAAGTTGAAATGTGAATTTTTTTATTTAACTTAAGGAAAGACATAAACTTCTGGGTATACTGAAATTAAGATAAGTTCAAATACTGGCTACACCACTCACTTAGTGTTATGAGCAATTTATGTGCCTTCTCAGGGCAATTTCCTTATTTGACAACTGTGGATATTAACTACTTCACAGAATATTATACATAAAGCATCTGGGACATGGCGTACCCTCAGTAATTGCTACTGTACTGAGTACAATTTCCTGGAACGTTCCCCACTCTTCTCCTCTATGCAAATGAAAAGTGAAGATATAAAGCCACTTTGTATACTAAGTCTATGTTTTACAAGCCACATTCAGCCTAGGAGTAGACACCGAGTAGATTTAAATAAGATTTAAAGCATAGGTATGTCATGCAGTGGCTATGTTTCCCATCATCATGAATATCAAAAGACAAGAAGAAGGAGGAGGAAGAGAAGAAAGAGAGATTGATTTCCAAGATAACAAAATGTTTTCTTAGTAGTATGCAATTCCTTGGATTAATATTTTCTTAAGGCCCAGACAACAGCTGCAGTCCATTCTGTGAGTTCCATGAAACACCTCACTATCTTTACAATAAACATTTATTTTGGTTTAAGTTAGGTTGAATTTGGATTTTGGCTTTTTTGACACAAAGATTCCTCACTGATAATGTTTACCTTTTCTTCAAATCTTATCTTCTTTGGTACCTTGGACATTTTAATTTATATATTTTCCCTTATGTAATAACCCAGATGATTCGCTCTTTCACTCTCTAATACTGTGTGAGATTCAAGGGTAGATTTTTTAAGAAAATATACTGAGTTTATTAATGGCTTGCAGTGCAGAACTCAGCATAATTATAAAGTGAACGGCAAAATGACTCCTCCAATAAATGCACTTTATTAGCCTTTTAATGTCCCCACTCATACTGTTTCCTGTAATCCCAAATCTCTACTTATAAATAACTTTAATTATAGTCCACATTTTTGCACAGTGAAAGTAATGAAATATGAATCTTGCTGTTGGCCGAACTTACATGAATTCATAACTTAACAATTGGTGCAAAATGTGTAAATACCAAACAGGTTTCTAATGTAACAAAAAAAATGTAACACTGAGTCACAGAAACAGGTTCACCTCAATTACAGCTATATAAACATTGAAAAAAGTATTGCTCAACATTAATTTATGTCTTGAATAGCTCACTGCTACTAGTGTTGTCTTTTTTTTTTCTGATTTCTTTTACTTTAGACTGGTATCCTGCGGCCAGAGTTCACAGTGTTATAGTTTTACTCCCCTCACCCAAAGTGACTAGAAATGTTTTCTTCATGACCTTGCTGCTTCATAAAACACACGTTATTTTCTGTATACTGTGGACTACAAGCAACTTGATGCCAAGGAGCATATCTTCATTGTCTTTCTATCTTCCCAGAACAAATCACAATGCCTGGGGAAAAAAATGATGGATTCAGGAAGGTTTGCTGAGTGAATAAATGATCATGGATGGCTAAGAAAGGCCACTGAGTTAGGTCTCCAAATACCTCACTATCTTAGGAAAGATTTTACTTGTAAAACCAAGACAACAATATTTGTCTTAAATGGTTCTTGTGAGTCAATGAAAATGAAGCCCTTGGATGTGCTTAGTAAGTGTAATATGCCATATGCATTAGTTTCTTAGGACTGTAGCAATGAAGTATCAAAAATTTAGTGGCCTAAAACAACAGGAATTTATTTTTTTCATAGTTCTAGAGTCCAGAAGTCCAAAATCAAAAGCGTGGCAAGGATAGTTCCTTCTGGATCCTTTGAGGGAGAACTTTTCCATACTTCTTTTCTAATTTCTAGTGCTCTCAAAAATTCTTGATATTCCTTGCCTTATAGACACATCATTGCAATCTTTATATTCATCTTCACATGGTGTTTCTTCTGTGTCTTTCTGTGCCTGGCTCTTCTTATTCATCTCTTTATAAGGACACTTGTCATTTGGTTTAGAGTATTAAAAACATGAAAGAGTAGATTCTTCCATTTCTTGAATGGAATGCAATGTTGCTTCTATTCAGTAGTGCTTAGTTGATGATGACAATGTCCCAGCATCTTGATGGTGCTGATATGGTGTGGTGCCTAGGGCCTCTAGTGGTACCCTATTCATGGTTATATAGACGATAATAGCTGGCACTCAACTCTGTGTAATACCAAAAGATGGTGCAATTGATGAAAATAGGTGGTGGCAGTTTGGGAAATTTCCATTAAAATTTTATGGCCCCAGGACAAATTAGTAATAGGCCAACAGACTGAACAGAATAAAATGAGAGGAGGAAGTAGATGGAAGAAATCAGAGAGATGAAACATACCCCGAGGAACTCTCAGAAATAACTGAGACTATTAGAAATATAGAAGGTCCAATGTCTCCTGGTATAAGTGAGTCAGAAAAATATAACTGGGTTGTTGTTTGTTTGTTTAGGCCTGTGATAACAGAGGTTATAAAACTTAGAAGCTCCTTACAAGTTATTTAGGCATAAAATTTCCTTTTAAGTTATTATGATGACTAAATTCAATGAGTCTGGATAATTTAATTCAATATTATTTATTAAATATGTATATAATATGCAGAATGGCCCCTCAAAGATATTATACACTAATCCTTGGACTATGTGAATATATTACCTCAATTGGCAAAAGAGACTTTACATATATAATTAAAATTAGGGAGTTTAAAATAGAGAGATTATTCTGGATTGTTTGGGAGGGCTCAATCTAATCATATAAGCCCTTAAAAACAGATAATTTATTTGGTGGGAGTCAAAGGAAAAGTGTAAGGAGGGCAAGTCAAAGAGATTCAAATCAGGACAAGGGCTTGGCATGCCCTTGTTGGTTCGAAGCAAGAGGGGGAAATGCCCTGAAGAATGCAGGTGGACTTAAGGAGCTGAGACAGGCTTTCTGCTGACAGTCAACATGTAAGAAGGACCTCAGCTATACAGTCAGATGGAAATGAATTCTGCTAAGAACCTACCTGGGCTCAGAAGTAGATTGTCCCCTGAAGCCTCCATAAGTGGACTTGGCCCTGTTGATACCTTGACTTTGGCATTGTGAGACTCTAAGCAGAAGACCTGGACAAGCCAAGCTATACCAGGATTCTGACTACAGAACTAGAATAAGTCATATTGTTTCACACCACTAAATTTGTGAGTATTTGTTACCACAGCAGTAGAAAACACAACAAATAATATAGAAATGTTGTCCTTGGTGATAGAGACATACAAAAATTTTTAAAAATGTGATGGAGCCATTTCCATAACTTAGAGTTACAAATACGTTATAAAAAGGCAAGAAGTAGATTTATCCTGATTCAAAGGATTAAGACGGATTCCTTAGAAAAACTGAAATAGGAATTGGGCTGGGAAGCATTCTCAGAGAGAGTGACTTTTGTTGAAATGGATATTTGTGTTAATTTATAAACATCCTCTTTTTCCTCTATAAAGTTAAAAGTGATCATTCCAGTCTGGTTTTCTTTCAATGTCCATATCTTTTGGATAAACATTAACTATCCCTTACCTTTTTTGATTAGATAAATAGATCAATAGAAGATAATATGTATGCATCCCTTTATGGATGAATTTTTCTAAGCATAATACACATGAATTTATATGGAATATACTCAATTTCCTTTTTTTTCCTCTTCTTAACCCTTTTATAGATTATAAAGTAATGTTTATTTGAAAAATCAAATTTATCAGGACTTCAAAGAAAATAAAAATCACCTGAAGTCACATCAAGTGATAGATGCATCACATATTAGAATATATTCTTCTAGTCTTTGTTATAAATATATCACACAAACATTATACTTCTCAGTGTGTTTAATACCAACTGGGATCCATATAACATAAAATACTTCGCAAAATCCCTTTTCACAATGTATTATAATTTGATTTAAAAATCCATGTCATTGTTAATGCTGGTATAGCAGCAATACTCCATATTTCACCAATTACTTAGAAAAGTAATTTTTTCTGATTTCTTTTTTTGCTATTTTAAAATATACTGCAGTAAATACAATTATAGAACAATCCTTATACACATAAAAGAGTTTTTAGAATAGGCATTTCATCTTTAATAAAACATTTACCTTTTTCAACAATTTGTCCCATAAAAGGTGTATCATAGAACCAGTACCCAAAGAAAACCCAAAGGATGACACTAGGAAACAACAAAAATGGCTATATATTGAGAGATATGGAATCAGGTATCAGAATTACAATAAAGAAAACTGCTTCCTACAAATCAGTTTAGGTCAACAAATTGGGGATGAAATTAAACTGTGGAAGTATAAAAATTAGCCTTTAATTTTTTTAAAAACAACAGTGCAGTCATTATGTAATTCTAAACTAATGAATCTTCATGCTATTATATTCTTATACTAAGGACCAGATGGTGATTATTTTGATTAATATTTTAAAATTCACCTTTACATTTTAATAAGTAAAAGATATCTATTGACCTTTAAAGCTAATAGTGACTGTATAGATTTCCAAGCCAATTCCCCTTCTTAAAGGGAAGAAACTGGCAGTAACAGAACGCTTTCTATGGGCTAGCCACTATTCTGGTACATTGTAGATCTTATTTAAGGTCACTTCATGGTCACTTCAAACCATGTGAAATGGATATTTCCTTCATTTTGTAGATAAGGAAATTGGAAGTCTGAGCTCCTTAATAATATTATGTCCAAAGTAGCATTGCTGATAAGTTGAAAAACCAGAATTCAAAACTGCAACTGCCTAATCTTAAAACCACTAGATTTTCATCCACAATTAATGCTGTTTCTATCATGAGATGAAGAAAGAGAATGAGGAAGAGATGGAGGAAAGATGTGAAAACAAAGAAAAAAAATTAAAAGAAATGCAAAAGAGGAAAGAAGGAAGAGAAAGAGGGGGAGAGATAGAGGGAAGAAAGGAAGAAAAATACGTGGTGTCAACACTTTCCCATTTTATACCATTAGGTGTTTTAGCTTGAATGTCATAAATAGGAAAATCATAAATTTGTCTTTGACAATGCCAAAAGAAGAATTAATTGGCTTTTGTTTTCAGTGTTTTTTCCTCTGAAAATATCTTTATTCATGAAGGAAAGTGTAATAGCATTATTTTACTCATCTTTTAGAGGATTCTATCTTTTATTTCTTAGAGGATCTATCATTGCTATTTCCATAGTTGGAAAGAAACCAATGCTATTGCTAAAAGAACTTCATGGCATTAAAGACCTGAATTCTAAAGTCATTCATATTCAATTGTCTTTTAGGTATGTATGTAACTGTACATTTCTTGGAGCTTGAGTTACTTTTGCTTTTGAATTGACTGATCATTTCAGCTAGTTCTCAGAAATCTATATATCCCATCTCTTCATATGAGCACCTTCTAAAAGCTCCTGTCATTTAGCAGTAAGATATTGTGTTGGTCTACCTCCTTCTCTGGACCCACTCTCTTGTTCCAAGGCCTAGGGTGGTCTTTTCAAGGAACAACTATTTTATCTTTAACTTCCTCTCCAGACTATGTCCATCTCTGTTTTCAGGACCAAATGCCCACCTATGCCCGCATATATATTTAAAAAATTAAAATAGAGATTAAACCTCAGTGGTACTGCAAAATAAAACAATAATTATCTATTAGGAAAATAGCTGATGATTCCAAAACCTGTATTGAATACAATATTTGCTCAATACATCTAAAATTTTTGTCATATAAAGAAAAAAGTTATCCATATCAGATTATTAATTAATGGTTTCTACAGATGAAAAGCATATTCAGAAAACATATATATGTATACATATATTTTTAAAAGAACTTTAAGAGAAATATAATACTTAAGTCCTTAAATGTACAAAAACTTTTATTTAATGATATTTCCAATCATGTTTTCATTTGATTTTTTTCAAACTTCCTTTAATAGTTGCCTTATTATTTCAAATCTGAACACCAAAATATTAGCACTGTGGAAAAGTTGAAGCTAGCAGGATAAGTAAATAGTCATCATTCAAACTTTCACCTCTGCCTTTACAAGGACAATACATGTGAAAAGAAGACCCGTCACCAAGGAAACACCAAATCACCAAGGTTTCTATTTCCCAGAACAGACCTGCAAGCCAGTACCCACCTTTCAGGTTTGGTTACAAAGTAAGCTATTGAGATTTACCCATACAATCTTTTCTTTCAGGCATTTAGTTAGGTAAATATTCACTCTTTCTTTTCATATCTCATTTTTTCAGTTTCCTTAAAGAAATAAAATGTACGTGGATTGAATGAGTGATGTTTTTTTGAGTTATGTATTTGTAGGAATCCCAGTACTCATTCATCCACAGCATCACGTTGCTATTATGTCAAGAATACGAGCTGCTATAATATTACTTATCCAGGGACTGCTACATATTTAGGATGCACAGTATACAATAAAAATTTGTTGTTCCTCATTCAAAAGGCAGGGGAGTCGCTGAAAGTACTGACATCTTTTCTTCCACAGTTTTTATCTTGTCATGTTGTTTTTTATTTGATATTATATCATCCTAAGTAAAGAAAAATTAAAGTCTTTATTAAGATGCATTTTATTATGTATTATGTAATGCCAATTTTAATGCAAACAAAAGAACATTTAAATTTTATTCAGGATCATTGAAATTATGCAATTTGTATTTGTAGATTTTGCATACATAAATATTTCCTTCTTACCAGAGCAGTGAAACTACACAATACTAATTCAACTGCTTTTACTTACTTCTTGATACTTCCACATTCTATGGGTACTCTCTGCTTTTAGCTTAGTGATGAGTAAGGAAGGATTGGAAGGCAAAGGAATTGTAGGTGGTTTTATCTTTCCTTTTCCCTTTCCTTCTATGTCATTATTTTCAGTGCAAGTACAGGGAAGTAACGTGAGAAAGGATATGATGGGTTCCTTGGTCATTCATGTCTCTTAGAATGTAATTGCCTTCTTTCTGCACTCAAAACAAGTTTTGGTTCAATTAGAAAGCACAATCTTTTGGGGGGTTGTCAGTGCCACTGTTACTCAGTTGTAGATACAGCATCCTTATTTTATATGCACTTTGAAGTCTCCCTGAACTCCCATGCATGTTGGGTCCACCAGAATTCTGTGATCATGGAATATACCAACACTATATGTCAATGGAAAAGAGGACACGTGTACAGTTCATCATTCTATCTGGACACCACTTATAAAATACAAACTCATAGATCAAATTATTAAGACTTTCAAGAGAGTGACAAAAGAGCATTAAACCAAGTTTTCAACCCTGCTGAGCTTGAATCTCTATATGAATGCATAGCTCAAATGTACATAAAGCCTTCCTGTAATTGCTATTTATTTAATGCCTCCATTGTTCTCATTGCAGTGAGGGTAAGGGATCTAGAGTCTTGCTCACACCAGACTGCTAACTCCTACAGAGCAGGGATCAAATATTTAAACCTTTGGTGTCCAGTATGTCCAGTATGATGTCTCACATTTAAGTACTTTCTGACTTCAAAGAGCTTACAATGAAATTCATATCATGATAGGAATGTAAATAAAGTGATATAACACAGAGGAAGAAATAAAGCTCTTTGAATGGGTAATGGAGAAGACATAATCAAGGAGACAGTATATAGAACAAGGGTAAGGGATTAAAACAGGTGGCAAATGTCTGTAAGAGAAAAACATGAGCAAATGGAAGTAAATATTACATTTGGGGAATGTTGGGTAATGCTATTTGGCTAGGTTATAGGGAGAATGGAAGGATGTAGTGATACAAGTTGAGGACCGTGGACTTTCTGTTATTGACAATGCAATACTTTAGGTAGGGCCGGATTGAAGAGCTGCAGAATTCAATTCTAAGCAATGGAGTTTGGATTTTTCCTAGAAGCAGAGAAGATTCACTAAGTTTGCTTTTTTAAACAAGAATAGTAATGATTGGGACTATGCTTTGAAAAGATTAGTCTTTTAAAAGATAAGATATATAGAATGTATTAAAATAATAAGCTACTGTAGGCATGGAGGAGATTACTTAGAAGGTTAAGAAAATAGTCCAGATAAGGAGAAAATATGCCTTTGTTTTCCTGATGTTTTGAGTTAATCCAACAATGTGTGTGTGTGTGTGTGTGTGTGTGTGTGTGTGTGTGTGTGTGTGTGTGTGTACATGGGAAAGAGGATAGCATATACACAACATTGGCTTTAAATTTGCAAAATATACTAACTATAGTATAGATAATTTAACATTGAACTTTAAAAATTGAATTTTTAGTTATCCAATTGCATAATTAACACTTTTAGTTATGCAATTACGAGCAGGTTATTTCAAAGGGTAAATAACTAGAAAACAACTTTCTAATATTACCTTATGTTAAAATCCACAACTATTGTGAGAATTAAATGAAATTAACAATTAAATGTTTAAGTGCATATCTAAAAGCTCCAATTATAGTGCTTCACACATATAGACATTTAATAATTGTTATTGAATAACAGAATGAAAGACTGGGAAGTTACATCCATATTTTGCCACTTGATTTAAACCATCTGAGCTTGCTGCCAGGTAATGGCAAGTTAACCTCTTAGCTGTGGGTCAGAGTTGAACACCTTAGAACATCTTTTATGTGACTTATGGATTTACACTTCAGTGTAGTGTTATACCTCATTTTAATCATGGGCTTTCAAAGATGTTCTTTCTTCGTTTTAGTGCCACAGAGTTAATCATGTAACATACATTTTGCACAATATTGTTCATAAGCTTGCTATTACTTTTAAAAAACTGTGACTTTTTAATTAATAATAAGCCTAATTTGAGTCAGCAATGAATTATAGCTATCAAGTTGCATTAATAGAAACAAAGTATCCAGAGCATAAGATAAATGGGAGCATAGGGAGTATAACTTCAGTTCCTTGAGCAGTACTGCCTTTCTTACATTATCTGCCCAGTGGTCTGAGCAATCAAAATTAGATTCTTCTTCTTTTTTTTTTTTTTGGTATTGTTAAATGGCTTGAACTATGGTCACTGACTGGGTTGATATAAAAACATGATTTGATATTGACATTACATAGAATTTTCTCATGGCTAAAGCTGCCAGAAAATAGAATGAGCTGTGTTAGTATCTAATAATTTCTCTGCCAGTGGTCTCTGCTCAAATATAATCTGCTTCATTCTTTAGGAGAAAACATGAGGAAATATCAGCTAACTAGAGTCACTGCGTTTTAGCCTGTGATGTTCAGCAACACTCTTCTCCCTTCTCTTTGCAAACATATTTGAGTTTGTTAAACAGAAAAGTTATTTTATGCTGATTAGATTCTGATAAAGTTAACATTATTTCTGTGATTACTACCTACCAGGTGCCATTGTAAGATATTTTACTTTTATTTATTTAATACAGGCGTCCTCAAACTACGGCCCTTGAACCACATGCAGGTGTTTTTGCCCATTTGTTTGCCCATTTGCCCACACTATAGTGTGGCCCTCCAACGGTCTGAGGGACAGTGAGCTGGCCCCTGTTTAAAAAGTTTGAGGACCCCTGAAATATTTATAACAACTCCAAAAGATATCATTTTCACAGTGTTATAATTACTTAATGACTACAAGCATATCCATGATGTTGAAAAACTAATACAAAATATTATGTATAATGTGTTACTAATAATGGAAAACAGTGATTTATCACACCTACCCATGTGTGCATACTTGCTACACACATATACACGTATACCACACACACATAAAAACTAGTAGAATAATGCACACTGAAATGACTTATGTGGCTATCTCTGATTTATGGATTGTGAAGTCTTATTAATTTTGTCTTTGGACACTTCTTATTTTCTAAATTATCTACAATGATAAGTATGACTTTCATAATTAGATATCAGCTACTACATTAATGTTTATATAGCTATTAAGAACAATATATACTCAAGGTGACATACAGAGTAAGTGGCAGAATTTGGTGAAGTTTCTTAACGAGAAAGAAGTTAGGGAAGGGAGTTCACTGTTACCTAACCCCAGAATTTTGAGTTGTTTTTAGTCCCATTTTTCTCCAGGCAAGTTTCACAGCCATTGATTAGAAGGTAGGAGAGAGAAGAATGGCTCATTCACTTAATGATGACAAATAGCAGCTTTGGTCCTTACCTGGGAGGCTGCGTTAACCTGGGCCTGCCTTTTGTGTGTGCCCATGGGCAGCAAGTGGCAATTCAGTGTGGGAGCTGGAAGCTGGCTGGGCTCCAGGTTGGCGTGTGTCTAACATTGTGTGGGGAACACTTTGTACCCGCTGAGGCACACTCCTCTCCCAGAGACCAGAGCTAAGAAAACAAAAGCTCCTGGTGCCAAGGCTATTGGCCTTATCTGTAAATTACTTATTCTTTTTTCTTGTCTCTTCAAGGGTACTTTGACCTTAGCTCAGAACTTAAGCAGGAAGAACTCATCAATTTTTCTCTGACAAGCTAAAAGATCAAGTGGATTTGGCTTCCTTGATTCCTGAGAGTGTGTCAGGTCTTATATATGAGGATCTTTTTTGACCTATTGGTGACTAGTACCTCAAAGACTATATGTGAATTGTTGTGTGGGGGGGCATGCAAACTCATGTATGTGCATATTATTTACAACTATATATACATGATCATTAATCTAAAATGTGTATAAGAAATCATTTTACTTCTTTTTTTGGAAATCATATTTTCAACAATAGATAATTTACTCCTGTCTATATCTCTGAATACTAGGATGAAAATGCTGAACAAAGAGAAAGGAGGATAATAGGAATTTTGTTTCTTTCATTTTTAGTGGAGAAAGCCATTGATGGTCGTCTAGCTTTACTTACACATTTATAGAGGTGAAAATGGATAATAGAGAAGAAAAGAATCTCTCAAGGCCTGAAAGCTAATTCACTCCAGAATAGACTAAAACCTTAATCTCCTAACTTTAATTGAGTACTCTTTATGCCAGAGCTCACAAGGACAGCTATCTTGGTGTCCATGAGGCACTTGGAAAATATGATTTGCATAATCAATCATTATTATAATAATAACTGCTTTATGAAAAAATCGCTAAAAATGTTAACAGGGATTATCTTTGCAGTATGAGATTGCTGGTGATTTTATTTTTGCTGTTATCTGAAGTTTCTAAAGTTTCTACTTAAAACTTGTTACTTTACTGATAGTGTGTACTTTAGCATTTATATATTAATATTAGCCATTGTTTTCTGAGTGCTCTGCTAGATACTTCAAATGAATCAGTTCTGTCATTTAATTTTCACAATCTATATCACTAATAGGTTTTTGTAAATGTGAGTTGAATATAACAGAATCCAATGGCAACAGGTCCGAGGGCTTATTGTAAAAAGGCACCTTTTTACTCCTAAAATTCTTTTTGAGATGTCTGTTTGACTTCAAGCACAATGTTCTCCTAGTAACAATGGGTGATTCCAGATAGGGCTCAACGTTAATGCCTTTTTAAGAGGCCATATAACAATGTGAAGAGAAAGGTTTCTATTAATATACTGAATGAGTCTAGACTACTCCCAGGTCACTGATCAGGAACAGTTACCCCACTGATTCAACAGAGAGGCAGCTGCTTTGGTTGCTTTTAAAATCTGTACAAATAAACAAAGACTTAAAATGATCAATTATATCTGTACCCATTAAATATTAAACATGAAAGACTCCAAAATGAATAGTTAAAGCAGAGGAATTTTGTGGTATGCTTCAGGTCTCCTTTTCATTTACTAAGATGCCTCCACCCTTTTTGGCTTGCTGCCTGACACAGGGCCCAAAGTTGCAATTTAAACCAAAGTGGACATCTCCTGTGCTTGGAAGGGCCCTGAGCATGCAGCCAGCATTAATAACTAACCATGCAGACTGAGTGTTGCTTAAACAGGAGGACCTGTAGAAGTAACTGTCTCAGTTCTGTCTGGGACAGAAGGGACAGGACTCCCTGTGTTTCTTCTTATTCTGGTTCATGCTTTGCAATGGAGACTTTTGTGTCTAGCAATGGATGTGCCTTGCTTGTTTCTTGAGAGTTAAAATCCAGATACCCATCTTTAATGCCTTTCTGGAACTGAATAAAATGTAAGAAAACCTGTAGGAAGGAGGCTTCTCTTTCAGAATTTGCAGCTCTGGGTTTCAGGGTGCTCAAACTGGAATGTACATGTAAGTTGCTAGCTTGTTTCTTGAACTGCTGCTTGTCTTCTACAGCCTTTGGGTCTAGAAACAAATATAACTATGGTCATTGAGAAATCAAAAAGAAGCTGTCCAGAGACACATGAGATCATTCTCCAAGTATTACACTCTGACTCTGCATTTTTCTCAGGTTGGAGCCAGTTCAATAAGTGCTGTCGCACACACTCTTCTAGGAGGTCAGAGTTAGCCCCTGCACAAAGAAGGCAGCTGGTCATCCCTAGAGTCTAACCTGAACCTACTCCCTCAAGAGTCTAGGTTTCTTCTGGATCTTCAGTAGCCTTCAAAACTCAATAAAATTCTAACTCTGCGCCAAAGAGTTCAGGGGTAATGTTAGAATAAGCAGCCATTGTTGTGGTCACTGTCTGGAATCAGAGGCTGTAACGGTTATTCTTGGTTCAAAAGCAGATGTAGGGATCTAAAGACTCTCTGGGTTAGTTGAGAAAAAGTAAGAGAAGACTTCTTACTTTTGACAAGTAGCCAAATCTTCAGTCCTTTACTGAGGAGGGTGGCTATTTTTGACCACTGGGATTATGACTCTGGCTTTTTTGCCTAATGGTTAGGATTGTTTCATTATCTACCTGGGCCCAAACCCTTGATCACTGCTTGGTCATTTCCTGGGTTATCTCTTCATTGACTTCCCTGACTCCAAACCCTTATGTGGGTGGCCAACACTCACCTGTCTCTGCACTTTGTTTTCAGCCTAACAGCGCTTTCTCCATTCCATGCAGGTAGGTTTATCTTTCATGTCTGCCTCTCTCCATGGACAACCATCTCTGTTTCACCTCTGATGGAAAAAAATGAAAATATGTTTGTGATCTATGTTTGTAAGTTGGGAGTAGCTTCATTACCATCAGACACTTTCTTTTTATGATGTTGAAATTCTATAATTAGAATTATTTTTTGAAGTATAGATCAAGGTGAAAACACAAATCAGTACCCAGTACTATAAAAACAGAACGAAACAATATATTGGGGTGCTTGTTCAGTATCGATGTGATTTCAGGAGCAAATTCTTGTTGTTTCTACTCTGATCATAAGTTTTCTTATCTATAAAAATTGACGTTTGGACTTACCATTCTCCAAGGTCCTTTCAAACACAACTCACCTAAAACCTTTCTTTTAAAAATGCAAACTGTAAGTATTAACTGGTAACCTTAAATGAGAAGATGGTCAGCAAAGCAAAGTATGTAATTGTGGCTATACTACTATGTTTATGGACACTCGCATAGAGTTTTTTGACCACTTTGTGGTAAACTCACCTCTTTTCAGACAGGACAGGCTCCTTCTCTGAGTCACTTCCTAGCCTTAGTTGACTATAGCCATCAAGGGAATGAGAATATTATCCTTGCAGGCAGAGAAAATCTGTCATTTCCCAAGATCCAAAGGAGACTTTTAAATAGTCTTTTTTATATTCCATTTTCCTCAACCCAAATTTAATTTTATAATCCCTGCCCAAAGTGGTGTCAGAACTCTGATTTAAATGTGTCCTGAAAAATGCCATCAGTAACTAATCATGACTACTAGTGTCACTTGTATGTGTTTAGCCTTTTACTTGTATGCGTTTAGCCTTTCATATCCATTACCTCACTTTATTCTCAGAACAGCACCCTAAGGTGTGTGGGAAAGATGTCATCACTTAAATAATGAGGAACCTGAGTCTCACAAAAGTGAAGGCATTTTCTCAAGTTCAAGTTCACATAGCTAAAATTTAGATTTTCTGACTCCCCATGAGTGCTTTTTTTCTTCACATTATCAAACATGGAAATATTTTCTGTTGTTCTCGATGCCAGAGTGTCATCAGTTTCCAGTATTTATTGATCATCTATTGTAATTCCATATATTGGAGCCCATCATATACTTCTAATGGCACACACAAATGCAAGGATAGCATGCTGGCAGGTTCCCTCTCTACAATACAAACCCAGGTATGTCTATAATAAAGGAGATGATTTCTCATGGTGTCTTTTGCAAGAGTCTCCTAATATCATTATGTCAGCAAAAATGTACCCATGGCAAGCACTAAATATGTTCTGCAGGGAACATACCTCAATCCTTATGCCAGCCTGCTGTTGATTCCTAATTACCGACAGAAGATGGCGCTGTGCATTAGCAAACATCGGTTTAGGAATGTATGGGACTTCAGGGAAAGTAAAACAGGGAAATGGTGTATGAGACAATTGTCATCCGAGGGAAAATTTTTGAACAGCTGATGCAGGAAAAAAGGCAAATCTGTGTGATTTAGAAGATGGAGTATTAACTTGTTAATTAATTTTTTAATAAGGAAGGTGAAACAACTCCTATTTAGCTGTTATCTATTAAAATATTGCTGTTACCTACCAAACATATTATTTCAAACAGAAATAATTCTACTCAACCCAATGGGCAGATGCTCACTCATATGGGGAAATGCTTGCACCCTGTTGACATCAACCTAGCTGTAGAAATGTTAAATGATTGTCCAGTTATTTCCTAATCTGAGAGCTTCTTTCTTCTCTGACCCTAATTTGTCCCCATTCCCAGGTTCTGTTCTTCATGCTTAGAAAGCTCTAAAACCCATACTTCCAAATTTTTACATATTATTTAAGGACCAGATATACTTCTCATTTTTCTCAAAATCTCCTTTGACAGTGGCGGGACAGCAACAGGACTCCCTTTGCTTTATCTAAACATTCCTCGCACTTGACTTCCTATTCAATGCATGTTTATTGAATGTTGAATAATTGATTAGTGAATCACACCATGGCCTAGCAATACTGAGTTTTCTTTACAAATATTCAATCATCCTTTTCAAAACATATTTACTGAGTACCTGTCAGGTACCTGGTCACAGAGCTTTATGATCTAGGAGAGGGAATAATAGGCAATTAAACAATTGAACTCTAGTGTGACAGGTGTATGACAGTTGGAAGATGAGGTGCCATGAAAGGATGGACGACAGTTCCTCACTTCAGGTTGGTCATAGGGATTAGAAGATCAGTATCTGAATGATGATTAAGAGATTGATATCTATTAAGAATAATCCAAGAAAAAAAGACAACATTTGAAAAAGAGTAAAGGTCAGAAAAAAAAAATCACTGGATGTGTGAGTAACTTAAAGAAGTTCATTTTACCTGGAAAATATAATGTAATGGTAGAGTACCAAAAGACGGGATGGAAACTATAGGTGCTGGCAGATCTTGAAATTTTTCAGCGAAAGAGAAAGCCAATACAGTGATTCATGCATGGAAGTGATGTGATCAGATTTTTATTTTTCAAAGATTATTCTGGCTGAAGTGTGGAAATTAAATAGTATCTGTGTAGCAGTGGGTGGAAGGGAATGTAGTGCCATACTGGAAACAGAGAGACCAGTTGGGAAGCTGTTGAAAACTCTGAGTGTGAAATGATATGGCTGCTGTTAGGACAGTGGACAGACCTTGATAAAGGTCTTATGGGGCTAGGATCATATATGTGGTCTGTTGCTGATTAAAACAACATTATGTGGCATATATCCATATTTCATAAAAAGCTAGAGAAAAAAAGATATTCATTTAGTGGAACTATGACAAGAATGACAAAATCCTCATCAGCAACAATGGAGATCAGAAGACAATGAAAAAATATCTTTGAAATAATGAAAGAAAAAAGAAAATGTCAAACTAGAACTCTATGTACAGTAGCAATATTTTTCCAAAGTAAAAGGCAAAGTAAAGTTATTTCAGATAAAGAAAAGCTGAGAGGATAGATATGCTACAGTAAGACTCACATAAGAACTTGAAAATAAATTCTTCAAGCTGAGGAAAAATCATACCAGATGAAAGTTTGGTGCTGCAAAAATATATGAAGATAATAAAAAAGGATACATAAGTGGATAAATATAAAATATCTTTTTATTCTGTCTATGTATCTATTTGTCTTTAGACACACACACATACTTCTTAATGTACTACAAATGTTTAAGAAAAAATAATTCATATATATAATTAAAATATATGACAATAAGAGCACAAAAATTTTGAAGGGGTAATGAGATGATATTGCTATAAAGTTTTAAAATTATTTATAAAATAGTATAACATTTTGAGGGTAAATGGGGACAAGTTAAATTTTAAAAATATATAGTAAAAAAAACCATGATTGATCAAAAACAGGATTGGACATAAGGAATAAAGATGCATGGAAAACAGGTATTTAAACCTATATTTAAAACACACACACACACACATAAGATGGTTAAGATGGTAAACTTAAAAATGATAATTACATATAATAAATGGCTTACACATGCTATGTGATAGGCAGACATTGTCAGACTAAATAGGAAGGCAAGATCGCTGATATGCTGCTTACAAAAATCACCTTTTAAATACAAACACAATGGCAAGTTAAAAGGAATAAGTAGCATGTCCATATTGATGTCAAATGAAATAAATTTTAGAAAAGCAACTATTACCAGAGTTAAGGAAGGACATTTCACAATGAAAAAAGACACATAGGTACTACAGTAATAGGGTATTGGGCAGGTGGGAGGGGGGAGGGGGGCGGGTATATACATACATAATGAGTGAGATGTGCACCATCTGGGGGATGGTCATGCTGGAGACTCAGATTTGTGGGGGGAGGGGAGGAATGGGCATTTATTGAAACCTTAAAATCTGTACCCCCATAATATGCCAAAATAAAAAAAAAAAGCATAAGCAAAAAAAAAAAAAAAAAAGAATCAAATCATTGAGAAGACAGAACTGGTGGAGCTAAAGAAAAAAACAGACAAATTTTAATCATAATTAAATATTTCAGCATCCTTTTTAGTAATTGATAGAGTAAGTAGAATGAACAAAGCAACAGTATTAATCAACATAATACTACTAAAATGTATATAATGCTCCATCAAACAATAGTAAAATACACATTCATTTTATAATTATTCTATTTGTTTAAATTCAAGGACTCTATGGTGTGGTGGACAGAATAGAACCCAAACATGTACATATTCTAATCCCTTGACCCTATGACTATGTTGATGAGTTATTAATGCTGCTAATTACCTGACTTTAAAGTAGGGAGATTATTCTGTATTATCTTAGTGGACCCTAAGGTAATCACAATTGTCCTTAAAGTAGAAGATAAAGGAGAATATTTATTGTCAAAAGAGGAGATGTAAACTCATCATATTTCTTCAACATGATGAAGATATTTATTATAAAGAAGTAGCTAGTAATTAATACTATATTAATAGATAAAATAATAGGCGCATTTTAATTAAATTCTGAATGAAAACAAGGGTATCATTTATAGTCTTTTTCTCTTAAAATTGTTCTTCAATCTCTGAGCAACAATAATTTACAAATATAAGAAGTAGTAATATTATAAGTTAAGAGACAAATATCATAAGTGCAGATGTTATAAGTATAGCCCTAGAAAACAATAACCAGGTAAGAGATAAAGCAAATAATATCCTTGATCATACTAGTACAAAAAATTCAAACTAGAAAGGTTTAAAAACCTAAAAAGCATTTCTAAAAGAGATATTATGTGTTGACCTAGAAGAATATGATAAATATTCTAAAGAAACTAATCTTTCCAAATTAATTAAAGCTTAATAAAATTTAAATAAAAATGTCAATACATTTTTAACTTGAAAAATATGTTTTAAAAATAACAAGCAAAATAAATAATTATATTTAGAAAAGGATTATAATGACAGTGAATTTGCTTTAGCAGATATTCATGTAATATGTTATAACTATAATAGTAACTAATAGAAATAATCATGATGTTGGTAGAACTGTTGAATCTAATAATACAACAGAAAGGATAATCCTAAAATGGGAATAGTACAAATATAAATATAGTATATGAAAAGGAACAGCACAAACAGCTGAATAAATACTGGATTATTTAAGAAATACTTCAGCAAAATCAATTTAAGGTAATTCTTATCTTTTTACATTTATTTGTTATGAAAATTTTATTTCAAATATACTATTCACTTTTTATATTAATACTTCCAAGCTGCATTTTATATATAGAAGTTGTCTGTCATATATCACCTAATAAATTTTAGGGCTGTTATATAGTGGCGTTATTTTGAGAATATTAAGCTTGGTTATTTGGAAAAGAATTGTGGAAATCATTCTTAAATTATTTTTAAGAGTGATATCTTCCAGTCCTAAACATTTGCCATTATGTATTCTACACATAATGCATACTAAACTTCTACTCTGCAGTTATTACTTTATCTGACTTCATAAGGACATTTTAATAGCATTTCAATAGCACATTTTTCATTCATTTTGTATGTGTACATGTTAAAGGTGGGACCTAGTGGGAGGTGTTCATGTCAGATTTCCCATCAATGGCTTGATCATCCTTGCAGTAATGAGTGAGTTCCCACTCTATTAATTCTTGTAAAAGCTGGTTGTTTAAGAGTCTGGCACCTCCCCTCTCTCTTTTGCTTCCTCTCTCACCATGTGAGTGCTGCACACAATGACTCCCTTTCACCTTCTCCATGAGTGAAAGCTTCCTCAGAACCTCACCAGAAGCTGAGGAGATGCCTGCATCATGCTTCTGGAAAAGCCTACAGAACTGTGAGCCAAATAAACTTCTTTATAAATTGTATATTCTGAGGAATTCCTTTATGGTAACACAAATGAACTTAGACAACACATTAGCAGCAAATTTCCACATAATAAAGAGTAAAAATATTTGACATTTTAAAAATTTTACCTTCAAAAGCAAAGTTGTCCAAGAGTCTAGGAGAGGGATGGAGAAAGACTGGGGACTGGGACCGTCCAGAAATACCAATTGGAAAAACTCGGGCCTGTAATCCTAGCACTCTCAGAGGCCGAGCCGGGTGGATCACTCAATGTCAGGAGTTCAAAACCAGCCTGAGCAAGAGTGAGACCCCGTCTCTACCAAAAATAGAAAGAAATTAATCGGCCAACTAAAAATATATAGTAAAAAAAAAAAAATTAGCCGGGCATGGTGGCGCGTACCTGTAGTACCAGCTACTCAGGAGGCTGAGGCAGAAGGATTGCTTAAGCCTAGGAGTTGGAGGTTGCTGTGAGCTAGACTGATGTCATGGCACTCTAACCCAGGCAACAGAGACTCTGTCTCAAAAAAAGAAAAACTATCCACTCATGAAAGTAACTTCACAAGAGCTGAAGGAACCAGATGAGAGAAAACGAGTATCTAGGTGTAGCACAGAAATAAGAAAAAAATACATTGAAGAGGGTAGAAAGGACATTACCCTTGTTATCCCTCTGCCAATACCAGGCATCACAGCATGGAGGGAGATACCACCTCTTGGGGAAAACAGAAGAAAATGAACATAGGACTTGGCCCTGGACCCGAACACCAGGCCTGCCCTAGTAAAACCCAGCACCAGGCATGCCCTTATGAACCTGTGGAAAGAAGCAGTTACACCGTTAAGAACACAGACTCTGCAGTTAGTTTTCTGAGTTCAAATCCTGGATCCACCCTTCTCTAACTATAAGCTCGTGGGCAATTTACTTGTTTCTCTGAGATCCACTTTCTCATATATAAAAGGGAGTTATAAGGAGAGCCTACATCATTGTGTGGTTGTGAAATTACATTCATCAATACATGGTAAGATTTTGGAACCGTGACTCACCCATGGTAAAGCTATCAATATAGCTTGCTACCATTAATATTTTAATTCAATTTGGAATTGCTAAATATAAATATTTTATATAGTTTAATCTCCTTCCTTCCTCCCATCCTCCCTCTCTTCCTCCCATCCTTCCATCCTTCCTGTCATCTTTTTGTCCTTCTTATTTCTTCTTCACCTATGTCTGCCCCACCTTTTCTCAGTAGGTATCTTAGGAGGCTACACTTGCCTACCAAACTTGTTGGGCAAGTCCTACTTGATCAAGCAGGCCAGGGGCCAGGGGGCTTGCTGAGCCTCTCTAGTGTCCAGGCTATGCTCATTGTAAGCTCCACCGAGCTGCAGAGAGTGCCAGACACGGATTTCATTAATCCTACCATCAGTAGGTCTGAATTCATTGCAACTAATACAATACCTGTTTCTCTAACCATGCCAACATTTTCTTGACACCATGTATGACCTCCTGTTATTTCTGAACAAAAGCTGGCAAGCACTGCCCAGCTGGTGAAGTAAAACAGCCCAGCAGGCCACAAACTGCTGAGTGCATCCATGCTGAAATGAACAGCACATTCCAAAGAGATCCACAGAAGCTCAGCTCAGAAGAAAAAAAAAAAAAAAAAAAAAAAAACAGAAGGAAGAAAGAAGAAAAGAAAAGAAAAGAAAAATGCAGAATCACTCAGAGCAGATAGTAATCCTCTATGCCACCAGACTTCCATATTCATATTCCCTATATTGAAAGTCAGAGGGACTTCTACCCTAGAATTTCTGACCATTCTGATTCTAGTACTAGGTTTTGAAATGCCATTCTCAACGGGCCCTATCAGAATTTACCCTTACAAAAAAAGAATCACAGATGTTCTCCTGATGGTACAAGTCTCTAAAATCTTTGAAGTTTCTGCCAACACCACCAAAAGGGAAAGAAGCATGCCATATGTATGAGTGGGTTTAGTTACAGATCAGCTTTGGGATGAAACCCGACTGGGATGACTACTACATAGTAAAAAAAATGTAAAAGGAAAGGTGGAATTTGTTTAATTTCAAATACTTTAACTTTTCCTTTATGATTTTGGTGAAAAATTGATATGTTTTAAACCACTTTTCATGTTCTGTACCAATCTCTCCTATGAGTACAATATAGTGAGTTTTTTTTTTTCTTGGCTAAAATATAAGATCTTCTTTGAAGTTCTCCCTAATAGGATGATGCAAAGAATGTTAATGGAAAGGAAACTCATTAAGACAAACACTTGATGGTCCTTACAGTTTTTTAAGACATAGTTGTTGAACAGTACTATATCCTAACTACTGCAATAGGGCTTAGGAGAGAAAAAGATGAATAACATGAATGTCTCTGCTCTCAAATAACTCATGAGTGTGACAGGCATGAGATAAATTGATAATTACATACTGTAGGAATTGCCATGAACAAAATGTCCAAAGTTCTATGGGAGAGAAAAACAAGAGAATTTAGTATAATTGGAGAGGCACAAGAAAAACTTTCACTGAGGGAGTGTTTGTGTCCAGTCCCAATTATAGAAAAATATAAGGAATCCTAAAAAGTGAAACTGGCATATGGAATTATTAATACATTTCTCAGGAAGGGTAACATCCACATATATCTAAATAAAGCAAGGTAAAAGAGGATGTAGTGTAATGTATTTAACATTTAGTCTTCTCAAGGATCAGAGGCACTTCTTAGTGTTCATTGAGTTACCGAAAAATAATTCCTAACTATTCTCCTCAAATCTCCAGAGGCCAAGGTTTTATTTTAAAATCTAATCTCTTCTGGTATTCTTCACTGTAGTTAGCATAGAATCAAAATAGATTAGAAACTAAGAAATAGCTGGATGATAGTGAGGACCAGTTAGAAAGGCTTGTACAAAGCTAGGAATTTAAATCAAAAAGTAGGAAATGACATAAGTTGGATCAGATGAAAAGGGATTCATCTGTGAATTGATGATAGGGTTTGGAAAGGAAGTTTTCTTGAGAATTAATTCCTGGATCTGAGTATTCACATTTTCTTGCATTAATGATGTATTCTGTAGTCAGTGAAGGAAAATTTGGGCATTTGGTCTTTGTTCCTTTCATAAACTCACACCATTCACTGAGGTCTGTAAAGAGCATTAAAAGGGGAACTTGAGGCCTTGAAGGAAATGTTAAAATATGATGTTTATAATAAAATAACCTCACTAAGGAATAATGCACTTAACTATATTAAAATATAATGAGTCATAAAGGGTTCATAAGGATGATAAAAATGATAAATAATGATAAAATTGCAACCCATATCTGGAAAATTAAGTGTGTGGCTATAGACTTTGGTCAAGTAACTTAATTTTCAAAGTTGAAGCTAATTTATTTCTAATAGAACTTCTAACATTTAAATTGCTTTTATACATCACTTTTTCACATGTAGTCCCCTCACATAATTCTTCCAGCAATGCTTATGATAGAGGTTTTAGTAATACCTCTTACAGTTGTGGAGATGAAGACCCATCATGTTTACTACTTGTTCAAGGTTATCCAAGCAGAAAAAATTACTGAAATAGAACTCAGTCCTTTATTCTCTGATTCCAATTTCATGCACATTCCAGTACTTTATAATCCTCTAATATCAATTATATTTTATATATTTAAGAGTGTTTGCTAAATTATAATATATTGTAAACATACAAGGTGATACATGATCACTAAAGATTCCATTGATTAATCAATTGATTATTTACTTTCTTTACCAAACCTTTCTGAATACCTATTAAATATTTTCCTCACTGTCCTAGGCCATAGAGGAATATGAGGAAATGCTTTGCTGCCTAGATCTAGAAATATATTTGGCATGTATTTCTTTGTTATATATGGGCACATTGATAGAAAAAATAATTAGTCATTTGCAAGACAATCATTCTTGAACAATTACTCTTATAGTTTGCTGCAGCACAGAAAAAACATCAGTAATTCTAGACACTGGATTTTATCCACTGGAGTCATTTAGTTATTTGTCTTAGAAGTGCCCCCTTATTTCACTGCTACGTTTGATTGCACCCATTGGAATAAAAGTAGATCGCTGTACACTAGTGTGCAGTGACCTAGTAAAATATACATGTAAGTGACAGCTTTTTTCAAAAGAGTGGTTTTTAAGATAAGTAGCAAATATTTATATTCCTTTAAAGTATTGTTCCCCAAATTGCAGCAACACTTCACAAAGATAAGGTAACTGTCTGAGTTAGAGGCTTTGTTTTATTACTCAGGATTGCAAGTAACTATAACTTCGCCTTCTGGTACATTTGTAATACTACAGAGTCTATTGAAGGGCTCAAAGTGAAGGTATAAATTTTCATATGGGGAGTAAATGTTTTTTGTCCAATACAATCTGAGATATAGCTTTTAAGTAGCAAGCACATTGTTAGCTACATTGGTTAGGTTTTCTAATAATTACTAGCTCTACATTTGGACTAAACTCCAAAATGTATTTAATGGTTACAAGTGCTCTGAATTAGCTGCCCATTTTGAAATTAAGCAAGATTATTTTACAATCAAGCTAATCATTCTCAGAAAATAAATACTTATTTTAATTGTATGGTACCAAATGTGAAGTGGCCACTTCTAGCTCTTTGCTTATATACATCGTTTACCAGCCTAATTTGCTGAGCATCTTTACAGATATTTTTCCATAAAAGTACATTTTATGCCTATTTAGATAGATCAAATTATATAAAATTTCCAGCACTAGACCATATTTGTCCTATAGAAATTTTAAATGGTTCAATTTAATAGCTGGTCCTGCTGATGGGAGCAAGCTTACATATGCCAATGTCTGTATATCTTTCCTGAAAACTTTTTCCAATAATGGAGCTATTTAAAATCAATTAAAAGGATTTTAAATGCACTCTTGCCTTTTCTTCATTTGATCAAATCAATGTTCCTACATTTTCAACTATCCTTATCAAATTTTATAAGAATTAACTCTTCAAACCAAACCATGTAACAACAACAACAACAAAATATTCTTTAGAGGGAGAATTATGCTGAGGCGACATCAATTTCCTCAAAATGTGAGGATGGAGAATGACATAGAAGACTATACTTTACATGATTAATGTGATAGATAAAATTCCAAAGTACAAAAGTCGGAGACATATTTGAATAGTTACTTTGATTTCATCAAAACACAGTATTTTTGCCACATTATCAACAGTAGTGTAAATCCCAAACTCTTGATAGTAAAAAAAAAGCTTAGTTTCTCAGTAGAGATTATTGATTAGTAGCATTTTTATAATAGTATTTTCTTTTGAAATACCTAACCCCAATTTTGCTTATTTTTATATTCAAAATCTGTACTGAAGTTAGCAATATTTTTTTATCTCTGTAATAATTATTGTTTTTCTCCTGTAACTGTATGAACTTTGTAATACTCTAACTCGGCCTAAATTAGGTCCCAGAGAGTTCCAATCTTGAATTAGCAATTTCTGTGTCTTCCTCCACCCACCTTATTTCTGGCAGCACTGGACTATTTTATTTTAGATATCTGAGGCTTGATATAACAGGTAATGTTCATGAACTAAATTGAAGGCAATGGACCAGTGCTTGATAAGACCATCCATGACCAGATTGTTCTGACCTTTCAGAGTACTGTCTGCTGACCTGCTTGACAACTCAAATTCACTCTTCTCAATCATGCATAACTAGGGTCACTTAAACATTAAAAGGTTGGAAATACACTCCTTCTTCTCATCCTTTAACCTACATCAAACCTCTTATTACTTCTTGGTCCACCATGAGAGAGGACATGTGGGTAAATACATAAGTGTGAATTTATGTGTATGCATATGGGTATGCCCAAAGTTGTGTATATTGAAAGTTGTGATCTATTCTAAGAATGGGGCCAAATTTTACATATTTCCACATTCTTCAAGAATAAGGACATATACAAATAGGAAACATTGAGTTAAATTAGAATGCCAATAAGTACACACATTAAGTATTAACAGATAATTACCACTAATACATCTTTTTTTCCATGCCTTGAATGCTTTGTCTCTTCTCTTAAAATATGAGTAAGGATTTTGGGTGCACATAGTGACATGAATCCTAAGACTGTTGGATCAAGGAGGTTAAGAAGGATACGTGATCCAACATTTACACTTTAGAAATAATCCTGAAAGATGGCACTGATGAGCTTTTAAAATGGCTGTTATAAACTGGGGGAAAATGATGGTCGACACTAAGTGAAGTAGAAATGACAGAAACACTAAGGTACATGGTGAAGAAATGCTTAGGGAAGTGGGCATATTAGAGTCAATATACTAGCTGAGGCCAGAAAATACAATGGCTGATTATGTTAGAGGGCCCCAGGACTCTGTTACACAAAGCCATTAGCAATTCACTGATGAGAGAAGAACCAGCATGTTTGAAAAGCTCAGGGATGGTCATCCTCTCTAGTCCAGGGTAGAAAGTAGAAGATGCTAAGAAGTAGGCTTACTGATAACAGTGGGAGTAAAAAGATCCTAAAATAAAAGAGGCCAGATGACAGCAAAGTTGAAGTCATTATGGTAATGGATGTCAATGTCAGTCTTCAGCCCAAGAGCTATGGATATGGTTGAAAGGACACTCTGTTCCTATGGAAAAGAGGTGGTCATTCAACAAGGATATATTATTTGGGTGGATATTAGCCACCCAAATAAAATAACTCAATCCCATACCTAGTTTCCAAATCCAAGCCTGTTTTCCAACCCTGAGTCCATTGATCAGTGAAGAGGCTGAGTCCCTATGAGGAATCTGCAACATCATAGCACATCTATACAGTTATGATTCTCCCAATCTCCCCAGGGACTTATGACTATTTAATCAGGTAACTATGTGCCATGAAAATGTGAATGCCTAACATTTTGAGAACTGCTGAATGCCAAGTTCAAGTTGATAGTAATACTCAAGAGCCTGAATTGTTGTCATTATTCTGTGTTAAAATGGGTACATATGATAACCTCATAATAAATGGAATTCTGACCCAGGTCCAGTTGACATTGATTCCATTGGATCCACACACATTCTAGAAGTTATTTCTCTGGTTATCAAATACATAATTGAAATGGAAATATTTGGCTGTTGGAAGAATCTCATGTTGGTTTCTTGGCCTGTGGTGTCAGAGCTATTAAAGCAGGAAGGGTGAATTGGAAACCTCTGACTTTGTCCCTCAGTCTCCCATAACCACTCTTGGGTAAGGTGATGTACCAAAAACTCGCTATGGGAGTAAACACCAACTTGGAGATGATAGCTCACAAGGATGGTATGACACCTACCAGTATGTTTACACCCTAAATCATTGACCATTTTATGTTGCTACTCCCCCATTAGGTAGACTATATGGGTCTCAGATCAAGAATGAAAGGTAAAAAAACCTTCCTAAAATGAAAAGGCCTGGACCAGATTGTTTTACACCTGAATTTTACTACACCTACAAAGAAGAACTGGTGCTTATCCTGCAAAAATTATTCCACAACATCTAGAAAAATGGAATCATTCCCAACACATTTTGTGAAATGAACATAACCCTGATACCAAAACCAGGAAAGGATGCAACAAAAAAAGAAAACTACAGACCAATATTCCTTATGAATATAGATGCAAAAATTCTCAACAAAATCCTAGCCAATCAAATTTAGGTGCTTATCAAGAAAATAATCCATCACAACCAAGTGGACTTAATCCCAGGGAAGCAGGGATGGGTCAACACATGCAAATCTATAAATGTAATTCACCATATAAAGAGAAGCAAATTAAATATCATATGATCCTCTCAACAGATGCAGAAAAAGCATTTGACAAAATTCAACACCAGTTTATGATAAGAACACTCAACAAAATAGGCAGACAGGACTTACCTAAAAATGACACAAGCCATATATGACAAACCCACAGCCAATATCATACTGAATGGGGAAAAATTAAAAGCATTCCTACTTAGAACTGGAACAAGACAATCTCCCACTAACTCCCACAAGACTATCTCCGCTTCTATTTAACATAGTGCTGGAACTCCTTGCTACAGCAATCAGACAAGAGAGTGGAATTAAGGACATCTAAATGGGAGCAGAAGATATCAAACTCTTTCTTTGCTGATGACATGATATTATACCTAGAAAACCCCAAGGATTCAACCAAGAGACTCCTTGAACTGATAAATGAATTTGGTAAAGTCTCAGGATACAAAATCAATACACAAAAATCAGAGCCATTCATATACTCCAACAGCAGTAAAAGTGAGAACCAAATCAAAGACTCAATTCCCTTCAAAATAGCAACAAAGAAAATAAAGTAACTAGGAATATATTTAACTATGGAGGTAAAAGACCTCTACAGGGAGAACCATAAAACACTGAAGAAAGAAATAGCAGAGGATGTAAACAGGTGGAAGAATATACCATGCTCATGGGTTGGCAGAATCAACATTGTTAAAATGTCTATACTACCCAAAGTGACCTACAGAGTCAATGCAATCCCTATTAATATACCATCATCATTTTTCACAGATATAGAAAAAATAATTTTATGTTTTGTATGGAACCAGAGAAGACCCTGTATAGCAAAATCAATCCTAGGCAATAAAAACAAAACAGGAGGTATTAATTTACCAGATTTCAAACTATACTACAAGGCTATAGTCATTAAACCAACTTGGTACTGGCACAAGAACACGGACATTGACCAGTGGAACAGAGCAGAAGACCCAGATATAAAACCATCCTCATATAGCCAGCTAATCTTCAACAAAGCAGACAAAAACATACACTAGGGAAAAGAATCCTTATTCAACAAATGGTGCTGGGAAAACTGGATAGCCACATGCAGAAGACTGAAACAGGACCCACACGTTTCACCTCTCACAAAAATCAACTCACACTGGGTAACAGACTTGAATCTTTGGTGTGAAACTATTAGAATTCTAGAGGGAAATGTTGGAAATACTGTTCTAGACATTGGCCTAGGCAAAGAATTTATGAAGAAGACTCCAAAGTCAATCACAGCAGCAACAAAAATAAATAAATGGGACCTGATAAAATTAGAAAGCTTCTGCACAGCCAAAGAAACTGTCAAGAGAGCAAACAGACAACCCACAGAATGGGAGAAAAATTTTGCAAGCTACACATCTGATAAAGGGCTGATGATTAGAATCTATTTAGAACTCAGGAAAATCAACAAGGAAAAATCAAACAACCCCATCAAAATGTGGGCAAAGGACATGAAGAGAAATTTTTCAAAAGAAGACAGAATAAAGGCCAAAAAACATAAAAAAATGTCTAATCATCAGGGAAATGCAAATCAAAACTGCAATGAGATATCACTTATTTTCAGTAAGAATGGCTTTCATCAAAAAGTCCCCAAACAATAAATGTTGGTGTGGATGCGCAGAGAGAGGAACACTCCTACACTGCTGGTGGGACTGCAAACTGGTTCAGCCTCTATGAAAAGCAATATGGAGATAACTTAAAATGATACAAGTAGATCTACCATTTGATCCAGCAATTCTTCTACTGGGCATCTACCCAAAAGATCAAAAGTCACTTTACGAAAAAGATACCTGCACTCGAATGTTTATAGCAGCATAATTCACAATTGCAAATCTGTGGAAACAACCCAAGTGTCCATCAATTCATGAGTGGATTAATAAAATGTGGTATATATATACCATGGAGTACTATTCAGCTTTAAGAAACAATGGTGATATAGCACCTTTTGTATATTCCTGGATAGAGCTGGAACCCATTCTATTAAGTGAAGTATCTCAAGAATGGAAAAACCCGCACCACATGTACTCACCAGCAAATTGGTATTAACAGATCAACACCTAAGTGGACATATAGGAATAACATTTATTGGGTGTTGAGCTTGGGGGCGGGGGAAGGTGGGCCTGGGTATATACAAACATAATGAGTGAGATATGCAACATCTGGGGGAAGGTCACACTTGAAGCTCTGACTCGAGGGGGTAGGGAGGGCATGGGAAATATACATAACCTTAACATTTGTAACCCCATGATATGCTGAAATTAAAAAAATGGAAAAAAATTAAAAATAAAAAAATTAAGAATGGAAGGTTAAGGATGGCTCCACTTACCCTCACTCCATTTAGTCACTTGGAGAATCTGTGTTTGCTCTGTTGGTATAGTTGTCCTGTCTCAAAGAGAAACACTCCTCCTAGTAATACAGTAGGAGTCCCATAGAACTTAGAGCCATAGTTGCTGCCACATCATTTAGGCTCTTTATGCCAACAGTGGAGCAGATAAGGAAAAGGATCACAACACTGGTATGAGTAAGTGATCCTGGTCATCAAAAGCAGGATGTGCTACTCTTGCACAATGGTTATGAGCAGAAAATGCTTGCCATCTCTTGGACCCACTAAGCAGATTCTTATTATAGCTTTTCAGAATTTGATGGTTAATGGACAAGTGTGTCAGCCACAGCCTGAGAAGACCATGATGACTAAGGTCTTAGAACACAACAGAGTCATTACCTGGCTCACAAACATGTAAGCTACCTAGACAAACAGAGGTTTTATCAGAAGTTAGGTGCATCTAAATGGATTATAGACAAGAGATATAATGAACATCTCTTGCAGTCTCAGATGAACTGCCACATAGACACTATACTTTGTCATATTAAAATTCTTTGTGTAGATTTCTCTGGGGAAAAAAAAGACCAAAGATCAACAAGAATATTGTAGAAGCTATTGTCAGGTGAGGTGAACTTACTATTCTAGCAAGTAGATCTGAAAAGCACAAGAAATGCATTCTTAGAGATTCTGTAAGTGTGCAACCAACCAGAACCCTTTTCAGGATCAAAGATTTATTCCCTCAAATGCCAGGAGTATTGACTGTTGATTCCCTTTCCAGGAACTGACCTCAGCTTGAGGAAGCTGCTCCCTCCTGGTTAATTCCACTTTTAAGATCAGGGTTGAAAGCTTGGTCCCTTGCCTCAATTCTAGAGAGCTATCTCAGTTTCAGTACACCCCATGGGAATAGCTGAGGGCTTTGTTTTGACTATAACATTGTTTAATTCTTCTCTTTTCTAAACTTGATGACATTTCTTTAGATATGTTGTTCTTGGGAGCTCACTCCTAAAAATCTACTGCATGCAATCTCCATATCAGAATCTTTTCCTAAAGAACCCAATTTAGGACATAAGGTAACAAAGACTATAAGTTATAATCAGAATTTGAACTTAGACATGCAGAATTTCACTGTAGTATTCTTTAGTGTATCTCGTACTGCTAAATTCTTTTAATATGTTTCTCATATATGCTATTATATGATGAGATATGAGTTATCTGTTTGCATGTCTATGTCCCAAACAAGAATAGAAATTCCTTGAAGACAAAGGTATGTATCATGGGCATACTTATTTCCTGAACTGAAAATATTAAGTATCCCATATCAAGCACCCATATAACATTGTATTTGTTGAGTGGACAACATTTGAATAACTACTATGATAGAGAAATGTTTTTTAGTTTATTTGAAAATTATGATTATAATGAATTAATATTCAACTATTTTCTTTACAGAAATTAAAGGAGATATAAATAAGGAAATGCTGTCTTTTTTGACTTTCCTCTCTATTATTATAGTACTGCCAATGCAAGCGTATTCATAAAACTCCTTATTCTACTTTCTTTCTATTGGCCTCTACTTTTATTGCTGTATTTATTATCCTAAAATATAATTATGAGTATGTAATTCTCTTGTTCAGAAGGCTGCATGCACCTCTGTTTTCTAAGAAATGAGTTTAAACCCAGTAAAATTTTTCTGCATGAATAGAAATCTCTCTGTACTTTATTACCATCTAATTTCCCTATTTCATTTACCATTTATTTACTTCATGGACTCTAAATTTCTTCCTGCATTATTTTGCTCTATTTCCTTTTCTCTCAAATGTTCTTCCAGCCTCCATTAATCAAAATTTTAACAATCCTTCAGGGTCTTGATAAAATGCTACCTCGTCAGTCCTCATTTTTTCCAATGACTCTCTCTTGTATGCTAAAAAGTAATCTCTTTCCACATTTAATCTCCATGCTTCTATTTTTAATTCTCTTCTTGAATGTATCATTTTAAAACATGTATTATGCATGATGGTAGTTGTCTTATATCCCATACTTATTGTTTTTTTTTTTTTCTTTTCCCATCAAAGTATATCCTGGTATATGGTAGTTAATAAAAAATTTTACTGAGTGGTTTTTACAGATGGATGTTGACAACATAATAGTGGAATGGCCAGCCATGGAGTTGATTGTGTTTCTTAAGATATATGTGCCAAATATATTTTATAACACTTAGATAGCAAACCATGTAAATAATGAATAGAGACATTAGGGATAGAAAATATTTCAATAGAAATAAAAAGAAGGGAAATTTCAGGTAGAGCTGAGACCTTGACACAGAAGTGGATCTTTGTCTTTTGCCTAAATTTGATATCTAAATTTAGTGATAAAACTGAGAAAATAGAACACATTTTTACAGATTTATTCTAATCTTCTTCCTCAAGAATGATAGTAAAATTAGAGTAATTCTGATTTGTATACTGAAAATATTTATCTTTAATTTCTGTTGTGTGTACATGTTCATTTTATGGTATTTAAAGTGTTTTTGCTTGTTTTCCAGACATTCAATATTTTAAAATATGCTATAATGTAGCTTTCATCTTCAGTATCAGCTGTAATTTTGGTTTTAGTTCCTGCTCTTCTGAGGTGTGGAAGATGTTGATATAGTATTTTAGTACCATGATACATACTTCATTTGGCTATAATTAAAAAGTGTAATTTAAAAAACAATTAGTATTTTCATAAGCCGCTTGACATTTGGAATTCAATTTCAGAAGCTGATTTCAGCACCTTGGCCAGAGCATCAAGAATGTTTTTGTATATTTTGTACCCCTTGGATTTAATGGGACAATTGTATATGTTCAAAATTGATAAATATATAAATATATGTTCTAAATTGATTGGCAAAGGGAAGTAATATCTGTCACTCTTCTGTAAGTATCCACTAAAGTCTTTAGCCAGTTTTACATTAATAAGAATCCTTTTAAAAAACTAATAAACTGAGCAGATGGTTTTATATATAAAGGCCTAAGAAACTTTGGTACCTTACTTCGGGAGTAATGCTTTAATGACTAAGAGTAAGTTAGTTGGTAATTTTAAAGTATCTATCTTGTCAATTGTAATGTAAAATATAATATATTTTTAAATATTTTTTTTAATTTTGAAACTCATTTTTATGTACAGTAAAAACTTTCTTAAATGATGCTTATTAAAGAGATTGTATATATATGTAAAAAAAACCCTAATAAACCATAGATCTCTAACGCTGAAGAAAACACTAAAGATTACATAAAACTCCTATCTCAATACATGGACAAATATTTGTGCTTAAGTTATTTTATTCCTATTTTAAACTTGTCAATGGATGAAAATTTTCTTTATCATTGTAAATACGCCCATTAAATTGCTATTTTCCAATACAATTAATTATTTAATAGAAATTATATGGAGACTGGTATTCTAGATTAATTTTCCCAAATAAACTGAAATAAATAATACTAAGATTATGGGTATAAGTTTGTAAATCTATAAAATGAAGGAAAATGATTCTATAATACTGATGGTACTATAATTGCATATGTATTATTCTTTATGAAAATGATGTGATCAAAGCATGTTATGACCCGGATTGACAATCTGTTAGCATAATGGCTTGGCATCTGTTCACGTGTATAGTGCACATGCTGTACCAGGTTTTAAATATTTGCAAATCATAACTGATTATATCCTTAACAAATGAACTGGACTGCTTACAGTGGTATATCATTATAGAAATTGTTTAGGATCTTACGTGAAAAGTGAGATCATTCTCAATGTTAATGAACCAAAGCAGAGATATGCTTCCTTGGACAAGATACCATAATGCTTCTGAGTTTGCATATAGAAATAAGTTCTTGTTGGTCTTACTAACATAATATTCAGGAAGGAAAGATTTTAAAGAGGTACCTCCCATATAGAAACACAACCTAAGTGCTAGGATTAAGTGATTCAGTTTAGGTAACAGTACCAAACAGCAGACACTGGAATGTCTTTTTTGTCTCTCTCTTATCCTCTCTCTCTTTCTTATTTCCAGATTTTCTATCTTGATAACAGATTGAAATGCAGCAGGCACTAAAAATGTTAGAGAAAGATAGGCACAGGAAGATAAGAAATATGTGTGCTGTAAGCCAAGTTATTTTACTTTTTTGTGTTTATTTATTTTGTACTTTCTTGAGATTGACAATTTTTAAGAGTTTCAATATAAAACAAAATGAAACACAATGCAGTCATAAAATGATAATAGGTATGTATGTTGATGTGAAAACATATGCCCAATGAGTTCATATTAAAAGATTAGTCAATTCTGTATAAAAATGGCCAGTTTCTCCAACAAATCAATACTATATTCAAAGCTAAGTTTGGCTGTTAGAGAATAAAGAGTCTTAGTAGGCATATATCTTAATCTGGACTAATTATTAAACAATATTAAGGAAATAATGTTAATTTTGTTAGATATGATATGGGCTTTGTAGTTATTTAAAAGGTTATTGCTTAAGTGCATATTATTGTGTTTATGGATGAAATGGCATGGTATCTAATATTTGCTTTTAAATACTCAAACTTGTTATCATAGTAATAATATTAGTGAATATATAAAATATAAAATAGGATGTGAAAATGTTGATAATTGTTGAAGTACATGGGGACTCAGAAAAGGTTATCTCTAATTTTAGGTATGTTTAAAAATTTACATAATACAAAGAAAAGAAAAGCAATTTTTTGTAAAAAATACACATTTATGTGTAGAAGATGAGAAGTATGCAGAAATGTGCATTGTGGTTTTAGAATTATAGTTGTTCTATGTGTTTACTTTTGTTTTTAATATTTCTCCCATAAGCTTATGTGATTAAACATACACAAATGTTTTGTAAAAATAAAATATTAGCTTCCCCTCATAATGATAAGGGAAGCAAGAGTCTTATCAGAGATTATAAATTTAAGTAAAGACCATACCACACAGGTCAGATATATATTGGTGGAAGCAGTGATAACACAGGAAAAGAGACTAATCCAAGAGCAAAATGATACCATGATGAAGAGTCATTACAATTTGGTTGACCACCTCTTCCCACTCACAGAGTCTCTGTCTCTTGCTAAACTACCTACTTTCTCTTTGTACTTATTATAGGAGCTATATACAGTCACCCTAAATGGTTCTGAAAATCTTCTATAATCCCCATAATTTTTTTTACAAGCTTGCATATTCTAGGTTGATGTGTTTCTTTATGGATAATTATAGTAATTGTGATAATAATAACATTTCTACTTGCTTACTATGTGTTAGTAACAGTTCTAAATATTTCAATATAATATTTATTTAATCATTGTCTCAAAATTTGAATTAGATACTATGATTTTGCCAATGTTATAAATGAGGCAAAGTCCTAATGAGGTTAAGTAATCTGCCTAAAGCCACATAACTGAATAAAAAAATAATAATCTATTCTTGTTCTTGCAGATATAAGCCTTTAGGGAATTTAACAATGATAATCTTAAATGTGGCTTGAGTCTAGACACAATGTGAAGGTTACTTTAAATGACCTTTGTGAGGGTGGAGGCTTAATGTTTGTAAAATCCCCAAAGTCTTGCTTGTAATAGACTCCAAAGTCTATTAATCAGATTGCAAAACGCATGGGAAAGGAAGTGTGAATGAGCACATCCTTTGTTCTTTCATATTTAAAAAGATTGACTTTATTTTATGTACAATAATATTGCTTTTTCTTTGATATTTTATGTGCATACCTCTGTCTCTAGACCAGCAGAGCCATTTATCTCTGGCTTGGTAGGGGGACTAGAACTGTTATGGTAGTAATATAAAGGAAAACAATGTCAAAATTTAGCTTTGACATTGAAAATAATATCGCAGAAAGATAATAAGATAGACAGCTACACTTCAGGGAAAGAATGTTTCCCAGGTAAGTTTGTAGACTTGATCATAGACAGGCTAGAAGACAAAAGAGAAGAGAAAGCAAGTTATCAGATATTTGTTACACTCTCTTCTCTATTTTGGTTGAAGTCTTGGAGAGGGGGAGCATGTTAAAAAAATTAAGTAAGTGGCAATGACATAAATGACATATGGCTTCTGCCCTGCTTTGAGATATTCTGCAAGAAAATTGTGTTTCAGGCTCCTTCACACACAGCAAAGTAAACTTGGCTCCTTCTCTCTTGAACAAGTTGCATCTCATTCCATATTTTTATTCATACATTCAGGCACACATGGATTTTTGATCATTGTATTTTATAGACACTGGATGCTTTTTTGCTTTAATCAATTAACAGTACATTATTTTATTTCCTATAGCATTTTATAAGTGTACACCTTTCTTCACCTTTTTTGACTACCTTTCTTCACATTACTGTATGTTATAACTCTTATTTTTGCAAATCTGAAAAGTAAGATTTAAAAATAAATAAAAGTTTTGAAATTAATTTAAATGGTGTAGTATTTTATTCAAAATAATGAAGAATTGGGGCTACATAGTGGGACAGTTAATAGAATGACCTAGGTAAATAAGGATATGGAATGGTTACTTCCCATGGCTTAAAAATCATCATTTTATTTAGAAATAAAATGGCTTGAGTATTTGTTGCTTAAATATCTAACACATTTACATAACCTTTTCCTATTTCCATTGCACATATTTTCATTGCTTTGGTAGGATGGAAATCCATAATATGTTCATCACCATGACCTCTGGTAATTACTTTTGGTTATCTTCTCTCTTTAGCTTTTTTGGACATTGTTTTGGCTTGAGTATTAATAAAAATATAAATGAAAGGAAAAAATGTCATCTCAAATTCTCCTTCTCTCCACTTCTTCCCACTCCAAATACTTCTTGTTTTTTATCTTGCTTCAGTTTCTTGCTTTGTCTTTGTATATATATGTTTTTATTAAATCATTTTATGTGATTAAGGTGCATTTATGTTTTTGTTTTTATATTTTAATATATAATTAATAATTGATTTCCCTTTATATATAAAAATATATAAATTTCATAAATTCATGCATCATAAGAAAAGGATATTACATCAATTTCTAGATGGACAATAATTTTCTAGTCATATAAGCAAATAGAGAAAGCAGAAAGGGAAATATTAAAATATTCACATTTAAAAATAAATTGGAATACACTTAAAATAACAAAAATTGCTTATTTTCACACTTTCCAATCTTTTGGGATGAGAAAAGGGAAAATATGGGGCTGATAAATTAACTTACTTTGTTATCTGCAAATATATAGAAGAGTCCCCATTCCTCTGGTAATAAATTATTCCATAAAATACAATCCTTGAAAAAATAAGCATGGATTGTATCTATAATGAAAAAATAATGTAGATTATTCACAAAACCACTCAGTACTCAAAATGTAAGACTCTTGTCAATTGACAGAATTTTCTAGAGCGTTTAGGGGTCTACATGGCAATTTTTCAGAAATGTTTTAGTCCTATTGATTGCAATAATTTTATTAAGTTAAACTTCCCAATCAGTATGTGAAAATTTCCATGTCCATCAATTTTCCTGAGTTTTATTCCAATACAAAAGAGTCATACAAAATGCAGATTCACAAGTGTGTTAATATTAGGTGCAAGATTTAAAAAATAATTAATTTAATTAATTAAAAGGCTTCTGCACAGCCAAGGAAGCTGTCCTTAGAGTGAATAGGCAACCTACAGAATGGGAGAAAATATTTGCTTTCTACACATTCAATAAAGGGCTGATAACAAGAATCTACATAGAACTTTAGAAAATCAACAAGAAAAAAAATCAAACGACCCCATCAATAACTGGGCATAGGACATGAACAGAAACTTTTCAAAAGAAGAGAGAATAATGGCCAGCAAACATATAAAAAAGTTCTCAACATCTCTAATCATTAGAGAAATGCACATCAAAACTACAATGAGATATCACCTAACTCCAGTGAGAATGGCCTCTATCAAAAAGTCCCAAAATAACAAATGCTGGCATGGGTGTTTGGAGATACCTCAAAGAACTAAAAATATAAATACAATTTAATTCAGTAATCCCACCACTAGGCATCTATCCAAAGGGAAAAAAAGACATTCTATAATAAAGACATCTACACTCGAATGTTTGTGGCAGCACAATTTACAATTCCAAAGATGAGGAAACAACTCAAATACCCATCAATACATCAGTGGATTAATAACATGTGGTATATGCATACCATGGAATACTACTCAACTACAAAAACCAATGGTGATCTAGCACCTCTTATATTATCCTGGATAGAGATTGAGCCCATCCTTCGAAGTGATGTATCACAAGGATGGAAAAACATGCACCTCATGTACTCTGCATCAAACTGGTACTAATTGATCAGCACTAGGTGCTCACATGGTAGTAATACTCACTGGGTGCTGGTCAGGTGGGGGAGGATAGGGAGTAGAGCAGGTGGGGTGGGTAAACCCACAGCTAATGGAGAAGGGGCACACTGTATGGGGGAAGGACATGCTTGTGGCCCTGGCTTGAGTGAAGCAAATACATTTCACATAACCAAAATGTTTGTACCCCCATAATAGCCTGAATTTAAAAAAAGAATGCCCAAAATAAAGAAATGCATATACAAATATGTTAACTAAGGTAGTTTGTGGCAATTTATCTTTTTTTCCTTTTTTAGGCTTTATATATTTATTAATATTTGATAATTTATGACTTGCTGTTAAGCCTCTGATCATTGCTGAAGAGTGATGCATATTAATTCAAATTTGTTTTACTATGCATATCAGATCATCTCAAAAACCTTCTCCTTTTTTGTTCAACTAATTTTTTACTCTTCACAACCACATGTGAATGGTTTATTGGAGACCTCAATTCATTGGAATATTAAGATGAACTGAGTTTATTTTTCTCTTTACTTAATTTTGGCTTTGCTGTGCTGCATTACCCTTTCCATTGTGTTAAATATCATAAATATTAGGTCACCTTTGTCTCATTCCAGGTGAGTTTTAAACTTTAATCTCATAACTGATTGGACTGATAATGTCATAATTGAGCTCCTTCCCCAACATCGATTAATCTTGCGGTCAAGGCACTTTAGAGTAGGGGGACGGTCCATTCTTGACACACTTCCTGCTTTCCTCTCTTTTAGTTTGGGTATAAGTTTACCTAACAAGATGAAGTTTAGCCTATTTGTTATTTATGGTCTCTGCTTCCTGGGATAACATGACTGCCAGTTGGTGTCCTCCATCTGGCAGACATCCAAAATACTGATTTTTCTTCTGTATTGTGAACATATGCCTTGGTTTAGTTACAATAATCTTGGATTATATGTACTTTCCTAATGTTTTCTCTAGTTTTGTATTTGTCACTCTAAAAATGCCATAGTTTGGACAATAAATTATATCACCATGTTCCTTGTGGTATACATTTGTGGGTTCATTCTAGGGTCCTGAAGAACTTCTACATGGCTTTGGCTTGACCACTTCTAACAGCCTCTTTCACTAACTTCAGGTCACACCACCAGATGTCCATCCTAGATCCTCTTGCAGTTCAGCCCATTGCCTGGAGGACAGGTAAAGTTAAGATGTCTCAAACTCAGCAACCTCTGCAGCGCTTGACTAACCACTGGAATTCCCTTATCTTGGAAAATGTTGGGAGTCTGAGTTACTTTACTGTCTCCTCTCTTGCATGTCTCCATTTGCCTCCTAGGGGAAAACTTCCTCTTTCTTCTTTTAATGGGAAAAAGGTCAGGGTAGGCTCTCTTCTCATCGTATATTCCAAAAAGATGATAACCACCATATACTCTCTCTAGTCCTCATGGTATATGTGCAGTAAGTGGAAAATCTTTAAGGAAATATTAGAATAGCATGTTTTAAAAAAATCCTCGAGTTTTAAAACAAAAGCTGGTGGATATGAATCAAACAGCTAGTAATTTCCACTACCTACATCACCATACTTTTGTTTTTAAAGGGTCTGCCTCACTCAGTATTAAGAAATTGAGATCATTTTTAAAAGAAGTTCTATAAGAGTTGGACTTCTTTACTATTTACTATACTAATATCACTGTAAACAGGCCTAAAGGTGATGCTTTCTTTTAAAAATATTTAAGTTATTGTCTTTACTCTTGGATTCAATATATATTACTTCCCTTCCCTTCCCTTGTTTGAATGATAGCGCATTCAAACAAGCTGTGTTGTGTCTGATTGTACTGAATCTTCCGGTGAATTCCAAAAATATACATGTTAGTTTATAAAAACCTACCCTTCAGCTAACTGGACTAGTCACCATCCCTAAATAGGCCCCACACTATGCCCTGTTGCACTTTTCTTCTCCTTTTTTTACTCCTACTTCTATTTCTTGTAATTCTAACTTAATATCCAGTCTCTGACATGAAGTCTTCCAGGAATCCTTCCCCAGTTTCCCTCCACTCGCCAATTTGTAAACTCTTTTAAGACGTGAGCCTTAGTCTCTAGAATATAAAATCCCGCTCTGAATACAATAGGAAAACAGTGAGCATTTACTGAACTGAATAAGTAGAAATATGTATAACTGACTTAAAAGTGTTGCATTTTATGAAGTGTGGAACTTTTCACTTGAGAATTAAATTGAAATGGATTTTTACTCTATGTGCAAGTGAAGGTTGAAGATAAATTACAAAATCTTAACATATACATGGTCCTTAAAAATGAAAAGATTATCTCCACTGCACTCTGGCCAAAGCAACAGAGCTACACTCTGCCTCAAAAAAAAAATTATCTCACAAAACACAAAACTATGAAATATATAGGACAAACATTATTTTCTCCATTTTACAGGTGAATAAACTGAAATTGAGAAAGGTTAAATTAATTCCTGAAGTTGTACAGCTGTGAGTGGAGAAGCCTACTTTTTGGACTCAGAATCTTTCTATAATATCACTGCACTATAGGAAAGGGGAGTGTAAATCTTTGTATTCTGGTCATTGACATGAATAAACCCTAATAATTACTGCAGCTATCAAACAACCTTCCAGAAGCCCATGTCCAAGGTCATAGGGAGGATTATTTTTATTCATCAAAGGGTGAGTCTGGGTCCCCAACCTTTTTACTGTCATTGTTGCTAATACGATGGTTCACAGGAAATCTGATTCATTTTCTATCACTTCAAAAGAAAGCAGCAAGTTAATGTAAATGATCACAGAAGGTTGGGGTGAGGACAATAGGAAGGTCTGAGTAGAGCTAGTCATGCTTCTTTAAAGCAAGGGAAGAAAAGGCTAAGTCTCCCGCAGTATGGTGCTCCAGCTCCCAAAGGAGGCTGAGATTCCTGGGTGCACACACAGCTCTACTGATGGGAGGGGACATGTGTTGCACTGTGCAGGTGCCACTTGCAGGTTCCATCCAGAATGACTCCCTCGTGGGCCGGAGATGGAAGAAAAATAATTCTGTGGCTTCTGTGAGGTGGCAAATCCCAAGAGACCAAAATGAAAGGAGGAAGCTGTGTTTTGGCCTTTTGCCTGATTGTAATGAGGGATTCTGACTTCTCACTACACACTTGTTAAAGAGCTTCTCTGGCTCTCAGCTTCACAGCAACTGTAGAGCCCTGAGGGAGCATTGCATTTACAAAGTTCCTGAGATAACCAGGCTTCATCCCAGAGGGACGAGCCATTTGGCATTAAGAAGTCTCTTTCAAGAGAAATTACCTTGAAACACCTTTTCCATGCCTTATAATTTCAGATTATAAACCTGGCATAGAATTGAGAAACAACAACAATAAAAAAAAAATCTGATGTGTCTCTGAAAAGTTATTATTTAACTTCTGATTTCCAAAGTGGAAATCATTCCAAAGATAGAATGATTTCAGTGTGCTAAAATGAGTGGGCTCAAAGCTATAAATATGCTTATTTACTATTTTACTTTCCCTAAAAAGGTTGACATGAAAGAAAGTAATGCTATTACTTGGACAAGTATAAAATCTTATTTTTTGTATGAAAGGAGAAAGAAAGTGGCTTTCTCTCTAATATGTATAAAGATTATTTTTACACTGTTACTTTAGGGTTTAATATTAGCAACAGTAATTAGGGGAGAAATTTATTTCCCTTTCAATTTATCTTAATTATTGACCACTTAATGTGTTTAAGAAGAACATTAATACTTTTGACCATGAGAGGCCACCTCTTCCATCTAACTCTCTGCCTTCAGAATTTCTGAAATGGTTTTCAAGTTATATACTGCTCTTTTTTGAAATGGCAGAGGATGAATTAGGTCTCTTGTGAACAATCCCTGTTAGGAATCATGAGATTCTTGAGTTCTAGAATAGTCTTCTGTTGAAAGTAAGCAAAGGATCAAGAGTTCCTCCATACATCCAGGACTCTATCTTTGAGGACCATAATAGTCTGTAACAGCCTGGTGACTGTGAGTACACTTATGGGTCCCAAACATTATCATTATGTATTACAGTAGAAAGAACATTGGACCTAAAGTCTGTGCCAAGGTTTATCTTGGGTCCTAACTATTAAATCCTTATTATAATGTGACCCATATAACCCTTAGAACTAGTTTTATCATCTTTAAAATGGAAATCAAGATACCAAACTCATATTGATAAAATGTTGCAATAACCTATACTTATTATACCCATATCAAAGGGTCATTTAGAGTGAGCTAAGTTTAGGCACAATTTTCTCCAAGAAAAAAAAAATCAAATATCCCTGTGAGGAAACTAAATAAAATCCATGGTTATCCATGACTTGTAACAAAAGAATCTCCATATAGATATGGGTTCCTGACCTGATATGCAAGTCTCAAACCATGTTCTCTTGATACTAACGTTCCCATTAAGGATATATGGCTTATCTCTACAGTGGCCTCAGGAAAATTCTGCTCACAGTTTTCACATGCAGATACCCTAATTTTTTCATAATTTCCCATGGTATAAATGGGACCAATCTGGAACATTTGTTCATTCTGGGGGGATTACAAATGGGAAGGACAAGAAGACTGTCACAGAACTAGAAAATATTTTATGAAACATAAGCTTACTCATCAAGCTCACAGATCTTGGCCCATGCTGGTTTCTGTCATGCTTTTGTGTGCTGAGTACTATCTTAACACTATTTAAGAATTCATTCCTGATCATAGCCTTCCTTGAAATCCCAAACCAGACTCCTGTCAACATTTCTTGAACACATAGATTCAACCACACTGAAAACATAAACTTCTCGATTATGAGAGTTAATTATCCCCTTGTTTTGACTAAGCATGTTTAAGTTATACTTCTTCCATTTATAGCCAAGTTTTTTTTAACACATACTTCATCTTTATATCCTCATCACAGCCTGGCATAGCTACATATTTATGTTTATTAAATGCTTCAATTATTAATCATATTACTAATTCATACATTTGGAAAGTGAGATACATATATTTTTGTGACATCAAATTTATAGCATAAATGGGTATAGAAAACTTTTTTTGGTCTGTTGCACTCCATTCACTTAAAAATGTTTCTAAAATAGGCCAAAAGTAGCAGTAAATATGTTTTTGTCATCTGTTTATTAGACATAAATTTATTACAAAATTGACTTTGACAGATAATTAGAAATATTTCAACTTACAAAGTAATCATATCATTTAAAATATTAAGTGTTAAATTATAATTTACAAGTGTAGAATAAAAATTAAAATTGGATGTCTTTTTTTATTCATGTAACAAAAAATATAGACAAAATATGATAAATATGGTAAGAAATATACTTACACAATATATTTGCAGCTTGTAAACCAATTCTATTTGGTATAGTGAAAAATAAAGAAAAAATTAGGCATTTAATATTTAAGCTTATATGAATATTTTGATAAACTGAAACACAGATAGATAATTTATATCCTAACTTTATAAGCATGAAGTAATATTTATCAAAAATTATGGCTGGATATGTTAACTCTATGCTTTCCCCTGCATCTGTGCTATAGGTCAGTTATTGAATCCTTCTATCATAATTTAAGAAAATAATTCTATTTTCTTGAATTAGTTCAAATAGAGCAATTCTTTCCATTGATACACATTTTTTCTTTTCTTCAAATTTTTCAAAATTGTAGTTTAGGATCACTGAAGTCGTAATAATCCCACTCATTAAACATTATCTGCATAGCTGGGGCTTTCTAATTGTCCTCATTTTCCAGACACTAGTGAAATAAAAGTATGATTTACTGTCTGATGATCAGAGGACATTAGAAACTTGATAAAATTT